>NC_089503.1:34223467-34541194 GCF_036850995.1 Saccopteryx leptura | reverse complement strand
ATTTGAGTCCTCTCTCTCTTTTTCTTGGTGAGTCTAGTTAAAGGTTCATCGATCTTGTTTACCTTTTCAAAGAACCAGCTCCTACTTTCATTGACCCTCTGTATTGTTTCTTTAGCCTCTATGTCATTTATTTCTGCTCTGACCTTTATTATTTCCTTCCTTCTACTACATTTGGGCTTTACTTGCTGTTCTTTTTCTAATTCTTTTAGATGCAGGGTTAAGTTGTTTATTTGAGCTTTTTCTAGCTTCTGAAAGTGTGCCTGTAGTGCTATGAACTTCCGTCTCAGTACTGCTTTTGCTGTGTCCCATAAATTTTGAGTTGTTGTATGCTCATTGTCATTCATTTCTAGGAATTTTTTTATTTCTTCTTTGATCTTATTCTTAATCCATTCATTATTTAACAACCTGCTATTTAGTTTCCATGTGTTTGAGAATTTTTGAGCTTTTCTGTTGTGGTTCATTTCTAGTTTCATGCCATTGTGATTGGAGAAAGTGCTTGATATGATTTCAGTTTTCTTAAATTTGTTGAGACCACTTTTGTGCCCTAAAATGTGGTCTATCCTAGAGTATGTACCATGAGCACTTGAAAAGAATGTATATTTTGCTGCTTTAGGGTGAAAGGTTCTGAAGATATCTATTAAATCAAGTTGATTTAGTGTTTCCAATAAGTCTGCTGTTTCTTTGTTAATTTTAGTTCTTGAGGATCTATCTAGTGATGTTAGTGGGGTATTGAAATCCCCTACTATTATAGTATTGCTGTTGATCTTGCCCTTTAAATCCATCAAAGTCTGCTTTATATATTTGGGTGTTCCTATATTAGGTGCATAGATATTTATAATAGTTATATCTTCCTGTTGGATTACTCCCTTTATCATTATGTAGTGGCCTTCTTTATCTCTTACTATATCCTGGCCTGACCTGTGGTGGCGCAGTGAATAAAGCGTCGACCTGGAAATGCTGAGGTCTCCGGTTCGAAACCCTGGGCTTGCCTGGTCAAGGCACATATGGGAGTTGATGCTTCCAGCTCCTCCCCCCTTCTCTTTCTCTGTCTCTCTCTCCTCTGTCTCTCTCCTCTCTAAAAATGAATAAATAAAATTTAAAAAAGAAAAAATTAAAAAAAAAAAAAAAAAGATCTCTTACTATATCCTTTGTTTTAAAGTCCAATTTGTCTGATATAAGTATTGCTGCCCCAGCTTTCTTTTATTTCCATTTGCATGAAATGTTTTTTTCCATTCTTTTACCTTCAATCTATGTGTATCTTTTGTTCTAAGTTGTGTCTCTTGTAGACAGCATATGTATGGTCCTGTTTTCTTATCCAGTAGCTACCCTATGTCTTTTGATTGGGTCATTTAATCCATTTACATTTAAGGTTATTATTGATATGTAGTTGATTATTGCCATTTTCTTCTTTAAAGGTGTATTCCTTTTTTTCTATATTTTTTTCCCACTTTGATCTGTTTACAACAGGCCCCTTAACATTTCCTGCAGCACTGGTTTAGTTGTAATGAATTCCTTGAGTTGTTTTTTGTCTGGGAAGCTTTTTATTTCTCCTTCGATTTTAAATGATAGCCTTGCTGGATAAAGTAGTCTTGGTTGTAGGTTCTTGTTCTGCATTACTTTGAATATTTCTTGCCATTCCCTTCTGGCCTCAAGTGTTTCTGTTGAGAAGTCGGATGTCATCTTTATGGGGGCTCCTTTGTAGGTGATAGTCTTTTTTTCTCTTGCAGCTTTTAATATTTTCTCTTTATCGCTTAGCTTTGGTATTTTAATTATGATGTGTCTTGGTGTAGATTTCTTTGGGTTTCCCTTAAATGGAGTCCTCTGTGCTTCTTTGAGTTGTGAGAGTTTCTCTTGCATTAATTTAGGGAAGTTTTCAGCTATGATATGATTGAACAAAGTCTCTATCCCTTGTTCTTTTTCTTCTTCTTCAGGAACCCCTATGATGCGGATGTTATTTCTCTTCATATTGTCACAGAGCTCTCTAAGAGTTTCCTCTGACTTTTTGAATCTCTTTTCTCTTTTCTTCTCTGCTTTCATGCCTTCATTCCAGTTGTCCTCCAACTCACTGATTCGATTCTCAGCTCTATCTATTCTGTTTTTATTCCTTTCATTGTGGTCTTTATTTCTGATATTGTATTTGTCATCTCCGACTGATTCTTTTTTATACTTGCTATTTCTTTATTTAGGTGTTCATAATGACCATTCGTTGTTGTTCTAAGATCCCTAAGCATCCTTACAATCATTATTTTGAACTCCGCATCTGGAAGTTTGATTATTTCCATATCACTCAGTTCATCTCCTGAGGGTGTCTCTTGTGGTTTCATTTGGATTGCACTTCTTTGTCTTCTCTTTATCTGTTTTGGGGTGTTTTATTTGTAGAGTTGGTTGAGTCTAGGCTTGGTGTTGTCTGCCTCCAGTTTTCAGTTGTGTTATTTCTAGGTCTTCTTGGGTTGGTATCAGCTGTTATCTGTAATCCACTTTCGGATTTAGGCAGCTTTGAAGTCTTGATTTATTTGTTTTCTTAACAGGTGATAGTCTTGTTTACTGATCTCAGCAGGGGGCTTCCTTGAAACTGTATCCAGGAATGCAATGGGTGTAACCTGAGACTCTGCAGGGCTCTTTAGCCAGCTAATCTCACTGGGGGCAGGGTGTTTTCTCAGCTTCAGTAGGGGGAGGTGTATCTGAGATCTCCAAGGAGACCAGAGTTACTGCCCCTCCACCCCACTTCTTGTTTTCAGCTGTGTCTTGTTGTGCTGATTGGAGCTGGATAGATGTCCGGAGATCTCTGATCCGGAAGCAATTCAGCTTTGTTTTGTGAAAGGATCAGTCCTACCCACAGCTATGGCCTCCTCCAGCATGGATGAGTCAGCTTTTTTAGGTCGTCTCTTTCATTCCTTAGCCCCTCACAGTCTGTCCCTCTCTCTTTCCTTTCCACTTGGGAGATAAGCTGGTCTTTTCAACACACTTCGCTCCCTGGTCACCAGGGAAGTGGCTATGAGCAGTAGTTTCTGCTTTTTTCCCTTGTGTGAGATCCTCTCTGGGCTCCCAGCCTCACCCTACCTCTTCCATTCCTGTAAGCAGGGGAGATTCAGGCGCTCCCTACCAGGTTTGTTGTGGCTTCTTCTTTGGTCCTTGGTTTTTGAGAGCTGTTCTTGCAGTTCAGAGTTGGTTTTTCATGCTGATTTTTCCTAAATTGATTTGTATTCCAGTTTGGTGGTGAGAGCTGGGCATCTGGGCATACACCTACTCCACTGCCATCTTTTTCTTCTTCCTGTTAGCATCATTGAAACACAATACTTAATTTCTAAATCGGTTGATTTGATGAAAAAATATTTAAGCAGCTACTGATTATAGACAGAATTCAAGTGGTTCTTATTTATACCTCTGAGAAGGTGTAGCCAAGAGTCTATGGCTAGAGCTAGAAGGTGAAAGCTCACAGATGATAAACAATCTTCAAAACACGTGGCTAAGACTTTAAGTTCAATTCTTAGAACTACACTATAGGTATTTGGAACAGAGAGCAAAGCAGATATGTAGTTGGTTCTTCTTGGCTCCCAGTCCAGGGAAAGTAAGCCACAGTTGACTGCTTTTACCGGAGCTTCTGGGGGTCTCAAATGGTAGACCCAAACAGTTTCCTGACCTAATTTGGAGGTTCCATGCGTGAGAAGGAATTGTTTGGAATATCCATAGTAAACACTAAACCACTTTGTTCTTTTTTTGTTACTCCCTAGGATTTCAAAATGATTGGTTTCACATTAAAATGGGACATATATAATAAATGTTAGAAATAATGAGAATATTGTTGCCATCAGTTCGTGAAAGAGCAGGGATTCCTTTCCCAACACATGCTCAAAAATGATGATATATTGAGTGCCTACTATATACCAGCTGCTATTACTTATTTATTTATTTTTTTACTTATTTATATAATAGTTCTTTCAACCTCTAAGGTAAATAATAGTAGTCTGTAGCATAGGAGAAGGCAAAGCTGAATTGACAACTATCTTTACACTTAAGCTAGTCACTGAGCATTCCTGACCTTTCCCATTAACCCTCTTTATGTCTTTTCCTCTCTCTCACTTTTTAGGGAACAGTATACCATTCTTGTATTGGTTTAACTTCTTGGCTATGACAGCATTCTAGGAAAACCACAGAGAACCAAGTCAAGACACCAGTAATGTTTATGGGAATCTTTCAACCAACACTAACAATAAAAATAAGCAATTTCCTGATGATATACTGAATAGGAAATTTCTGTTTTCTTGAAACTGTTCGTTCAGTACAAGCATCCACATGCATTTCAAAGGACCAATGCACAATTATTTTGGTTTTATTTGATGATTCTGTAAAGAACTTAAAAATTGCTACAGATTGCCTTTTGACAGAAAAAATCCTAAAATTGAATATGCATTGGAAATTTAGTGAAACACTTTAACTTTGTTTTATGAAGGCAATCCAAAAATTACATCATGCTGCTTCTTTCTACATCTGAGTATAATTTTGTGTGAAACTTTTGGAAACTATGGGCTAGCTACTTCTGAATGTATTCTACCTAGTTTTTAAAGTAGTAGTGCAGAGACCAGAATCATTTTTACAGACATTGATAATTTTATTATAATCCTTGCTTGACAACTTAAAACTTTTCTTTATATTTTTTATGAAAAGAAATGTTTTTAAGATTTTCATGATTACCTCATGAAATGTTTTAGCAGAATCACACCATTTTTAGTATGATTCTGTAAATTACATATTATTATTTTCTTCCAGGTGACATACAAATGCATGAATTGTATACCAATGTAACTTGTCATAATTACTTCCACATTTGTCTTCCTACTTCCTCTTCTATACAATACTTAGAGGATACTGGTGTTGGAAATAGAGACACAGAAAAGATAAGAAACTTGCTTAAAGTCATATAGTTGTTTGGTAAATGGGTGCTCAGATAGTTTTTTATTTCTAACTCTTAAATCATTTCCAAAATCAGTTCTATGGAATATTAGGATCCTTATAATACAAATTCTAATAAAAATAACTGTCTCAGCCCTGGTTGGTTGGCTCAGTGGTAGAGTGTCAACTTTGGCGTGTAGATGTCCCTGGTATGATTCCCGGTCAGAGCACACACGAGAAGCACCCATCTGCTTCTTCACACCTCCCCTCCCACTTCTCTCTCTCTCTTTTCTCTCTCTCTCTCTCTTTCTCTCTCTCTCTCTCTGTCTCTTCTCCTCCTCTCCTGCAGCCATGGCTCAATTGGAGTAAGTTCGCCCTGAGCACTGAGATTGGCTCCATGGCCTTCACCTCAGGGACTAAAAAAAAAAAAAAAAAGGCTCCAGACACAATGAAATGGAAGCCCCAGATGGGCAGAGAATCACCCCTTAGTGATATTGACAGGTGGATTCAGGTCAGGGTTGGGACACATGCGAGTGTCTGTCTCTGCCTCCCCTCCTCTCACTAAATGAAAAAAAAAAAGTGTCTCAAGGTCAAATAAGTTTAAGAAAAACTGCATCATACAATTTTACCATCGCCTTTAAAATTTTACAATAGTCATGAGATATCATAAGGTCAGTGAAGCCCTATAACTTTAAAAAAACTATTTAACCAAAGGTTTCTTCAACTTATTTATCCATAAATATCTTGCAAACCCACTAGTGCAAAGTTTAGAAAATATAACACTAGCCACATATGTATGTTTTATTAGTCTCAGTGCTAATGGTAATTCTGAGACATCAAGATGCCTTATATATATGTTTACAAAGTCTGCAAAACTCTAGAGACATGAGTAAAAGTTTAGTATACATTAATCGATTGAGTGATAAAATCTCTCAAAATACCTATGACATAGGTATTTATAAAGACAAGCTCAACCATATACATGTCACAATTTTTTGAAACCATAAGTCAGTCTATTTGAAAACCCCCTCAATGAGAGATAGAGAAAGAGATTCTATTAAAAATTATCTGCAAGCTGAAGAAATGTATGATTAACATCCTTTAACTGAGATACGCATTGAGAAAGAATGCAATGATGTGGTGAAAGCAAATATACTAAGTCATAGGTCTTAGATGCAAACTCTGCTTGAACCAAGGTTGTCTCTTTGGGGCCTATTCACATTAGGAAGTTAAAAGACCATGGCTCATGTGTTCATTTGCCAACAACTAGCTAGGTAAACTTGGCTGTGTTATGTAAGTTCTTTGGATGTTCTTTTTCTTGATGTGAATCTTTGGGATTGTCTTGGATAGAACAGTGGACCAGATTACTGATGTACAGGCTATATAGTTATTGATATGTTACCTTATGGCTAGCCTAAATGCTTTTGTGTCTCTTATTAGACAAAACCCAGCCTTCCTAGTTGATAAATAGTTCAACTCTCACCCTAGGTAGGGGAAAGTGGACTGAAAAAAGTTAAACTTGAAATCACTAAGATCATAAAATTCTGTGATTCAAGGAACAAGAAGAGCCTATGCACTTTATTGATTCCTGACGGAATTTATGAAAATGTCACTAGCCAGACAGTTATGAATAACAAATTTTAGACTTAGCAGCCCAGTTTTATAGTTTAAAAGCAAAACCACACATCCTTAATAACCCTGCTACACAAATTACTCCACCTGCAAGCCTGAGGCATCTTAAGAAAGTGGCAGCCCTTGGCATGACTGTAGAGTTAATATGAACTCAGACAATGTAAGCTTTTACATTTAAAGATCAGTGTCAGGCTAAATATTATATTCAGCTCGTTTGAAGCTCCAAATGAAGTGATGGTTTTGGCTCTGAGATTAAAAAAAAAAAAAAAGTCCCTAAAATTTAACAATGCTTTGAGATGCCAGAGTTGTCTTGTTTCAGTTATCCAGTCAATAAATATAACTAGATGTTCTGGGACAGAAGAATCAGAAACATTTGTTGCTTTTCCCAAAATACAAAGCAGTACTCACAGGTGTGCTATGTCAGTTAGAGCCCTTTCAACTGAATCAAAGTCCCGTGCTCCCATTGGCCATTCATCATTGACCGTTCACAGGAGTATCGCAGGCAGATTTTGCAGCTGTTGTGAAGTAAGGCTTGATTTCTGCCAACATCTCATGAGGACTGAATTACTGTGAGTCACGATTTCCCCAGAACTGGTAGAACTGCTTCTTGTACAACCAGGCTCATATATCTCAATAATAGCTTTTCTGCCGGGGAAGTACAGGTAAACTTTAATACTGACACATTCCTTGAAGTTTGACTTGGCACACACCGGCCCCAATTCTTTCATTGCCTTACTATATGATTTTTAAATAATTTTCCTTTGGGGGGAAAATGGTTATTTGTTCCTTAAACATGCACACACAATAACCTATTGCTATTACTCTTGAGAGCTTATCCAGAAAGATTTATGACTTGAATCAGATCATTCCATTTCTTTTAAGATGGGGGAAACTACCATGGCTGGTTTGGGCTCACTTCTGCTGACTTCCTATAACTTAGGTCAAAATATCTGCTGGGGCAAGGCCTTGTTCTTTTTCATTGCTGAGATCTGCCTCCACAGGCGGTAACAGTAAATGAATTGTTGCAGGTCTTTCCATTCACATCATCTTATTCCATTGTTTGAATTGCTTATCAAACGCTGGTTCTTCCTACAGGCATGGGTTTGAGTCACTTCCTTCAGGAAGACTTCCCCAGTTTAGACCAGTTTTAATGGTCTTTTCTGCCTTTACAGCAGTTAAGAATATTAAAGACTTGGCCACAAAGTGGGGCTTCATGATTTGCTTTCTTGTTTTACATTGTTTTCTTCATAGCCTCTTTCACTTGAAGTCTAAGATGGTGCGTAGTGCAAGTATGTTGAAATTAGAATTTCTACAGTCAGATTCTAATTTTTACCTGCTAATTCTTTCACATTGGGAAAGTTCCTGACTGTTCTGTGCCTTAAATGCCTTATATATAACATAGTGATAATAACAGAATCTACCACGTAAGTTTATTGTAATTCTTAAATGAGCAGCACAGCCTTAGCACAGTTGCTGGGATAGTAAGTGTTCACTTGAGTTAGTCCTGTCATTGCCAGCTCTTAGAAGTTAGGAAGTAGTCTACGGCCATACCACCCTGAACGCGCCCGATCTCGTCTGATCTCGGAAGCTAAGCAGGGTCGGGCCTGGTTAGTATTTGGATGGGAGAAGTTAGGAAGCACATCTGTGTATCACCTGTCACCCTTGTAGGCCTAGGGAGTAACAGAGTTGAAATTCAAAATCAAGCCTACCTTAAGTCAAAGTTCAAACAATTTATCTAGGTAGAAATATGTTCAAGAGATAAAAGAAAAATTATATTGTAATAATTAAGTTTTATGATCTAACTAGTAGAATAAGGCTGGTTTATAATTAGTGCTAGGGTCACAAAATTTTATATTATTTTGCATTATTTTCTCAAAAGTTGCTCCTATTTTTTATGTTGATAGTCTTAGGGTTGTATTTAATTTAAACACAACTATACTTTTTGTCTTTTTTAACTATGTCAACTGAAAGATTCCCTAAGATACTAAGATAAAGGGAGATGACTTGCCTTTGAACTTGCATACTTCCCCTGGACTTCCTCCATTCTTCTCCCTGTGAGAGACAACAGGCGATAATGATAAGGGCTAAGCAATAATCACAAGCACCTGGTTATACCTGTTTTATCAATGGAAAATGATGCCTAGCAAGGCTGAATGGTTTGTTCAGCCAGTGTATATTAAGATCTCAATTAGGATTTCACAACTGTGAATCCCAATGCTTAAGCTCTGAACTGTTAAATTACTGTCTCCCAAAGCATTAAAACCCAGGAAGAGAGAACTTTGAGCACTGCTCATTGATAGATCGTTTAAACCTTGAGGTTCAGTATGCCTGTTAGTGTTAGCATGACACTGCTGACCCCTACTTTACGTTGCTCAGAGTATCTGCCCATCTATTTTCAATCCCTCCCCACAGTTACATGTGAGAGTCCCAAATTCTTCAGATATCACTTTCCAAGGAAGGACTAAATGATTTTTATTGACTCAGAAAAGAAATCAAAACAAATTACAGGCTGTAAAAACTGACATTATCATGAACACCAAAAACTCTAGAAATATAACACTTCTAATTGTTACCTGCCTGATATCTCTTTAGAATTATTTTTTATATTTCTTAGCTTACACAGTCTTTGATTGTCTCTTCATATGACAATAACTCTGGTAATATTTTCTGATGGGAGAATATAAAGATATGTCAATCTTTCTATCATTGTTGTTCAAAATTTTACTGATAGTTTAGAGAAATTCCTTTTAGATTCTAAAAAGATTATTGATAATTCCATGTAAGTTTTTAAGATGGTTGTCAACTTAGGAAAAAATCAATACTCTATCAAGTGTTTCTTCATATGAGAACTGTCAGATTTTGTGGCAGTTCAAATTTTCTTATTCAATGAATAACATTAAAATTTTAAAATTAATTATAACTACTTTGTCCTAGATGTTTTTATTATAATGTTGTTCTATAAGTTTTATGTTGTTTTTATCCATGTTAGTGTTTCACTTGAAATCAGAGAGATATCTACTTCTTTTTCTAATATATTCATATAACTAATTCCCCTTTGTTATTTAACTATCAGTCAAAATAATAGCCTATTTATTACTTTCATTAAAATGATCTCTTAACAAATTATTGTTTTGAATATGATTTAAAAATATACTTCTCAATACCAGAATAATTTCTATTGATTGCATACAGTAAGCTAGGAAATAATTTTATTGTATGGTGCATTAATAATTCTAAATGTTACATTTCTGAGAACATTCCTGATAGAAGAGACCTTCTATTTGAACTAAATGTTATTAATAATTGAATATCCACCATTAAATATAGTGATGATTGAAAACAATATTTCTCAGAATAGATTTTGGCTCCATTTCAAACCTTGTTTCTCCTCTACTACCTGCATACTTCTATTGCCCAGGTACATTAGAAAAGTTTATCACATATGCCATCTGGCCCTGTACCATTTAGTTTCACTACTGAGTGAAATGGAATATTGGAAGTTAGGATTATTCTTGCAAATTCACTGAGATGCCTAGCAATAAATTAAGAATACCAGGAGGTAACTGTAAGCCACATAAATACATCCTGATAAACTCAAACTGAATGTATCTTTGGTTCAATTTTCCCTTAGTTGGGTCCCCAAAATACCCATAGCCACTTCAACACAACCAGACAAAAAATTTTATTTCTAATCTATTAAATCTCATTGCTTGTTAACTAATTTTGGGGGGTGGGACAGGGTGGAAAACCAGCATCAGAATTAAAAAAAGAAAAACAACATGAAATGTTACAATTCCACCCAGTTTGGGAATCTGGAATTCCTGTTACAATATATTTTTAAAGCAATTCCACAGATGTTGAGTGCTAAGCATGAAGACCAAAAGAAAAGGCAGCCAATGGAAATAACTTTTAGTAAATAATCATAATCTTCAGTTAGGGGTTTTTGGGGTTTTTTTGTTTCGTTTTGTTTTTTTGAATTTTTTCGATGCTGGAAACCGGGAGGTAGTCAGACAGACTCCTGCATGCGCCCAACCAGGATCCACCTGGCACGCCCACCAGGGGGGGATGCTCTGCCCATCCAGGGCATTGCTCTGTTGTGATCAGAGCCACTCTAGCGCCTGAGGCAGAGGCCATGGATCCATCCCCAGTGCCTGGGCCATCTTTGCTCCAATGGAGCCTTGGCTGCGGGAGGGGAAGAGACAGAGAGGAGGGAAAGGGGGAAGGGTGGAGAAGCAGATGGGCGCTTCTCTTGTGTGCCCTGGCCGGGAATCAAACCGGGGACTTCCGCACACCAGGCCAACGCTCTACCACTGAGGCAACCAGCCATGGCCCATTTAGGGTTTTTTATTAAAAAGTATAGTTGACATGCAATATTATATTAGTGTCACGTATACAACATAAGGATTCTACATTTATATATCTTACAGTGTGATCACCACATAAGTCTATTAACCATCTGTCACCATAAAAGTTATTAAAATATTATTGACTATATTTCCTGTGCTGTATATTATATTCCCATATTTTATTTTATAACTGGAAGTATGTATCTCTTTCAGGTGTAATTTTTTATTTTAAATGCTGGCAACCTATAATGTTACTAAGAAGATAGATCTCATACTGATTATTTGTTTTATTCAACCAATAAATGAGGATGTATCATGTAATAGACTCTAGTATTACCATGATAAATTAGACCCATGATCCCTGCTTCCAGGTAAATCAATTCCCTCCCCCCTCTTATTGTTCTTTCTTATTCTTTCTTATTTCTACTAGTTAGGTCAAGTGGCCATTCATTTCGTCCTGCACTTGGGATTTCCACTGTACTATTACATCCTATTTATAATTAACTTTCCTTTATGAACACAATAACCATAATATTTAATCTTTTTAAATGATGGAGACTGTTCTCTTGATCATGATCTATTTCATTAATGATTACTCTTTCTCCAATACAGATAGACCACTAAAGATTTTTTCTTCTTCAAATTCATCCACTTCATGACATGTGTAAAACATTTACTTTCTCCCTCTACCTGCCTTTTTAAACATTTGCTGTGGGTTTTTTGTTTGCCTGTTGTTGTTTTTTTTAGTATTTTTGGTTTGAGATAATTATTAGAGTTTCTCCTCCAGTCTGTCTTTCCTAGTTCAGTAATTCTTATTTTGCACTTATATTCCACATTCCCTGTCAAACTCTGATTATCCACTTAGGGTTTGACTCTACTTATTGCAAAACACCACACCCTGGTTTTCTCTCCAACTCATATTCCACTGTGTTGACGTTTTGATTCTGATTTTCCGGTACTTGTTTTTTCTTTTGCATTCCTACATACATGTACCTTCACATGGCATAACTGAATGGTATGTATTCTTTAATATCTTGAATAGCTTGGCATATTTTTTCATATCCATACAAGTAAATGTTATATTTGGCTTGTAGTATTCTAATACTTGCTAAATATTCTATACATGTTACTCTGCCATTTTCTAGCTTTTCAGTATTTCATATGAGAATCAGATGCTGATTTGATTTTTATTCTTTGTAAGAAAAATCTTTTTGTCAAAAATATTTTTTATCTCTTCTTATCACCACTGTCTAAATTTCAGTGGGTACATTCTTATCTTCATAATATATTATTGATTTATTTCTTGTTTTTTTCGATCATTCTCTTTCCTTCTTTGTAAACCTCATTATTTAACAAGCTGAGTATTATAGATCTATTCTCCAAGACTTATTTTCATAATAATTTTTGTTTCCTGATTTTTTATTAGTTTAAAAATATTTATTTCAAGCCCTAACTAATGTCCCAGTCATGACTTTCCTTTTATTTTATTTGACAAAATATTATTTTAGTTCCTAAATCATGTTTATAAGTATAAAAAGATTAGTATTATTTTTTTTATTTTGACTTCTTATAGGTGCACATTTACGTTAAAAATATAGTCATTTGTCTCCTCCAACAACACCATTGATCTGTAAGTCATCTGTTCTATGGCTTCTTTCTCTCTCTGTTTGCATAATTTATTTGCCAGAAAAGTGGTTCTCTGGTTCAGTGGTTCAGGTGACCTAAGTGGCAACAGTTCTTTGATTGTTAAAAAACACAATGGTATTTACAGATGTGACCTGGATCACATAACTGGCATCAAGAAAAAAACAACAACCCTCTCTGCTTCACCATCTCCCAAGTTGCTAAGGCTGATAAAACTTGAGAAATTGCAGGAGGCATTTTTCCAGCTTCAGGAGAAGAGATTAAAGTCACTTGCTTGACTTTGCCACAGCTTCTGATACTCAAAAATGTCCTTGGATCAGCAGCAGTGCACCAAAAAGTAAAAGCTTTAGACAAGAGCTGGTTATTGGTGCTCAGTGATCCCTAACTAGTTTGGCTGTTACTCCCACCAATCAGATTGGATTGACTCATTATTTGCATCCTGTGTTATGCCTCAGCACATGCACTGGTCATGGTGTATTATTTCTGGTTGGGTCCCATCTGCCGAAAAGGATGACTAGTAAAATAGCACACTATTCGTGTAAAATGTAGTAGATCCAAGAAGCACTAGGATTATAAAATTGTCATGTTCCATAGATTATTTCAGATTCAGAATTGGAGTACTGTTTGCCAAGGTCTGTAGGATCAGCGGATGTTATACTATTTGATAGCATATTTTAAATGAACACATTTCTGAAAAGCCAACTTATAAAACTTTCTTGATATTCTTGAAATACATTTCAACTCAAGATCCCAATTCAAATTTTTATCAATGATTGCTTTCAAATATAAAAGGTATAATAATATTAGATATAATTTTAATAGACTTACAGGGTCTTATGAAATTGAAATTGAGCTGAGAGGCACACAAATGAGGGGTCAAAGTTCTCAAGTCAGTGGAGTTTATCAAAATCCATTCAAAAAGTTTCCTTTTCTTCATGCTTCTAGTCAGTCATTATAAAGTTCCCCATTGTTCTGCTTCTCATGTACGGAAAGGACACTTTTGTGTTAACATGTATTAAAAAGCCCAATCAGAATCTTTTTTGATATGAAGACGTTAAATAGTCTAACATCTTTCATTCTATGAAGAACATAATGAGGAAAAATTATTTAAATACATTTAAATTTAAGTAATATATTTGATAACATAATATTAGATCTGCTAGCTAGAATTAATCTGGAGCCTTTTGTAGTATATTTATGAACAAGGGTAATATGTTGCAATATGATAAGAGCCCCCAAAAAGATGATAAAAGTCTCAGATACTAAGAGATGATGCACTTTAAGTCTTCACTATTCTCATCTCTCCAGATAATACCCCAATCACTATTTAGTATGAGATTTGGATTGTTTGGATGATTGGAGAGGGACGAGTTATAAGCTATTTGGATATAAGTAATAACTAAATAAAACCTTATTTAAAAACAAGACACTTCAAGCTAAATTTGATATATTTTTTTGCCTGCTCCCATAAAACTGGAGTGTAAAACTGTACTAAGATTCTTCTAGCCACCCTGATCCATCATCTCTTTCATACCATGAGAGCACAAGAAAGACACACATTGGAAGGTTTCTTTCTCTAAACACATGATGCCTTCGGATTATCCATAGAGTTTCTTATCCATGGGACAACTAGAACCAGCCCATTTCATACTCTTTACTGCTCTCAAGATCAAGTACACCACAGAACCCTCACCATACCTCAAGAATTACACTTTTTTTTTTTAGTCCCTGATACCCTAGATATGTCTCGCTGTCCAGGTACAGAAATCATACCTTCCATGGGTGAAAAATGAAAAGATAGAAGGACTAATGGGTCATCCACCCTTTCCTCATATCTCTAAGCATGAAAGTCCTTCCCACTCTTCTGTTATATGAAAATAAGTGCAACACACCAAGCTGACCCATGCTTGTGCAACCTACCTCTTCCTTCTGCTCCTTCATCCCTGATCCTCAGCATCTGGAAACATTTCCATGCCACAAAAGTTCCTCTCCCTTCTCTTTTCACTCTCTACACTCCCTGTGCTATATTCATTTCAGATGAGACCTCAGCCTATATCTTCTAAAGTATTAAAGATCAGTATAGATTTATAGATTTGAATCCAGATGACTCTTTTTACCAGAGAGGAATCGGTGGTCCTGAAAGGAAAATTCATTAGATCAAATTCACAAAACTGTACCTTGGCCAGCACCACATCCCAAGACTTTTAACTTTCAACCAGGTCCTCTTTCTATCAGCCTCATCTCTTGCTGTAAAGGACAAAAAGATGAGTTGACATATGACCTATCATGTAAAAATAATTTTTAATTATGATCTGCTAATTTTTCAAAATGAGATTTGGAGACCTCAGTCTCAGTCTCTCGCTTCCACCCCCCACAAGGCTGGTGTAGAAGCAATTAGACAAAAGACATATCCTGCTGATTTTCAATATGTATTACCATTTAGAAAGATCTGACCCAGAAGAAAGATGTAATTTTACCAGGGACACAATCCATTTAGCCATTTAAACCCAACAAATATATTTAAAGACATACCTCAATAGCAAGTCCTGAGCATTGGATATATAAACAGTCAACTTACTGGCAAAGCTAACAACTTGAAGGGGGTCACTTTTTCTGGGGATTCAACTTCTCTTGATGGAAAAGACATTATGTCACAAATAGGAGCTTGTTTCCTGCATTTTGTTAATAAGGAAAGTTAATGTTAGAATGAAGGCCTTGGGGATGAAAAAAGAAATGAGTGGAACAGTTCCTTGGCAAGGCTGCCTCAGGGATTTGGCTTCTTGACAGTGAAAATAGGCCTCGACTGTATAAATTATGCAGGTTGGGACAGCCTGATTCTAAGCCTTCCTTGATGGAGTCATGTGGGAGAGAATGTCTAGACATCAGAAATCAAGTTATTGCTTTTATAACTCCCTATTTAAAGAACTTCTAAGAGCAATACCTGCAGTGGATACTAATGTTGATCTGTGAAACATCAGTCAAACTGACATCTGCAGCCATAGAAAGGAGACATTTTGACCATTTGGCAATAATCAGTTATTCTGAGCAAGCACAGTTACTTACACTATTTAGAAAAGCTTTTTAAGAAGAGACATCCAACAGACAGTAAACTTGCATCTATTATGCATGAATTCTATGGTGATAAGCCTTCTCAGGGTCTTCCAGGGAAAAAGAGCTCTCCCTTTGAAGGGTTCTGGTGTCTTTGTTTATAAATGTAGAACATTAAAGGAATACGATAAACAAAACCATGAAGTACCTGTAATACCATTTTAAAGAGGTTAGCCATAATCAAGAAAGGTAGTAAAATTCTGAGTTGCAAAGAGAATTCAAAATTCTGAAACAATGAGCAAAAAAATATTAAATGTAATAAAAATCAATGTAAAATCACGCATCTGGGCTCTAAAAGTTAATTGTCCAACAGCAGCCTAAGGGAGCCTTGCATTAACAAGAGTTCTTTTGGGATTTTCAGTTTACTGCAAGAGCATTATAGCCTAATTATGTAGTGAAACACCTGAGTTATCCAATGAAATCTTTATTTCTTGGATAAAAGTAAAATTTCTATAACAAGTGATATTTCCATTTTTATTTCTTTTTTTTTTTTTTTTTTTTTTTTTTTTTTCATTTTTTCTGAAGCTGGAAACAGGGAGAGACAGTCAGACAGACTCCCGCATGCGCCCGACCGGGATCCACCCGGCACGCCCACCAGGGGCGGTGCTCTGCCCCCCAGGGGGCGATGCTCTGCCCATCCTGGGCGTCGCCATATTGCGACCAGAGCCACTCTAGCGCCTGAGGCAGAGGCCACAGAGCCATGCCCAGCACCCGGGCCATCTTTGCTCCAATGGAGCCTTGGCTGCGGGAGGGGAAGAGAGAGACAGAGAGGAAAGCGCGGCGGAGGGGTGGAGAAGCAAATGGGCGCTTCTCCTATGTGCCCTGGCCGGGAATCGAACCCGGGTCCTCCGCACGCTAGGCCGACGCTCTACCGCTGAGCCAACCGGCCAGGGCTCCATTTTTATTTCTGAACTTGTCTGAACCATACCTCATGATTGGGTTGATTTTTTTTAATCAGATGCAAACATTTAATATACATTCTCATTCAATTCCCACAGACCTATTAGGTAAGTGTTAATTTTATTCTTATTTTGCAGAGACAGAAACAAACACTAGAATATAGAATAATTTTCCTAAGATCATACAGATAGTAGATGGCAGAGTTGGGATTCAATCCAAGGTGACCAATTCCAGAGCCTGTTATTGGAAAACAATAATTTTAATATCAAATTTTAAAAAGGCAGTTATCTGAGGAACAATAGAAAGAACAGAAACATTGTATTTTGGTTAAAATAAGGGGAAGAACTACACTGCTCACAAAAATGAGGGGATATTTTATATCTTCATATTTATTTTTGTAATATCCCCTCATTTAACTAGCTTTAGTGGGTAAGAGGGACAGAAGTTCAGAATCTAAATGAAGTTGATTCTTATTTGATTTATCAAAAAGAATTTTAAACTATCATACAAAATAGTGCCATTAGCAAACATTTTTAATCAATCAAAGATTATTGTTAGTGTTACAGGGGATTATAGCAGGGGAGATTCTGGTAGTGGACAATTTAATATTGAAGTTCATGAAAAAAGAGGGAGGGAAAGATTCCTTAAAAGTATAATTTATGATACATGATTCCTAAACTCTCTAGTTTAAAGCAAACCTTCAGTAGGTTACCAAATTATTTTCTTCATATACTGCTTATTTTCAAATGTGCAGATATGTTAACAATGGGGTAAGTAGCTGTACTCCCCAAAACACAACATGGGGGAAAACTAGAAACACTATAGTTATTAAATAAATATCCTTCCTTAACTATAGGCGTATCCTGTTGTGGGGCCTGAGAAGCAAAGTTTGGTAGAGTCTTTGACTCAAAGCTTAAGGGCATGCAAAAAATAGCAGAGCTTGTAGGTTCACAGATCTCATCACTCATAAGAATCTGCATCCAGGACACTGGAGAGTTCATTCTGAATGGATTTTCAAAATCATGGGATCAGAAGCAGACATCAAAACGGAAGGAAGTGATGGTAGAGAAGAGGCAGCCAATGAGCAAGCAAGAAAGAGTAGATTCAATACCTTGTTCTTGGCTAGGAAGAATAAATATAATCAAGATGGCTATATTACCCAAAGCAATATACAAATTTAATGCAATTCCCATCAAACTTCCAATAACGTTTTTTAAAGAAATAGAGCAAAAAATCATCAGATTTATATGGAACTATAAAAAACCCCGAATAGCCAAAGCAATCCTAAAGAAAAAGAATGAAGCTGGTGGCATTACAATACCTGATTTCAAATTATATTATAGGGCCACGACAATCAAAACAGCATGGTATTGGCAGAAAAATAGACACTCAGACCAATGGAACAGAATAGAAAGTCCAGAAATAAAACCACATATATATAGTCAAATAATTTTTGATAAAGGGGCCAACAACACACAATGGAGAAAAGAAAGCCTCTTCAACAAATGGTGCTGGGAAAACTGGAAAGCCACATGCAAAAGAATGAAACTGGACTACAGTCTCTCCCCCTGTAAAAAAATTAACTCAAAATGGATCAAAGATCTAAACATAAGACCTGAAACAATTAAGTACATAGAAGAAGACATAGGTACTCAACTCATGGACCTGGGTTTTAAAGAGCATTTTATGAATTTGACTCCAATGGCAAGAGAAGTGAAGGCAAAAATTAATGAATGGGACTACATCAGACTAAGAAGTTTTTGCTCAGCAAGAGAAACTGATAACAAAATAAACAGAAAGCCAACTAAATGGGAAATGATATTTTCAAACAACAGCTCAGATAAGGGCCTAATATCCAAAATATACAAAGAACTCATAAAACTCAACAACAAACAAACAAACAATCCAATAAAAAAATGGGAAGAGGATATGAACAGACACTTCTCCCAGGAAGAAATACAAATGGCCAACAGATATATGAAAAGATGCTCATCTTCTTTAGCTATTAGAGAAATGCAAATCAAAACAGCAATGAGATACCACCTCACACCTGTTCAATTAGCTATTATTAGCAAGACAGGTAATAGCAAATGTTGGAGAGGCTGTGGAGAAAAAGGAACCCTCATACACTGTTGGTGGGAATGTAAAGTAGTACAACCATTATGGAAGAAAGTACAGTGGTTCCTCAAAAAACTGAAGATAGAACTACCTTATGACCCAGCAATCCCTTTACTGGGTATATACCCCAAAAACTCAGAAACATTGATACGTAAAGACACATGCAGCCCCATGTTTATTGCAGCATTGTTCACAGTGGCCAGGACATGGAAACAACCAAAAAGCCCATCAATAGATGACTGGATAAAGAAGATGTGGCACATATACACTATGGAATACTACTCAGCCATAAGAAATGATGACATCGGAACATTTACAGCAAAATGGTGGGATCTTGATAACATGATACGAAGCGAAATAAGTAAATCAGAAAAAACCAGGAACTGCATTATTCCATACGTAGGTGGGACATAAAAGTGAAACTAAGAGACATTGATAAGAGTGTGGTGGTTACGGGGGGGAGGGGGGAATGGGTGAGGGAAAGGGGGAGGGGGAGGGGCACAAAGAAAACAAGATAGAAGGTGACAGAGGACAATCTGACTTTGGGTGATGGGTATGCAACATAATTGAATGACAAAATAACCTGGACTTGTTATCTTTGAATATATGTATCCTGATTTATTGATGTCACCCCATTAAAAAAATAAAATTATTAAATAAATATAAAAAAAAAAAAAGAAAGAGTAGATTCAGAGTAAAGACAGAGGCAGCACCATGCATGACTGGCTTTCTAAGTGGGGCTATTCTGTGCTCTGCAACATGAAAAATTACAACATTTCAAGACAATGAGTCAGATAGTAGTGTTATGTATGGCTTTTTTTTGTCTAAAAGAAGGGAGTAAACCTAAAACAAGAGTTCTGTACGGGCTATAGATTTACAATGGTAAACCAACTAATATCTGTTATTTATTTTGCAACCAACTGAGTTATTAAAAGAGATAAAAATGTGACAGCCTCATTTGCTGGCTTCTTTCCTTATTTCTGTTATATATAAAATACATGGAATATTCTTAAAGTTTCCATTTTGTTGTCTCTCTAAATTAAATTAAATCCAGATTGTGATCCATTAACAAGATTGGCAAAAATGTGTTGTTGTTGTTGAGAAGCATCCCCCTCTGCGTCCAGTGTATTCTTATAACCAGCACTTAGTTCCAAGAAAAGAGACATTAAGCTAGTTCTAGGCCTCAGTACCATAGGATCACCTCTATGAAGAAGTTTCATTCTTCATGAGGAAGAACAAGAGAAGCTGTCCATAGCTCCTAAAGTATAGTGTCCAAATGCCAGAGGACAGTGCCCTTCAATCCCCAATGTATAAGGAGTCTAGAGCAGAAATTAAACAGAGAGCAGTATATTGTTTTAGTCATTACAATTACTTACTACCTATGTTTCTTTTTTTCTGTCCTACTTAATTTCAGAAAGAATTTATAATACCTTAAAAAAAACACAAATGTAGCAAGACCAAATTTCTTCAAACCAGAGGAAAATGCAAAAGACTAGATGCAAAGGACTGAGTATGAATGAGGTATTTGAATATAAGTGTAGGGTCAGAGAGGGTGATGGCAAGGAGCATACCAAAATGAGTACAACACAACCTCTGTCTCAAGGAACTTGGAGTTCACCAGGAAAAAAACCCGTAATAATTATAGTAATAGTAAGTCCTTGAGTTTGCACAATGGTTAAACTTTTAAATTGCTATGGTATCCAAGACCTTTGATTGTACCTACAATGCCCTTGTGAAAATAATAAAAATGTGCCCCTTCCAGAATGAAGAATTACAAAAGTGCGCCTCATCCTTGTAATCTAACCATCTCAAACAGAGTTCCTCATCTGAACCACAGAACACCAAAAATAATTTCAGTGATCCTTCTTAGGTGTCCCAAGGATGGTACACACATGGTACCATTCTACATGCAAAGCAGATACTTTCATTCATTGCATATAATGTATGCATTAGGGGATAAGAGGTTGATTCTCTCATGGAACTCTAGATCAGAAAGACTGCTGTACTCAGATTTAAACAGAATTTAGCCTCTCTTCACTCTCTCATTGACACAATTGAACATAGTGGCCTAAAGAGTTGCTTTGTGGTATTCTGACTTGAATTTGGGTCTTTAACTAGAAGTTAAGTCATGACCCCTTAATTGTCTCTTTTTCTAATATATGCCAAAAGAAATTATAAAGTGCTATATAATTCAGAAAGATGAAGAATGTTTTTAATCCAAAATCAATAAATACTTCATGGAGAAGATGATATTTAATATTTTGGTCCTAACTCTGTGAGATAATCTTAATTGTTGAGCTGGGGAAAGACAGTCCTGGTAAAAGGCACTGAGGTATTGATGCATCTCAATTATGCTGGAGTGGAAAGTTTGTGAAGAGAGGTGAGTTGTAACCACATGGTAGACGAGCTCAAACACAACTGACACATTAAGAAGGCAGAAAGCCATCATCAGAAATGACCATTGGGAAGAAATTATGACATCAGTGTATCTAACAGATTCAATAACAGTGACTTAAATACTTCTGATTTTTTAAAGGTCACATACCATTAGCAGTTAAGGTTATGGCAAACTATAATAAATCTGCTTGGATTCTAGTAAAAACTAATGTAGACTTGAGGGAAGGTAAATGAGTGGGAAAGCAATAAGTACACTGGTTAACAGCAGCCTCAGTTTCCTCACCCATTAAATGGATTAAAAAATTTAAATACCTGACACAATAATTTTAAGGTTTAAAATGCATAACAATGATTACTGGAAGATGGGGTCTTTTGCAGGGTTGCAAGAAAATAATTTAAGAGACATTCATGTAGATGGAGTTTTAAGTGATAGTGGCAAGATTTATCAGAGCATAAAGAGATAGTACACTCCCAGAGAGGTAGAGGGCAGGCAGGATATACAGTAGAAGCTGAATGGATTCAGGAAAGGAAATTACAGAAACAAAAAGAAAAAAGAAAAAAAAAAGAGTACTCTTTCATTACCCTGTTTGCAAGTCTCATAGCCACGCTTAGACTTTTGGAGAAAAGAAGGCAGAAATATGTGCCCAGGAGAAGGAAGAACACAGGCACTCTCCAAGGAGGATGTGAGCTGGGTTCTTTGTGTGCTTCCATATATTTTCTTGGGTTTGGGAAAGAGCTGGCTTTCTTCCAGACTGCCCAATCTCTTTCCTTCCTTATCCCAGGCTTGTGCTTGTGCCTTCCCCCTATCAATATCTTCTCTGGATTCACTGGGATTTGTCCTTCCCCAATCCGATTTTTTTCTCAGACTTTCCCAGGGTAGTCACCTCCCAATTCTTGGTTGCCCTGTTGACTCCTACTGGGCATGCCTCAGAGTTTGGCTGTCATTTGGCTTCTACTAAGGTGCACTCAGTAGAAGGCATTTGCCCTCACCATTTTCTCACTCCCCACATTAATCTGCTGGAACCATGCCAGTTATCCCCCAGGGTGGTTGTAAAGCTATTTGTTCTCCCTGTCTGTTTAGAACTGATGCCTTATTCCTTGGGGTGACTATGAAACTGTTGTTTTCCTTTTCATTCATGCTTAAGCAGCCTTCTTCTCTTTTGTTAATAACTGACTAACTGCCTACTCTGACTGCATGGCCAGTAGTCACGGCCATTGCCACCACCATCTCTGCCAGGCATGTGTAGGTTTCCATTAGATTTGGACAGACGGTAAAGAAACAGTGGAGCTAAAAACTGGTGGGCCATACCTTTATTCTAGCCTAGCACTGACAGGCAAGTAAATAAACACACAGGGAACCAAAACCCACTCATACATTCTCCGGTTCCACAACCAGAAGAATCTTTTCTGGTTTTTCCTAGAATCAAAGGCCTTCCACCCACCTCAGTCCCCTCTGGTTCCCCATCTTCTTCTCTCTGCACAAACTCTGCAAAAACATGGCCTCCTTCTTCTTCTCCTTTTTTCTTAAAACCTTTTGGTGTGAAAACCCTCCTCCAACACACATTAGCATAACAATGCTCCTTCTCAAGCAGGAAGGTAATCACAGATCACATACCTGGGCAGCAGCCATTTTTAACAATAAAAGTGAGCAAACATAAAAGTCACATTTTACAAACTTATTTGCCCAACACTGACAATACATATAAAGCCCAACATATTGCAAGTAATGTTGGTGATGATAATGACAGGGGTAGAAAAAAGAAAGAGATAGAAGTGGTAAGGACAGGGGTGGGTTAGCAATAGGACTTGCCATATGAGCAAATGTAAGAGACAGAGAAGGAGGTCGTAGGAGCAAAGATAATTTAGAACTTTCAAGAATTTATAACTGGGAGAATGGCGATGCCATTAAGAGGATCAAGGCTACCAGCCAATGGTAAGTTAAGTCTGAGAGGGAAAAGAAAACAACCGTGGAGACTTTTAGAAAACATAGCACAGGCAATCTCACTTCTCCAACACAAACATTTAGTGCCCTACAGTCCACACAGCAGAACCAAGAGCTCCAGTAAAAAGTAAAAAGAGCTTGTTTTCTGTGGCTCTGTGGTCTCAGCATTCTTTAGTGCCTTGATACTCAAAATGTGGTGCACAGACCTGCAGCACTTGAGCCCCCTGGGAGCTCATTAGGAATGCAGAGTCCTTCGTTTTTCTGCAGACCAACTGAATTCGAATCTGCATTTTAACAAGATTCCAAGGTGATTGGTAGGCAAAATAATTTCTAGAGGCATTGCTGCAGCCAACAATGAGGGCGAGAAAAGGGAAAGTCAGTTAATTAAATGACTGAATCTCAATAGTTTACTCTTAGATTGTAATCTGATTAAAGATTTTACTGTGTTTGTTGACTATGTGAACAAGTTAAAGAATCACATAGTGGCACTCTGCCTTAGTTTGTTCCAATTTAACTTTACGGGTCCTTTATAGTTTTTGAGAAGAGACCACAAATAGGAGAGGATATATTGTTTGAACGAAAACCATTATGGAACTAAAATAGTAACATATTTAAATTCCACAAAATAATAAAAAGTTTCACTAAGTGATGGCATTTTCCCTCATTAAAGAGAAGATGGCTTGGTTCTTAGCATTCTGTTCAGGTTTGGAAATAAAGAGACCTCTATTCAATTACTCAAACCATATGTTACGTTTTATTTACAAAACTTGCCATTGTAAACCTATGCAGTTTTCTTTTATACGCTTCAGGTGCAATATATACTGGAGCTTTATATAGAGCAAACACTGTTTGACAGTGGTAATTTTGAAGAAATGTTCATTAAAATGTCACACACAAAAACATCTGGAATTACTCAGCCATTGTGGACGTATTTATTTTTATTGTCACAGCAGATCATCTTTACTACATATTTTGCAGTGCATTTAATTTTGATTCATAGAAATTACTTCAGGTGCAGTCTAATGTTTTTCTTCCTGCATACAGAGAATTAAAAAAAATTTAAATGTGGATACTGAACATAAAGATTAGATTTTGGGAGACATATTAGATTTACCCATATTTATCAATTCATATTTTTTGTTTTAAAGAGTCAGACATCATTACTCATAATCCTCTTATATGTAACTGAATACTTCATTAATTCACTCAAGTGGTATTTATTGAAACCCACTATGTGTAAAGGCACTAGAGCCTGTGCATTGGACACTAAAGAGACAATGGTGAACAGGAAAATACATGGTCATTACTCTAAGGGAGTTTACAGAAATTACACAAATAATGTACCATGACAACTATGAGAAATGTACATGATACAGTGAGACCATACGTTAGGTTCATTTGAAATTTTCTGGTATTGTTATTCTGAGCAGGTGAGGATACTGGTAAAAGCTGGAGGGAATACAGCAGTCGAGTGAGGTGGCACAGGTGATGAGGATAGTCGTCAGAGGAGCAAGCAGCCAAAGAAAGTGAATGCCAGGAATAAGGAACAGTAAGAACCCTGTGGCATGATACATTACAGGAAATAAAAGAAGGCATCACTGTGGCAGAAGTACAGGGAATGGAGAGCTTTGTGGAATGCACGAGGTTAGAGCAGTAGGCAGAAGTGAGACAAAGCAGGATAGTGAGGACCACATTAAAAATGTATACTGTTTTATTCTGAGGATTATAATAAACTTGATGGAACAAGAAAAAATATACAAACAAATGTCATTTGTTGTATTTGCATTGATGGATTAGAAAGAATTTGTAATTAACTAAAGGAAGATGATTTAGGAGGTTAATTCAGTAGTATCACTGAATACTCTGAAACTTAACTACAAGAAAAGTTGTTTATGCTTGTTCATCTGTGACTCTTCCCAAGGACCTTCTTTTTAACCCTACTCTCAATCCCATACTCTTAATCTTGGTAGAGGAAATAAAAGCTGTTCATTATTTTTAGCAAGGTACACTTAAGTATCCTATTTTATATAATATATTGTAATCCCATTGGTAGTGTCTTATAGGCCCTTTCATAAAGTGAGGGTGCTGGCCAGATGCCAATCAAGGAACAAAATTGAGGCAGAGCTCACGTTGTTTGTGAGAAAATGACAACAAACAAACAGATAAACATATTATATATTGTGATGATACGTACTTAAGAGGAAAATAGTAAAGCAGAATAAGGGATTGATTAGAAAGTAACACCAGGAGGAGGATCACTCTTTAAATTGAGTGCTCAGGCAAAGTCACTATGAAAATACAATGTTTGAGCAAAAATTTAAATAAGTGAAGAAACAAATAATGGAAATAGCTTGAGGAGGAGCATTCCTGGCAGAAGAAAATTCTTGAGGTTGGAGCATGTTTGGTGTGTTCAAGGAGTAGGAAGGAAACCAGCATGTGTTCACTGAGTAATCTAGAAAAGAAATAGCAATAAGATATGAGTCAGATGGAAGACTCAATTAAAGAGAGCCTTGTAAATCCTGGTTAAAACTTTGGATCTTATTTTGAGGAAGATGAAAATCCTTGAAATGGTATGAGCAAAATCAGTAGCATAATTTGAAATGATTTTTTAAAGGATTTTCCTGGCTGCTGGGTTGACCACTAACTGACGAAGGCAAGGTCGATAACAGGAAGACCAGTAAGAAGGCTACTGCAGTAATACAGACAAGATATGATGGGCTTGGGTAGTGGTTTTGGAAGTGAAAAGAAGTGGGCAGAATCTGGATATATTTTGAAAACAGACTATTAAGATTTGTTGATGGATATTGCAGTAAGCTGGATAATTGTCACCCAAGGATATCAGGTTCTCATCTCTGTGACCTTAAATTATTACCCTCCTTGGGAAAAGAGTCTTTGCAAATGTGATTAAGTTAAGGATTTTGAGATGAGAAGATTATTTCAGATTATTCAAGTGGCCCCTAAATGTAATCATAGTCATGATAAGTGTGATAAAAAAAAAGGGGGGGGGAGCTTCAAGAAGCACAAACATAGAGAGGAGGCACTATAACTAGGAAGGCAGAGGGTAGAATGATACATCTACAAGTACGGAAAACCAAGAGCCACCGGAAGCTGGAAGAGGTAAGGAACACATTCTACCCTAGAGCCTCTGAAATCTCGATCTGGACTCGGTAAAATTGATTTTGGACTTCTGGAACTGTGAATAAATAAATTTCTGTTGTTTTCAGGTGCTAAGTTTGACGTAATGTGTTACAGCAGCCTCATGAAACCAAAACAGACAAGGTGTGACACACATACACAAAAGTCAGGATAATGTCAAGCAATTATCATCTGATCAAATGAAAGAATAATGTTTTTAATTGTTTCCAGTTACTGAGATGAGAAATTTTGAGAAAGGAACAGATTTGGAGGAAAAAATAAATAAAAGTGGGTTAGACATGTTAAGTTGGAGATTATTATC
Organism: Saccopteryx leptura; assembly: GCF_036850995.1. Lineage (NCBI taxonomy): Eukaryota > Metazoa > Chordata > Mammalia > Chiroptera > Emballonuridae > Saccopteryx > Saccopteryx leptura. Next base: position 34,514,760 of record NC_089503.1, on the reverse strand, counting down.
AGATTTATCAATAGATGTTCAGAAGGAAGGTGACTGGCTATGTTCTTTGAAATCTGAGGTTTAAAGAACAAGCTGGGCTCGAGGTAAATGCTGGATTTATTAGCATATAAGTGATAACTAATGTCATGGCACAGAATGAGCTCACCTGGGGAGCACATGAGATAGGGAAGATATTCAAACATTGAGGTCTGAGATACTCCAGTATTTGGAAGACCTAATGAAGATGTCCAAGAAAGAGCAGTGACTGGATTCTAAGGAAACCAAGAGAAAACAGTGTCCTAGATTTCAAGAAAGGAAAGTATGTGTCTTAGGAGGGAATAAGTGAGCAACTGTGTCAAATGCTTCTGAAGGAATAAAGGTGAGTAAGTTTAGATAGTTAATAAAGCTATAATGGGGAGTTGTGCTACGTGCTGTAAATATAAGTAAAATAGCTGAGGAGAAAGGGAGTATTTTTTAAGATGAGAATTATTGTAGCATTACGGGCACAAGCTTAATGGAGTCAATGACCAGGGCATAGTGAACAGATGAGCTGAAGAGAGACCATGAAGACAACTTCAGGAAGGGCTTCTGGAATCAGAAGAGTGGCCATTTAAAGGTAAAAAGATGAGTTGAAGCTAAATATTAAAGAAATTTTTTTTAAATTGAGAATAAAAAGAATATATTTTTTTAATTTTTTAAACTTATTCCTTTATAGAGGGGAGAAAATGAGAGAAAGAGAGAGAGAGAGAAAGGAGTGAGGAGCATGAAGCTTCAACTCCCATATGTGCCTTGACCAGGCAAGCCCAGAGTTTGAACCAGCAACCTCAGCATTCCAGGTTGGTGCTTTATCCACTGCACCACAGGTCAGGCAAGGATAGAATATTTAATAAAAAAAATAAGACTAATAGGTATATAATGATTTATTTTGGTGAAAGTCTTTCAAATATATCATCTCCTTTACTTCTTACATTTTAGTGAAGTAAAGGGTCATTAGCCACACTTTAAAAAAGAATAAACTGTGGTTTCGAGGGTTAAAATGAGTTTACCAAGATCTGGCCAGCTACAAAGTAGTAGACTGAAAATTTAAAAGAAAAGTATATAAACAAAAGTAGGACACTAGGAGAGAGAATCACACATAGGAAAGAAAAAGGATAGGATTCTATAGCAATTCAAATAGAAGATATTCAAGAACTTAGCAAGGATATTGGCCAAAACAGCAGAGAAAAGATAAGAAACAGAAAAAGAAATGATGATGCATTAATACTATGGAATACCTGAGTGACTGAAATTCAGAAGTTAGAGCAACCTAGCTCACAACATAGATTTGGGCATGTTTCTTTCACTTCTAGGCTGTGGTTTTCTTGACTTTAAAATTGTGACTCTTAACTAGATACAGCTTCAAATATTCCAAAATATCTATTTGAAATCAAGTTACTTAATGTTAATTCTACTTTTTCAGCAAAACCCTAAAGCATACCAAGTCATCTAATCACCTGAAAAAACCAATCATTTTCCAAACAGTGAACAATTTATTTCCTAATCACTGGAAGAAACACTTCCAATTTTCTATAAATAGAAATCTTCCTGTAATTGATTAGACCCAGAGATTGAGCCTTTAGAAAATGTATGGCTTTGAGAGGTTTGAACTGAGATACGTTTGTACATGAAAATCCTACTTTAGATATAAGTGGCACCTTTGCTTGAAGTCTTTCTGCTTAATCTCTAAAGTCATTTGCTAACTTCAAACATATTTAGCAAAGTAAGTATCTTTGACAGAATCTCTGCTTTCCTAATAGTATGTGGAACTGAAAAAGTCATCTTGCTTATGGAATATTCATTATTGGCAATTTGGGGTATATTTTTAAGCCACAAAAATCCTTTGTTGATTATAGACTCTCTCCAATTTGTCATAGTGTGTTCTGGCAGCCGCTGAATTTGGTCAAATTGGAGCCAAGATATGGCAGTCTTGTACTGGAAACACACATGGCAGTATCATGTTATGCTGCATGTGAGACATTTCAAGCACAGGAAGATATTCTTTAAACTACTCTTTAGTAATAGTCAATATATAAGAAAAGCTGACATTAGAGACTGTGAATTTGATAACCCAGTAAATTCTGTAACTATAATTACTTGTGTTTGTGGGACAGAATAGACTGAGTCTCAGGATAAAGTCACTGGTGAGTGCTGATGAATGGCGGAAATTCAGCCTGCAGTGAACGTCATTCCAATCTCTTTCTCCTGAACATCAGCCGTGGTTGCCAGAATGTCTGTAATGGTGTACAGGAGGCATTCATACCATACCTAATACAAATGCAAAACTGGTTACATCACAAGTTATTTTCGATGGTGGCTTTAAAAAAACAAGCTTAAGTTGTTAACTTCCTAATGGATTCAACTTATTTGAGCAAAACTTGCCTTTTTGTTTTAAAAGTGGAATAGATTGAGAGATAAACTCTCCTGTCTCATGAGCTGCGCGCGCGCACACACACACACACACACACACACACACACACAGTAGCTCAGGAATTTAATGTTTTTCTGGGATGAAGTTTTTACTGGTACAAGGTAGTAATTTGACAGAAAGTTAACAAAAGAGTGATTAAAAATAACAAATGACTATTTGGAGAGTTTCCTGCAGTGGTTTAGAAGCAATGTGTGAATTTATATAAAGCAATGTTTCATTTTCCTCAGGTCATAATTTTTCACACACTCTATCCCTTTAAGTTAAACAAAAATGTCCCTTACCTCTTGAAATAGCTGTGTCTCAGCTGAAGCACCAAAACCATATGGGGTTTCCAGAATAAGACTAAGGGTAAGAGAGTCAGGAGAGAGAGAGAGAGAAAGAGAGACCGTTGAAAATCACAATTTATTGCTTAGCATAGAAAACAGAAAACTGCATGCAACACAAACTTTTATTGCCATCTAAATCAATAACAAAGTTCATAGACTGATCCTAATTTATCATAAAAATTATTGTTACAAGCTCAGTGATCCTTGTCAAGAAGGCAAAGGAGTCGGCCCTGGCCAGTTGGCTCAGTGGTAGAGCGTCGGCCTGGCGAGCGGAAGTCCCGGGTTCGATTTCCGGCCAGGGCACATAGGAGAAGCGCTCATCTGCTTCTCCACCCCTCCCCCTCTCCTTCCTCTCTGTCTCTCTCTTCCCCTCCCGCAGCTGAGGCTCCATTGGAGCAAAAGATGGCCCAGGCGCTGGGGATGGCTCCTTGGCCTCTGCCCCAGGCGCTAGAGTGGCTCTGGTCGCGACAGAGCGACGCCCCGGAGGGGCAGAGCATCCCCCCCCTGGTGGGCAGAGCGTCGCCCCTGGTGGACGTGCCGGGTGGATCCCGGTCGGGCGCATGCGGGAGTCTGTCTGACTGCCTACCTGTTTCCAGCTTCAGAAAAATACAAAAAAAAAAAAAAAAAAGAAGGCAAAGGAGTCGAGTATACAGTTTTGGATACCAATATTTGTTAACATTTTTCAGTCTTGGACTTGAACAATTTCAAATGTGGGAAACATTTATTTACACAGAAGAATGACATTAGGTTGAGTGCCCAGCCTAAGGAGCACTACTGCACATGTTTAAGGAAATAATGCACTGACAGCCTTGAAACCATTTCATTTCCAAGAGACTGTTGGGCACATCTGCCTAATGGCATTTTCTGGCTACTCCTCTGCATTACTCCAACAAATATCTTTTCCCCTCTTCTCTTTCTATCATGACTTTGCCAAGATGGAATGAGCCAATTCCTGGCTATGCTTATTTGTTTATTAGAATGGAGGCAGCCATCTAACAGCATAATGTGTTGAAATTTCCTGATGGTATGGTTGATGAAAATAAAAAGAGAAGAGTAAACAAGATACAATTGTTTGGGTTTATGCTTGAGAAACAGGAAACTCAATAATGTGTTTAGAGAAAAGCCAGTCCTCCCAGAAAGCATAGGGAAAGACTTAGTTTCATAGTTCTGGGAGAAGAAAACCTGCCATATTTTTAAGGTTTCTCATCAAGCTCAATGATAACGATGGTATCAATGGAAGACGCCTCCAGTTGCAACACCTGCCACTCAGCTCTATGCTGCAATTCCTGAGGAGTGTGATAGACTGAACCTCTCTCTTCCTGAACACAACAGGACCTTGTCCAGTATTTAAACAACCAGATAGAAAGGAACAACATTCTGAATCTTATGTACTCAGCACTGAGGATTCTCAACTTGTCCGGGAAGAACAACTGTTGGATCTCGAAGCTTTATGGAATTGCTTACCATGTGGGATAACTCTTCCCAAGAGAGGCAGAAGTGTCCCGCTGTGCAGATTGAATGTTCCTGGGAGCCACAACCTGTTCCCATCTGATGGGGAAATGGGAGAAATTGGCTCATGATCGTCTGCACCCTGTCTGTCAAATATTCACAAGTCTTTCTTCTCCTTCCTTCCTCTTCTCTTTATTCTTGTATCCTCCCTGAAGTTTCTTCTTTTCTTCTCTGCACTCATCTTCTTCATTCATCTGTTGCTCCTTCATCTATTTCTTTCTCCTCCTCTCCTTTCAATATTTATTGCTTTTCTCCTTTGCCAATCATCTACTAGTTCCAGGCACTTGTGCTATGCAGTATACAAATAATTAAATTAAATTTTAAAGTTCTACACACTTGCACTCAAGGAGGCCACCATCTCCTGTTAAACATCAGAAAGCATGAAACATATTTTCACCAGTTACAGCAGATCAGTTTATTACATTCAAGTTTAAGACTATAGTGATTCATAAATATTGCTTAAATAAAATATTATGAGGTAAAGATTTTGGAATAATATTTAAAATTAGAAGTAGCACCTAACCACACATTTACTCCCATTCTGCACTATTGAAATGGAATGTTTTGCAGAATAGCATTGAATATGAATGTCTCTGGTTCATTTCCCCAGGGTGTCCCGGGGATGTTCTGCCTCCTAGTCCTAAATTGGATGCTCTTTATCAATATCCCCATCTCTCTCCAATGGTGTACCATTGATGAAAAACTCAGGCTTGCAAGAAACTGTGACTTTATTTTCTAGAAATTAAATGAACTCAAATTTATGCCTTCCCCATGATCAATATCATCAATATAACATATCCGTATCCCACCAGGCTGTTCACTTTCATTATCACAGGATGCATTGCTGATTATTCCCTCTCCATCTGGACTTCAATCCCTAATCCCATTATATGATGATATATGAAAAAAAAAAAAGCTCCAAAACCTAATTTGTCATTAGATCACCTGGATGCTTTAAAAATCTATGTTTCTGGGCCCTTCTTAAACTTATAGACTCAAATTCTCTGACAGTGGGGCCCAGGAAACTAATTTTTAAAATGTTTCCAAATCATTCTAATAATGATGGGTTTAAAAAACACTGAGGTAGCCTGACCAGGTGGTAATGGAGTGGAGATAGCATCAGACTGGGACATGGAGGACCCAGGATCGAAACCCCGATGTAACCAGCTTGAGCACAGGCTCATCTGGTTTGAACAAAGCTCACCAGCTTGGACCCAAGGTCGCTGGCTCAAGCAAGGGGTTACTTGGTCTGCTGCAGCCCCACAGTCAAGGCACAAATGAGAAAGCAATCAGTGAACAACTAAGGTGTCACAACAAAGAATTGATGCGCTTCTCATCTCTCTCCCTTCTTATCCGTCTGTCCCTATCTGTCCCTCTCTCTGATTCTCTCATTCTCTGTCAAATAAATAAATAAATAAAAATAAAAACCATGGAGGTAGAATATATGTAAGACATCCCTTTGGACTCCCAGAGATAATTGGAGGAGACCTGGGAGGTAATAAGTGAAGAATATTCAGGTGTCATTAGAATAGTTGGCATATTTACATTTGGAGGTTAATGAGGCCTCAGGAGAAGGCAGAGTATATTATAAATAAAAATGTTTTGGACCTGAAATTTGATAAACCCACATTTAGTTTTAACTCATCTACCTGTGGATAAATGTGTCCCTGGGCAAGACATGTAAATTCTCATCACCTCCATTTTCTCTGTAACTTTCCCAGCACATCAGACCTACCTTCTACTGGAGGGAAAGAAGGAAGAGCTGAGACCCTGTTGTTTTCTTCAGAATGAGGAGACCTGAGAATACAATGGGCTTCCAGTCCAGTCAGCCTGGAGGAGCCAGCACTCAGGTTGGCTTTGCGACCGGCCTCCTGCTGCCTAGCAAACCGGCCTCCCGGGCCAGGAGTAAGCAGACTGTGCTTCCACATCCAAGCCACTGATCATGTCGAAAGTGTTATGTATGAAACCCAGAAAAACAGAAGAATGTACTTACTGGAAAATATGTTTTCACCATAAAACTTCTGAGAAGCATAAACTGTAAACTAGTTAACATTTTTTCTCTGGAGAGCCGGACAAATATAAAAGTGAGTTGGTGATAGCTCTTGTAAATAGGGTTTCCATGGCAAAGCAATTGCAATAGCAGAAATACAGACAGCTTTATAAACAGCAACAATTGGCCAGTTAAAGCAGATAAACTTTTTTTAATTAAATTTTTAAATTAAATTTATTGGGGTATATTTGGTTAATATGACTATATGGGTTTCAAGTATAGCTTTCTATGATACATGAGCTGTATATTGCACTGTGTGTTTACCACCTAAAGTCAAATCATCTTCCATCACTATATATTTGGCCCCTTTACTACTCCACACTCTTTTCCTTCTGGTAACCACCAAACTATTGCCTCTATCTATAAGTTTCAGTTTTATATCTGACATCTGAATGAAATCACATGGTTCTTAGCTTTTTATTTCTTTTATTTTGTTTGAGGCAACATGCAATCAGGAGTGGGAAACTGACTCCTAGAGTGATGGAAGAGTTGGAGTTTGAAACTCATGTGTAGACAGAAAACTTACTTGTCCAGAAAGTCAACTGGTTAACAGTATGGTTTTTTGCAACTGTTACAAAAAAGAAAATTCTAGTATTATATTGCTATCAATTTGCAGAATCATTTTCAGTTCACCTAGTGTCATGGAAATAAAGATTGTCAATCAGTGGTTTTCACATTAGAAATAGGGGATGTGAAAAAAATATAATGATGGCCAAGCTCCAGTCATACCAATGAAGTTAGAATCACTGGTGTTTTTTATGAGCATCCCAGGTCTTTCTAAAATAGTTAGCACTTTTTTGGCGAATATTGAGAATGGCAAGCATGCTATGGTGGGGAAAGCTAGGGACATGGAACACGTCAGTCTTTTATTCACTGGCTTTGTGACCCTGGACCGGAAGTTCAGTCTCTTTATGTCTTGGTTTCTTCATCTGAAAAATGAGGGTAATCATCTTCTTGTCCCTTTTAAGGAAGTTTAAAACTAAGGAGAGGGCCTCCGAAAGCACTTTGCAAACCATGATACTCTGATCAAATATCAGCTATGAGGTTATTCTGACCCTAGTTCTAACACAGAGAAGTGTCATGAAAGAAAGCCAAGCAGAACACCCAGCAAGTCTGACAGCTACAGTAACCGGATGGCCAGCCTTTCCAGAAGGAAAGCTCTTCAAGGCACAATATGATGATCATTAAAACCCAGATGGTTAACTCTTTATAATGACAACCAAGAGAATGAAATCCTAAGAGTGGAACTTTAAAGAGGAAGAAGCGAGAAAGATGAGTCAGGTAGAAGGAATCCAACTCTGCAGTTCTCCAAAACTCCCAGCCCTAGAAACTGGCATATTTTGTTTCCGTTTAGATGGGTCCTTCACTTTGAATAATGGATTCATGCTATTATGTAGGTAAACTGCCTAGCAAAGAATAGATACTTAAAAGCCAATTAGAACATTGTCTAAAATCTCAATATGAACAAATACTGTCATTATAATGTGTCTTTGTACGTAAGAACAATTTGAACCCTACAGATGTAAGGAAGTGGAAGAGCAAAGGCTGTGTTAGCCACGAAGGACATGAGCCCAAAGGTGTGACCACAAATGCTGGGTCATCAAGTCATTATAAACCACCATCCCAGGGACTGTCCAGAACACAGGACTGTATCTGCCGAAAGCTCTCATTACTAAGTAGACCTAAACCCCTCAGCCTTTTTATATAATCTGCTAAATTCCTGGCAATCAATACGTTCTAACTGACACTAAAGAGTCTGTATTGCTGTGGGAGCAAACAGACACCAAGGGACCCTGGGGGGAGGCACACAGGAAGAGATGAAACCTGAGCTGAAAGTTGAAAGTAGACAGGATGCAGCAAATGGAACAAGCAGCCTGACTAAAGGGAAAACTACAGATCAACACAAATGAGACAACAAATTGTAATCTACTCTCAGGTAAGAGGGCCAGCTGCCAGGTTACACGGAGGGTGGGAGCAGTCCCCAGGGAGATCGCTGTAGCTGTGGCAATGGCATTTTTCTCTGCCTGAGTGTAGATGACTTGCAGTAAAGTTGATTGGAGGGACTTGTGGATTTTAATGGAGAAAACAGCCTCCTACTGTAAAAGCCAAGCTTATTATCCATTTATTCAACTTCTTTTTTTTTTCTTTTCTTTTTTTTTTAATTTTACTAGGGTGACATCAATAAATCAGGGTACATATGTTCAAAGAAAACATGTCCAGGTTATCTTGTCAATAAGTGTTGGGTTTTAGGTGAGTTTTGGGGTTCTTCATTGGTTGGGTGGGTTTTTTGTTTTGTTTGTTCTTTAGCATCGTCTGTGAGTGAGGCTCTGTGCTAAGTATTCAGGATTCATGTTGACAATGGATAATCCCTGCCCCCAAGGAGTTTATAATAATCTTGACACCAGGAAAGCACAGGGAAGTAGACAAGACAATCTGTGTTACAGGTTGTCACCTTCTTGAAGCTGTAGATTTCTAAATTTTAAAGTGGTATAATATTTATAACCACTTCATAGAGTTGTTAATAAAATAATGCATATAAAAACTCAGCATGGTTCTGGAAACATAATAAGCACTCTATAAATATTAACTATTGTTATGCCAAATCATATCATTAGCCTTGATCAGGTCAAAAATTTGGAAGAAATAAACTATTCTTTTGTGTTGAGACCACATTTAGCACTCAACCAGCAGGATCTCCCAACCAAGGAACACTCATTTGGCTGGATTTCACAATCTAACCTTATGACTTCAATTCCTAAGATTCTCCCTAAAAGCTGCATTCACAGAGTTGAAGAAATATAACTGGTCAGGCTTACACTTTAAGCCAACCAGTTCCCTGCCATATGCCTGACATATGTAGTTCCACTGAAACAACTATGTACAAAAAGAAAAAAGGAAAGAAAATGACAGTTGTTGTCCCATCCTTGTGGAAGGGATAGGCTAACCTACAACCCAGACATTGTCATTTAGAAGAAGTGAAAGGAACCCTTGGACTGCTCATGCCAGAGTGTTTCCAATTGGACAGAGCAGCTGTGAGCCAGATGCTCACTGTGGGCAGATCCAGGCTGGGAATCCAAGCATGGCTTGTGCTGATGAGGAGGAGCAATTGCAGAACAAAACTTGCTTTCCTTTGGAAAATATTGCCTCAGCCTGCTAAGGGAATTTACCTCATCGGTAACCGCAGTCAAACCAATGGTGATTAATAAGAGACAATAAAGATGCAACTTCCCCTTCTCATCCCTCAACAGAAAAAGCCTCTGGACTCCATGCTATACTCTTATTTCTGGTATTTGAGTCAGGCAATGCTTAGGATTCAAAGACAAGATGAAATTAAGATTCAGTGTCTTTGATGTTTGAGGATTTGGCTTCCTGAATAGAAAATTTCTCTCGAGAGATTTAGGCTTTTTCAAGGCTGAATTCTTTGGCCTCACCTATGATACAGGTTTCTTTTTTTTTTTTTTATTTATTCATTTTAGAGAGGAGAGGGAGAGACAGAGAGAGAGAGAGGAGAGACAGAGAGAAGGGGGGAGGAGCTGGAAGCATCAACTCCCATATGTGCCTTGACCAGGCAAGCCCAGGGTTTCGAACCGGCAACCTCAGCATTTCTAGGTCGACGCTTTATCCACTGCGCCACCATAGGTCAGGCTGCAGGTTTCTTTATTTGAAAGCTCCTTAAGGCCAAGGGCCACGTCTTTGTAACTTTTGTAAGGCTAACACTTACTGTGGGTTCAATAAATGGTGTACATGTGTTGGGGGCCTTGGGGTGATCAGGGCATGAGAGAGAGAAACAGAGGAACAAATGAAGGAGGAGGCCAAGAGAGGAAGAAGGCAAGAAGGATGAAGACAAAAAGAGGAAAGGAGCAAAGCAATGAAGAAGGCAGCCCAGACCATGGACCGTGGAAGCCAGGTAGAGGCACAGACCTCTCTAGAAATGTAAACATAGGAAATAGCTTCTTCAGCAAGAGATTAAAGAGAAGACTAGACAACTGCACCTCCCAGAAGATCCAAGGGCAGATGACCATTACATAGATGCCATTCACAGGAACTGAGGACCAGGGACCGGGCAACAAAAGGAAAATCCTGAATGGCCCGAGCTATTCATTTGAATTGATTGAAATCACCTGGAAGTGATTAGGTAAAGTGATCTGCAGAGAGTAGAATAGAGGGTCAAGATAGGAAGACCAGTTGCAAGAAAATAAAGTGAGATTTTGTGTACCTGACATTTTACATCAGCAACATACCGCAGAAAGGGATTTCCACTGAATCCAATGGGGACCAGTGTTTGTGGAAAGCCAGCTATGCAATCTGAAGAGGCATGTTTTTGTCCATGTGCAAAACTGTTGTGCTTTGAGTCGGAATTGAAGTCAACTAAGAATTAAATCTCGGTGTTGGGACAGACATCTGTTCACTTTTCTAAAGGTGAGATCTAGAAGATGCAATCTTTCAAATTCTGTTTAGCTTTCGGAAGAAGGATTTCAGGGTTTCTTTTTTTTTATAAATAAATTTTTATTTTAATGGGGTGACATCAATAAATCAGGGTACATATATTCAAAGAAAACATGTCCAGGTTATCCTGTCATTCAGTTCTGTTGCATACCCATCACCCAAAGAGAGATTGTCCTCCATCACCTTCTATCTAGTTTTCTTTGTACCCCTCCCCCTCCCCCTCTCCCTCTATCCCTCCCCCCACTCCCTGTAACCACCACACTCTTGTCCATGTCTCTTAGTCTCGTTTTTATGTCCCACCAATGTATGGAATCCTGCAGTTCTTGTTTTTTTCTGATTTACTTATTTCACTCCGTATAATGTTATCAAGATCCCACCATTTTGTTGTAAGTGATCCGATGTCATCATTTCTTATGGCTGAATAGTATACCATGGTGTGTATGTGCCACATCTTCTTTATCTAGTCTTCTATTTTTTTTTACAGTGATTAAAGACTTTAAGCAAACTCTTGGCCAATACAGCAAGAATCCAGAAAAGAGTAGTGTCCGTAACATGTTCACCAAGTCCAAGTTGGCCCCAACACCATGCCAAATCCCTGAAAAATGCAACCCAACCCTTGTTCAGTCTGTTAGGAGCTGTCACAAGGAGCAGGAGTCCAAAAAAAGTCCACATCCAGGAAAAGTGCACATGGCACTGGAATTGTTGTCACAATTCTATACTTTGCAGCTCATGTCCAAGTCCCAATGACTGCTGCTTCTAGCTGGTAATGATTCAGGTAAACTGGAAAAGACATCTGTAGCATGTGTGGATATGGAGCTTCTGTTCTCCTCTGCCTGGAGAGATGAGACCAGGTTGCTTTTCCCTGGAGCTCTGCAACTGTGACGTGGTAAAGAGAACCTTGGTATACACCAAGCTGGGTGGCAAAGGCAGATTCATAATAGAAGTTGGCAAAAGGGGGAAAGAGAGCTCTAAATTAAGAGTAGGTCCCAGCCTAAAATATGAGTGGGGCATTGAAGTAGGAGGAAAAAAGGAAACACTATATATTAAACAAAGCAGCAGAAAATAGGACTATCAACACCCACAACAGAGATCTTCAAGGGAAGAATAAAAAACCTGACTATTCAGGCAAGACATAGTTAAGTGGCCCTTGTGCAAATGAGATCAGTTTACCTGCTTCTTGGAAGAAATACCCTAGGCTCGTCCACAGTGTCGTAGATGGGGCTGACGGCCCTGGGCACCTTCAGCCTTCAGTGGCAAACCCCAGCATTCTGGGCAAGGTTAGGTCATAGGTGGCTGGAGCAGGGCTGGAAGAGACTAAACCCTCCCTTAGAGGAACAAGGGGGAAGCCTACCTTCCAGTGTCCCTGTTTCCTCATAGCAGAGGCATGTAAGTCTGGCAGGCTTTAGCTCAATGACCTTCCTTTCCACTACTGAAGCAGGACCCAGATGGCATCCTATGAGACCCCTTTGGGGCGTTGGAGCCTTTAAGGGCATATCCTAAAAGCTGGTAGTTCCCCTGATCTCTATTGGGCTTTTTCTGCCTCTAGATATCTTAAAAGCCATGCTCAGAAGATCTCGCTGAGGGGTTTGAGGATCCCCATCCGCCTATATAAATCTTTTCCATATATCTGGAGCTATTTGGAAAAAGACAAAACAGTGTTATTAGCTGGATCAAATAAAGAAGGTAGTAGTTCGCAGGTGAAAAAGATTTGGCGTCTCCTGTTCATCAGCATTCAAAAGAAATTTAAATTTTTTTAAGTAAAAAGCATGATATGGTAGACTCATAGGAGTTGCAGGATATGACTACCCCCTTTAAATTTTTTTTTTAAATTGACCTTAAAATATTTGCTGGGTACACTTCAATAATACTTTAACTTTAAAGATTGTAAGAATGACAAAATACAGTAAATGCTTTTGCTCCATATGCAGGAGCATTTTCAGTTTAGCCAGTTTAGGAAATCCAATAATAGAACAGTGCATACAGACAATGAGCTATAAATGCTTAGCAGCCTCGCCTGTTCTGACAGAGGTTACTATAAATCCAGAATATGTATCCACTGTAACGTGGACATAGGACTGTTTGCCAAATGAAGGTATATGAGTAACATTCATTTGCCAAAGTTGTCCTGGTAGGGGTCCTTGAGGGTTAACTCCAAATGAAGGGGCAGATTGTAGTATAGGACCCCTTGGGCAGGATTTTTCAATCTGCTGTGCTGCTTCCCGAGAAAGTTGAAACTGTTTACACCGGGCTGCAGCGTTCTGGTAATGAATAGTATGAGACTGAATTGCTCGATCTGTCATGGTTGCTCCAAATAATTTTCTTTTGGGTAGCTTGATCAACAAGGGCATTCCTAGGCCCTGGCCAGTTGGCTCAGTGGTAGAGCGTCGGCCTGGCGTGCAGGAGTCCCAGGTTAGATTCCTGGCCAGAGCACACAGAAGAAGAGCCCATCTGCCTCTCCACCCCTCCCCTCTCCTTCCTCTCTGTCTCTCTCTTCCCCTCCCGCAGCCAAGGCTCCACCAGAGCAAAGCCACCCCGGGTGCTAAGGATGGCCCCATGGCCTCTGCCTCAGGCGCTAGAATGGCTCTGGTTGCAACAGAGCAACACCCCAGATGGGCAGAGCATTTCCCCCTGGTAGGTGTGCCAGGTGGATCCTGGTCGGGTACATGCAGGAGTCTGTCTGACTGCCTCCTCATTTCCAACTTCAGAAAAATACAAAAAAAAGGGGGGGGGGGGCATTCCCTTGTGCTAGAGCTCCAGGAAGCATGGAGTGAGCTTGAGTATGTCCTATGAAACATGGAGCTCTATGTTGACATACAAGTCTTTGAAGAAGGAGGAACTGCTGAAATAGTTCATCAGCATTTGTCCCTAAGACAGCAGTCTTTATAGTAGAAACATCATAAGTAAATACTTGCTGTCTGTGTATAGATTAAAGGGGGAATATGGCAAATGCTGAAAAGCCATGATAATGGCATATAATTCTAGACTTTGAGCTGATTTTAAGTTGACATTTTCAGTATAAAGTTGTCCATTGTTGCAAGAGCGATTTGCCACTTAGTGGAAGTTTCTCAGAGCCATTGTTAATTTTTGATAAAGGGGCCAACAACACACAATGGAGAAAAGAAAGCCTCTTCAACAAATGGTGCTGGGAAAACTGGAAAGCCACATGCAAAAGAATGAAACTGGACTACAGTCTCTCCCCCTGTACAAAAATTAACTCAAAATGGATCAAAGATCTAAACATAAGACCTGAAACAATTAAGTACATAGAAGAAGACATAGGTACTCAACTCATGGACCTGGGTTTTAAAGAGCATTTTATGAATTTGACTCCACAGGCAAGAGAAGTGAAGGCAAAAATTAATGAATGGGACTACATCAGACTAAGAAGTTTTTGCTCAGCAAGAGAAACTGATAACAAAATAAACAGAAAGCCAACTAAATGGGAAATGATATTTTCAAACAACTGCTCAGATAAGGGCCTAATATCCAAAATATACAAAGAACTCATAAAACTCAACAACAAACAAACAAACAATCCAATAAAAAAATGGGAAGAGGATATGAACAGACACTTCTCCCAGGAAGAAATACAAATGGCCAACAGATATATGAAAAGATGCTCATCTTCTTTAGCTATTAGAGAAATGCAAATCAAAACTGCAATGAGATACCACCTCACACCTGTTCGATTAGCTATTATTAGCAAGACAGGTAATAGCAAATGTTGGAGAGGCTGTGGAGAAAAAGGAACCCTCATACACTGTTGGTGGGAATGTAAAGTAGTACAACCATTATGGAAGAAAGTATGGTGGTTCCTCAGAAAACTGAAAATAGAACTACCTTATGACCCAGCAATCCCTCTACTGGGTATATACCCCAAAAACTCAGAAACATTGATACATAAAGACACATGCAGCCCCATGTTTATTGCAGCATTGTTCACAGTGGCCAGGATATGGAAACAACCAAAAAGCCCATCAATAGATGACTGGATAAAGAAGATGTGGCACATATACACTATGGAATACTACTCAGTCATAAGAAATGATGACATCGGAACATTTACAGCAAAATGGAGGGATCTTGATAACATGATACGAAGCGAAATAAGTAAATCAGAAAAAACCAGGAACTGTATTATTCCATACGTAGGTGGGACATAAAAGTGAAACTAAGAGACATTGATAAGAGTGTGGTGGTTACGGGGGGGAGGGGGGAATGGGTGAGGGAAAGGGGGAGGGGGAGGGGCACAAAGAAAACAAGATAGTAGGTGACAGAGGACAATCTGACTTTGGGTGATGGGTATGCAACATAATTGAATGACAAGATAAGCTGGACTTGTTATCTTTGAATATATGTATCCTGATTTATTGATGTCACCCCATTAAAAAATAAAATTATTATTAAAAAAAAAAAGAAAAAAGGAACAACAATAATTTTGAGGCTCAAAACCTATAAGCTGTAAGGGTTGCCTGTGCCCCTTGATAATCCAGGAGGTAACAAGATCAAAACATGGAAGTGTATTCCATGGGCTATTAGATGGTTCAATGTGCCCAAGCTGTAGCTGCTCTTGTACCAATCGAGCAGCTGCCCTAAGTTTCTCCTGAGAAAGGGGCCATTGGTCTACCCATACAGGATTATCTGATTTCCAAGTAATTGGGTCTGCACAATGCATTATTGAGGTAGCAGGAGCTACCAAGGCCCCTATGCTAAACTTTGATATCGGATTTCAGGGTTTCTGTGTCATGGTAATACTATATATAACTCCAAAGCACTTTTCAACTACAAGTATAAAATTGGCATTATCACCAGTTTACTAAGGAAAGTGTAAAGTGGAGAGCAGAGAGCTTAATTAAGAGACTTTAACTGCCAAGGACAGTTACTCAGCAGCAAAACTAGGACCCAGACCTAGTCCTCCAATGTGAGGACACTGCCTTTCATCCCTATGGCCACCACTCGCAGATGGAGTGTGTGGACTCAGTATTGCAGGTTCAGAAACTAGGTTTTTAACAGTCCACTTAGGATGAATGGGTTCTAGAAGAGGGACTTGTTAACCCCGTTCACAAAAGACTGATTTCCAGCAGGGTGGTGAAAAGATATCCCTGGTTCCAGAGTGAGGGCCAATCACAGTCATCCCTCCGTATCAAAGGGGGATTGGCACAAGGACCCCCCAGGGATACAAAAATTCACTCAAGTGATTTATATACAATGACATAGTATTTGCATACAACCTACACATATCCTCCCATATATTTTAAATCATCTCCAGATTACTTATAATACCTAATACAATGTTAATGCCATGGAAGTAGTTGTGATACTATATTGTTTAGAAAATAAGGACAGGAAAAAGTATCTATACATGTTCAAAAGATACACAATTATCATAGGCCTAACTATACAGTACATGCCAGCAACTGTATCACTTTTATTTAAATATTTTCAATCCACAGTTGGTTAAATCTTTAGATGCAGAAGCCATGGATATAGAAGACTGACTGTATCAGCCCTGAAAATTCTGGAGTTACCTGGAAAACACATGGGAATGTACGTGTGTGTGTGTGTGTGTGTGTGTGTGTGTGTGTGTGTGTGTGTGTGTGTGTTAGCACATGCATGTGACTCTGTGTTTCTCCATTTACTGCCTAGTGTATCAACTTGAACTGAGCACCCTTTTCTTTATGAGCGCAGAGCATACGAGGGGCCCAAGGTGTCATAGACCCTGTTGTGGGCTGTGTACCCTTCACTCTACCTTGGGTTCCAGGTATAAGGGCTGTTTCTCCCGTTGGTCCTGCCCTGGACTGGGGAGGCTATGTTTCCCCACGGGGTAGTTTCCCAGGTCTAGCTGTGAGAAGGTCCACTTTGCCATCAGTTGGGGTTAACAAGTTGTTGTTTTGGACTCTTCGTGTGTGCCTGTGACACGCTGGGGCCTGTAGGGCATGTAGAGGTTGAGATTCAATGAGCCTTTCTCTAAGGTGTTTGGGGAGGGGGTAGACAAGCCCTGTGGGTCCCAGAGCTGTGTGTGCCCAGGAGACGGCTGGCTGGGATGTCCTGCTCCTTTACTTACAGTGGCTGTAGGCAGGTGACAAGGATTTGCTCTGCAGTTTGTGCAAACAGAAAATCAGGGCTATGTCTTGGTTTTAGGACAAAACCAACAAACAAGCAGAAGCGGGGTGGTGGTGAGGGTGAATGTAGCCAGTATGTTTGGAAAATGCTGGTTTAAAGTAAAATGCAACTCTTTATTCTAAGATTATTCACAGCTTTTAAAATGCTGATGTTACTATGAGAAGAGTAAACCATTTGCAACATTGTCCAAATAAATGTATCAATACTTACATACAACACCATTTCAAGGGGGTATCTACAAGTTCTCAGTTTAAGAAAGAGGAAGTTAGACCAAGAGACATTAAATATTTTCGAGAAGTGGTTCTGTCAAGCTACAGGAGCCTAAACAATTGCTTTTTTCCTCTCAAGAGACAAAGGGGCAGTGCTTAGAAACTAGAATGCCCCCTCCTTAAAGAGACTGGAGATGTACTGGTTTATTTTTACACCTTGATTCTATGTTATATATCATACCAGCTGCTGCTCTTCTCTTAATACAATGGCCTTCTATGGACAATATTACCCAGCCGAGTGGCTTAGATTTTGTTTTCATTGTTGTCACGGAAAATACATATACACATGCTTATATATGTTTAACATTATTTTATGCTGAAGTTGGTATAACAACAATAAAAATGATGAAAAAATTTTAAATATCTTTATTGAATATTTATTATTTACTAAACACTACCCTTGGCACTTTTACATGCACTATTTAATCATTCCTCTAGTAGTTACTTTTTTCCCCACATTTTATAGAAAAAAAACTAAGGTTCAGAGGGGTTAAATTACTCTCCCCAAAATCACTCAGTTGAGAAGGGATAAATTTGGAAATCTAATCAGATATGTTTAATTGAGGTACCTGATAACTAGGATGATAATCAACCTCCCTCTCTCTCTTTTCTCTTTCTCTCTCTTTCTCTCTTTTTCTTTTTTTTAACCCTGGTCTCTTGATCAACATGAGCGGACCCAGGAGATGGATAAATGTTATTCATGAAGGCACTGGACACACCCGCATTATTATGTTCTAGCCCTTGAGGTTGGAGCAGAGAAGCTTACATAAGTAAGGGTTCTATTGTGCTACACAAGTGACAGCTAGAATTAGTTCTTAGAATCATGAAGATGAGGGGAGGAAAGAAAAAGCAGACACAATGAAGTTAGCCAAAAGCATGCCTCTGGGGTTAGCCAAACACATGCCAATAATTAAGGGACAAGACCAAAGTGTAAACTGGAAATTGGAAAGCTAGCAAGAAGATGACTTTCTCTGATGGGTCTGAAGATCTTCATAACTGACTCATCCCTAAATACTTGAGTGGACCCAAACTGCACAGTAACTATATTTTCAGGTTTTTTTTTTATTATTTAGAAATTAAATTTAATAGGGTGACATTGGTCAATAAGAACTACATTTTCTTAACAGAAATGTACAAAAATTTTGACAAAGAATTTTGCTTTTCTTGGTCAATTAATTATTTGAGCTTTATAAGGTTATAAACATTAAATTGCAGAGGCATTCTATTTTATGTACATATGTAAGCATATATACGTAAGCATACATATATATGTATGTATTTAACATGCCACCTTTAGAAAAAGCATTTAAAGCCTTATTTATTTTTTAAATGTTTTGGTATTAAAAATAATACCATTATATGAAACTGGAATTGTTACATTTCTATACTATTTGCAGTGCCTTATATTATAACTAGCATTATAATGTTCTCTTGTTTCCCAAAGCATATAGATTTGATCAACAAATTCTATTTCTTTAAGTAAGTTTCCAAAAATAAACCAAGAAAATAAGAAATTTGTGGGTTTGGGATTTGGGCTTATATATTTTAAATTACACCTATATTGGAACTATATAATATATGATATATAGCATGTAACATATGAGGTGGTTTCATGGTGATAGACCATCAGATAACCCTCCTGTGTCTCAGAGAGCCTTTAGCTGTCTGCTTCTTCATGGATCACCTCAGTTCCAGAAGACCACTTTGCCCAAAGTCATTCCCTTCCTGGGAGAGCTCAGATACAATGGTTAGTCAGGGTAGGGCATAAAAGCCTAGCCATTTCAGTCGAGGCAACTCTGATGGACCATTTTTAGCTCCCAACTTCCCTATGGGGTGACCAAGAGTGTCACTGGGGCTGAATTGCAGCTCAACATTCCCTCTCTCTGATCCTGCTTTGTTTCCTTTCCTTCAACAGATTTCAGTACCAAGAGCACCTCATAGTACACATCTCAGCCCCTAAAGTCCATATCAGAATGTGTTCCCAGAGAACTCAACCTGTGACTTACCACTAGAAAAAAGGATCTTGAGAGTGCAGCTCTTTGTCTGTCTTGTTCACAGATGCCAGTATCTTGCTCACCATGCCTAGAATAGTATCTAGCAAATAATAGATTCTTAATAAGTAATTGATGATTATGTAAGACTTTATCTGCATGGTGCATAATGTCAAAGAAAAAAGTAAGATATTTGTAAACACAAGATGTAACTTCCTAGCCAAGAATTCCCTTCTTGATTTTACTATAAACCAGCCAACCCAGAGTAGCACTATGGAGATAGTGTATGATCCAGCCAACCACTTCATTCATTCCTTCAACATTTATTGAGGGGAAAAAAATGTAGTATTTAGAATATTTGACACATATGTATCTGACTGTGGAATCAGTAGATTAGTATCAAAATACTCTGGAATACTTACTTAATACCAGATATTTAAAGAGGATGAAACTTCTGTATTAGAAGTAAAGAGAAACCACCAACTACCATTAAGGGAGCATGAGCAACTTCCTTCTTTCTTGGTCATGTCTTAATTTTATATGCATCGCATTTTCTCCTTGCAAAAAGTAAAGAATTTGTACCAGTTTGCTCAGGCTACCATAACAAACTACATAGATTGGGTGGATTAAACCACCCAGTCTTATTTCTCATTGTTCCGAAGTTTGGGAATTTGAAGATGAAGGTGCAACATTTACTCTGTGCCAAGTAGTAAGTGGGAGGAAAAGATAAATAAAAGGAAGAGTGCTGTCTCTCAAGTAGATCACCATATGCTTGAGGAAAGAAACCTAACCTTGAAAGAAGGTTTCCCAGAGAAAGTGACATCCACGGGTGATTTGTGGAAGTATCGCATGCCATTACTAGCACAGAAAGAAGAGACTATCTGGGTTTGATTCCCAATAGTATACACTAGAGGCAGTGGGTAGACAAGGTATTTAACCTCTGCCTCACTAATTATATTTAAACTTAGGAGAATAAGTGTATTATAAGGGCAAAATGAATCAACATCTGTGAAGCATTGAGAACACATCTGTCCAATAGTAACCTCTTCTTAGGCGTTAATGAAATAGATAAAATTAAATGGATAAATTGAATTATCTCAGTAGGGAAGTACCTACCAAACAGAGATTAGTAAGTACAAAGGCTAGAGATTTGAGTGAGACTGGAGCCTTCCGGGACCTGCTGGTCACTTAGTATGTATGGGGACAGGGTATAAATGGAGCAGCTCCAGAGAGAAGAGGCAATTGGGTAGAAGGGAAGCCCTTGATAAAAGCCATCTCTAAAGAGCAGATACAAGGCCCATGAGGTTTAGATCATAAATTCCTTTAAAGGGAAGGGCTATTGAAGGGTCCTAGTCCTTAATGTCTAAAACTTCCTCTGAAAACATTAACAAATTGAAATACTTAGCAAATCATCACAATGCTCTGAATAGTGAAGCCTCTGTGAATGGGTACATTGAATCTATAGGCTGAAGAGAACATAAAAATTTCCTTTCCACAGAATGTTCTTTCCTTTTCTGCAAACAATCATTTGATATATGGCCAATAACGCTAATGTCTCTGAGGGGAAAAAAATGTAGTATTTAGAATATTTGACACATATGTATCTGACTGTGGAATCAGTAGATTAGTATCAAAATACTCTGGAATACTTACTTAATACCAGATATTTAAAGAGGATGAAACTTCTGTATTAGAAGTAAAGAGAAACCACCAACTACCATTAAGGGAGCATGAGCAACTTCCTTCTTTCTTGGTCATGTCTTAATTTTATATGCATCGCATTTTCTCCTTGCAAAAAGTAAAGAATTTGTACCAGTTTGCTCAGGCTACCATAACAAACTACATAGATTGGGTGGATTAAACCACCCAATCTTATTTCTCATTGTTCCGAAGTTTGGGAATTTGAAGATGAAGGTGCAAACAAGGTAGGTTTCACTCTGAGACCTCTTCTTTTGGTTTATAGGAAGCCATACTGTTTCTGCGTTTTCACATCCCCTTTTCTCAGTGCCTATGGTGAAGGGGAGAGAGAATAAGAAGAAGAGAGAGCGAGAGAGGCAGGGAGGGGGTAAGAGAGAGGGAGAGAAAGGAAAAGAGTAAGAACTTTCTGATGTCTCTTCTTACAAGGACACTAATCTTATCAAAGCAGGGTTCCATTCTTATGGCCTCATTTAACCGTAAATACATTTTTAGAAGTTTCTCCAAATACAGTACCACTGAGGATTAGGAGTTGGAGGTGGTTTTTGGGGAACACAAACTTTTAGTTTATAGCCAGTATACGCTCCTATATTTCCCTTTGGAGTGTTCTGAAATGCTGGGAGTTTCTAGTTAATATAGATTGAGTATAATCACAGTAAACCATTTTATATGGCATGCATTAGCTTCCTTTACCAAACAGTTAAACTCTGACAAATATGAATGACACAATCATTGTGTCCAGATCACTCAGGAAGGTTATGGTAGAAATGCCAGCACTATAAACAATCTTCTTTGTGATCTATAGATGTGTTCTATCCCTTTGCCTCAGTATAAAACAGATAGCAAATCATTGTCTTGAAAAATGTAGCAGTTGGGCAGAAATGGCTGTGTTCATTTTGTTTCAGATAAACAGAATATATAGTCTATTTGCAAAGAGAATCCATGAGGTTTGTATAATTTATGAACTATCTTGAGAATTGGACTTTAAACATTTCATAGAAAGTTTTCATCTTTTCCCTTTACCGAGTGCTCAAGATCATCAGGCCAAAACCATCTTTATTCTACCTTGTTGAGCCTTCTAGGGTTCACTTAATGAGGACCACTTTCATGGGAGTGGGATAGAGTCCTTGTCATGATATGTGAGATCACACTGGAGCCGAACCAGGAAAGACATAAGCACGCCGGCCCTCCTGCGGCAATGTGAAACTCACATTCTGCTCTCCTGGCCAGTGTGCATTTGTGAATTGAGCCTTGCCATTCTGGCCAACAGAAGGCAAGAACTCTTTGCTCCTTATGAAAGTGCAAAACCAAGGCTTTCCATGTTTGCTTTCAAACATGATCTGGGACACAGAAGTCTCCCATGTATGATATAGTGTTTTCAGCAGAAAAACACTTGGAGAAATGTCAGGAAGGGAAGCTGTTTCCAGTTCAAACTGTATTCCAAGACTTGTGGTTAAAGCATTGATTCAGATCACATTGCTTCAAAATGCACAGGCCTGTCAGAAATAGTTTGAATGCAGTTTCTCTCTTCTCTTCCTTTAAACTTTTCGACACTCCTTTTGTCCTACTCTCTCTCTCTCTCTTTTTTTTTTTTTTTTTTTTTTTTTGTATTTTTCTGAAGTAAGAAGCAGGGAGGCAGAGAGATAGACTGCTGTATATGCCTGATTGGGATCCACCCGGCATGGCCACTAAGAGGCTATGCTCTGCCCATCTGGATCATCTCTCTGCTGCAACTGGAGCCATTCTAGCACCTGAGGTGGAGGCCATGGAGCCATCCTCAGCTCCTGCGCCAGCTTTACTCCAATGAAGCCTTGGCTGTGGGAGGGGAAGAGAGAGATAGGGAGAAAGGAGAGGGGGAAGGATGGAGAAGCAGATGGGAGCCTCTCCTGTGTGCCCTGACCTGGAATCAAACCCAAGACATCCACACACCGGGCCAACGCTCCATCACTGAGACAACTGGCCAGGGCCGCCCCACTCTCTTTTATTTTGTTCTTCCTTCTTTCTCCTGTTTCTCTCTTTGATTTCTTCTGGTCCCTTAATTTTGTTTCCCTTTTCTTCTTCAATTAGTTTTCCCTTCTTGACACTTCATTCTTTTTTTCTTTCATTGTCATCAATTTCTCCTCTTAATTTCTTTTCTTTTCTTTATTAAATTTCTTCTTTACTTCCTATCATATTGGGTAAAGTTTAATCGTTTGTAAAATATTAGTTAAAGCCAGCCAGGGACAATGTTTTATTTGATTGTGATTATACAAAATTTATATTTTTAAAAAATATTTCTTGAGTTTATTAGAATGACATTAGCTAATCCTAATATATAATATAATAAATATTAATATATATTAATAATAATAATATATATTAATAAAATTATACAAGTTTCAGGTAAATAAGTCTACAACATATTGTCAGTATATCGCATTATACATTCACCACCCTAAATCTCTCTCCATCACCATCTGCCCCCTCTACCCTCCACCACCTCTTCTCATCCCCTTTTCCTCCTGCAATTCCCACACTGATGTCTATGTCTATAAGTTTTTTTCTTTGCTTAACCCTTTCATCTTTTCCATTCAATCCTCTAACCCCCATCCCCTCTGACAGCTATTAGTGTGTCCTCTGTATCTAAGTCTGTTTCCATCTTTTTGTTAGTTTATTTTTTTCATTAGATTCCACATATGAGTGACATTATATGGTACTTGTCTTTCTCTAACTGGCTTATTTCACTTAGCATAATAATCTTCAGGTCCATCAATGCTGTCACAAAAGTTAAGATTTTCTTTTTTACACCATAGTAGTATTCCACTGTATGAATATACCACAACATTTTTATCCAATTATCTAAAAGAAATGTTTGAGATTTTACTGCTTATGTTTTTTCTATAATTTTTATGGTTTTGAATCTAACATTTAAGTCTTTAATCTATTTTGGGTTTATTCTTGTGTATGGTTAAGAAAGTGATCCAGTTTGGTTTTTTGTGTGTGCAAATATCTATCCAATTTTTCTAGCATCATTTATTGAACAGATTATCTTTACCCCATTGTACATTCTTACCTCCTTGTCAGTTATCAATTGATTATTAAGACATTGGTTTACTTCTAGGCTCTCTATTCTGTTCCATTGATTTATATTTCTGTTTTTATGCCAGTACCATGATGTTTTTATGACTATGGCCTTATAGTATAGTTTGGTATAAGGTAGTGTAATTCCTCCAACTTTGTTCTTCTTTCACAAGATTGTTGTTGCTATCCAGGGTCTTTGTGGTTCCATATAAATTTTTGGAATATTTTTTTTAGTTCTGTAAAATATGCCATTAGAATCTTGATAGGAATTGCATTGAATATATAAATTGCTTTAAGTAATATGGACATTTTGATGATGTTAATTCTTCTTCTCCATGAACATAGTATATGCTTTCACTTATTTGTACTGTATCTTCTCAGTTTCTTTCTTCAATGTCTTATAATTTCCTGAGTACGGGTCTTTTACATCCTTGTTTAGGTTTATTCATAGGCATTTTATTCTTTTTTGAAGCAATAATGAATGATATTAATTTTTTAGTTTCCCTTTCTGATAGTTTATTATTGATGTATAAAAATGCAATTGATAAGAGAGGTGGAAGTAGACATCTCTGTCTTGTCTCTGATCTTAAAGAAAATGCTTGTAGTTTTTGCCTACTGAGTACGATGTTAGGGGTGTGTTTGTCATATATGGCCTTTTTTGTGTTGAGGTATGATCTCTCTATTCTCACTTTGCTGAAAGTTTTTATCATGAATGGATGCTTGATTTTATCAGATGCTTTTTTCTGCATCTATTAATATAATCATGTAGTTTGACCTTTTATTTTGCTTATGCAGTGTATCATGTTAATTGATTTACAGATAGCTACTATACCAACTTCGCATCTCTGGAATAAATTCCACTTGATCATGGTGTATGATTTTTTTAATGTATTGCTGGATCCAGTTTGCTAATATTTTGTTGAAAATTTTAGCATTTATGTTTATTAAGATTATTGGCCTATAATAGTCTTTCTTTGTAATTTCTTTACCTAGTTTTGGAATTAGAATAATATTTATCTTGCAAAATGAGCTCGGAAGTCTTCTCTTCTCTTTAAAATTTTGGAATAGTTTGAGAAGGAGAGATGTTAATTCTTTTTTGACTGTATAGCAGAATTAACCTGTGAAGACATTGGTCCAGGACTTTTGTTTGTTGAGAGTTTTCTTATTACTACTTCAATTTCACTAGTTTTAATCTGTCTATTTAGATTTCTGATTCTTCCTGATTCCATTTTGGAAGATTGTATGCCTCTAAGATTTTATTTCCTCCAGATTATACAGTTTGTTGGCATATCATTGTTCATAATTTTTTTTTACAATCCTTTATAGTACATTGCCATCAGTTGTTACTTCTCTTTCATTTCTAATTTTGTTTATTTGGCTCCTCTCTCTTTTTTCTCTTAATGACTCTAGTAAAGGTTTATTGATATTGTTATCTTTTCAAAGAACCAGCTCTTGGTTTCATTGGTATTTTATATTATTTTTGGAACCTGTTTCATTCATTTCTGCTTGATCTTTAATATTTCCTTCCTTCTACTCACTTTATAATTTGTTTTCTATTCTTTATTAAGTTTCTTTAAGTGTAAAGTAAATTGTTTATTTGAGATTTTTTGTTTGTTTCTTTCTTAGAGTAGGCTTGTAATGCTATGAATTTCCTCTTAAAATTGTTTTTGCTGTGCCTCCATAGATTTTGGGTTGGTGTGTTCTCAGTTTTATTTGTTTCAATGTATCATTTGATTTCTTCTTTGATCATTGTTAACCCATTCATTGTTTAGTCACATGTTATTTAGCTTCTATATCTTTGTGTGTTTTTCAATTCCCTTGTGATTGATTTCTTGTTTCATAGCATTATGGTCAGAGAAGAAGCATGATATAAATTTAATCTTCTTAAGTTTATTGAGACTTGGTTTTTGCCCTAATTGTGTGGTTTATCCTAGAAAGTATTCCATGTGCAATTGACAAAAAAATTACTATTTTGCTGCTTTGGGGTGAAATGCTCTGAAGATATCAATTAAATGCAGTAGGTCTTGTGTGTCATTAAAACTGCCAATTTCTTACTGATATTTTTATCTGAAAGATCTAGCCATTGACATTAATAGTGTGTCAAAATTTCCTACTATGGGCCCTGGCCGGTTGGCTCAGCGGTAGAGTGTCGGCCTGGCATGCGGGGGACCCGGGTTCGATTCCCGGCCAGGGCACATAGGAGAAGCGCCCATTTGCTTCTCCACCCCCGCCCCCTACTTCCTCTCTGTCTCTCTCTTCCCCTCCCGCAGCCAAGGCTCCATTGGAGCAAAGATGGCCCGGGCGCTGGGCGCATGCGGGAGGCTGTCTGACTGTCTCTCCCCGTTTTCCAGCTTCAGAAAAATACAAAAAAAAAAAAAAAATCTCCTACTATGACTGTATTGCTGTCAACCACTCCTTTTATGTCCATCAAATTTTGTTTTACCTATTTGAGGCATAAAAGTTTAAAAGGGTTATATCCTCTTATTGCATTGTTACTTTTCTTTTTAAATATTTATAATGGAATTTTTATTTTTTTAATTATTAATTTTAATGCAGTGACATTGATAAATCAGGGTACATATGTTGAGATAAAACTTCTCCAGATTATTTTGACATTTGATTATGTTACATACCCCTCACCCAAAGTCAAATTGTCTTCTGTCACCTTCTATCTGGTTTTCTTTGTGCCCTTCCCCTCCCCCCACCACCTCTCTCTTCTTCCTCGCCCCCTACCCCCTACCCCACACCCATTACCATGATATTCTTGTCCATGTCTCTGAGTCTCATTCTTATGTCCCATCTATGTATGGATTCATATAGCTCTTAGTTTTTTCTGATTCACTTATTTCACTCCAAAGAATGTTATCAAAGTCCATCCATGTTATTGTAAATGATCTGATGTTATCATTTCTTATAGCTGAGTAGTATTCCATAGTATATATGTACCAAAGCTTTTTAATCCACTCATCCACAGACGAACACTTGGGCTCTATCTAGATCTTTGGTATTGTGAACAATGCTACCATAAACATGAGGGTGCATTTCTCCTTTTAGAACACTTCTATGGAGTTCTTAGGGTATATTCCTAAAAGTGGGATAGCTGGGTAAAAAGGCAGTTCGATTTTCAATTTTTGAGGAATCTCCATACTGTTTTCCACAGTGGCTGCACCAGTCTGCATTCCCACCAGCAGTGCAGAAGGGTTCCCTTTTCTCCACATCCTCGCCAGCACTTATTCTGTGTTGTTTTGCTGATAAGCGCTACACTGACTGGTGTGAGGTGATATCTCATTGTGGTTTTAATTTGAATTTCTCTAATGATTAGTGATGTTGAGCATTTTTTCATATGCCTATTGGCCATCTGTATGTCCTCTTTGGAGAAGTGTCTATTCATTTCATTTGCCCATTTTTTGATTGGATTGTTTGTTTTCCTGGTGTTGAGATTTACAAGTTCTTTATAAATTTTGGTTATTAACCCCCTTATCAGACGTATTGTCAAATATGTTCTCCCATTGTGCAGTTTGTCTTTTTACTCTGTTCTTATTGTCTTTAGCTATGCAAAAGCTTTTTAGTTTGATATAGTCCCATTTGTTTATCCTGTCTTTTATTTCACTTGCCCGTGGAGATAAATTGGCAAATATATTGCTGCGAGAGAGGTTGGAGAGCTTATTGCCTATGTTTTCTTGTAAGATGCTTATGGTTTCACGGCTTACATTTAAGTCTTTTGTCCATTTTGAATTTATTTTTGTGAATGGTGTAAGTTGGTCTAGTTTCATTTTTTTGCAGGTAGCTGTCCAATTTTCCCAACACCATTTATTAAAGAGGCTGTCTTTGCTCCATTGTATGCCGTTACCTCCTTTGTCAAATATCAGTTGTCCATAGAATTGTGGGTTTATTTCTGGGTTCTCTGTTCTGTTCCATTGATCCATATGTCTGTTCTTATGCCAGTACTAGGCTGTTCTAAGTAAATGGGCTTGTAGTATAACTTGATATCAGGAAGTGTGATACCTCTCACTTTATCCTTCTTTTTTAAGATTGCTGAGGCTATTTGTGTTCTTTTTTGGTTCCATATAAATTTTTGGAATTGTAATCTATGTCATTAAAGTATGTCATGGGTATTTTAATTAGTATTGCATTGAATTTATAAATTGCATTGGGTAATATAGACATTTTAATGATGTTTATTCTTCCTAACCATGAGCATGGTATATGCTTCCCCTTGTATGTATCTTCCTTGACTTCTTTTATCAATGTTTTATAATTTTCCGGGTAAAAGTCTTCAGTCTCCTGGTTAAATTTACATCTAGG
This sequence comes from Saccopteryx leptura, assembly GCF_036850995.1. Classification (NCBI taxonomy): domain Eukaryota; kingdom Metazoa; phylum Chordata; class Mammalia; order Chiroptera; family Emballonuridae; genus Saccopteryx; species Saccopteryx leptura. The sequence goes on along the minus strand of NC_089503.1, from coordinate 34,486,540 downwards.
TACTTTATTTTTTTGGTTGTAGTAGTGAAGGGGATTGTTTCCTTAATTTCTCTTTCTGACTATTCATTGTTGGTGTATAAAAGTGTCTCTGATTTCTGAGTATTAATTTTATATCCTGCCACTTTGCTGAATTCATTTATCAGGTTTAGTGGTTTTTTGACTGAGACTTTCGAATTTTCTATGTACAATATCATATCATCTGCAAATAATGATAGTTTTACTTTTCTTTTCCAACTTGAATGCCTTTTATTTCTTCTTCTTGTCTTATTGCTTTGGCTAGGACTTTCAAGACTATGTTAAATAAGAGTGGTGAAAGAGGGCACCCCTGCCTTGTTCCTGATCTTAAGCGGATTGCTTTTAATTTTTGCCCATTGAGTATGATGTTGGCTATGGGTTTGTCATAGATGGCTTTTATAATGTTGAGCCATGTTCCCTGTATTCCCTCTTTGCTGAAAGTTTTGATCATGAACGGGTGCTGGATTTTATCAAATGCTTTTTATGCATCTATTGAAATTATCATGTGGTTTTTCTCCTTCCTTTTCTTTATGTGATGAATCACATTGATTGATTTGTGAATACTGTACCAGCCTTGCCTCCCCAGAATAAATCCCACTTGATCATGGTGTATGATTTTTTCAATATATTGTTGGATCCGGTTTGCTAATATTTTGTTGAGGACTATAGCATCTGTATTCATCAGAGATATTGGCCTATAATTTTCTTTCTTTGTGTTGTCTTTGCCTGGTTTTGGAATCAGAATTATGCTCGCCTCATAGAAGGAGCTTGGAAGTCTTTCTTCCTCTTGAATTTTTTGAAATAGTTTGAGAAGGATAGGTGTTAATTCTTTGAATATTTGGTAGAATTCACTTGTGAAGCCATCAGGCCCCGGACTTTTCTTTGTTGGGAGTTTTTGATAACTGTTTCGATCTCATTTGGTGTAATCGGTCTGTTTAGGTTTTCTGATTCTTCCAGATTGATTTTTGGAAGATTGTATGTTTCAAGGAATTTGTCCATTTCATCTAGGTTGTCTAGTTTTTTGGCATACAGTTTTTCATAGTATTTTCTTACAATATTTTGTATTTCTGTTGTGTCAGTTGTTATTTCTCCACTCTCATTTCTAATTTTATTTATTTGAGTCCTCCTTCTTTTTTTCTCGGTTAGTCTAGTTAAAGGTTCATCGATCTTGTTTACCTTTTCAAAGAACCAGCTCCTACTTTCATTGATCCTCTGTATTGTTTCTTTAGCCTCTATGTCATTTATTTTTGCTCTGATTTTTATTATTTCCTTCCTTCTACTACATTTGGGCTTTACTTGTTGTTCTTGTTTTAGTTCTTTTAGATACAGGGTTGTTTATTTGAGCTTTTTCTAGCTTCAAAAAAGCTCAAATAAACAGTGCTATGTTTATAAGTTCATGCCTATAGTGCTATGAACTTCCCTCTCAGTACTGCTTTTGCTGTGTCCCATATATATATATATTTTTGTAATTTTCTGAAGCTGGAAACGGGGAGAGACAGTCAGACAGACTCCCGCATGCACCCGACCGAGATCCACCCAGCATGCCCACCAGGGGGCGACGCTTTGCCCACCAGGGGGTGATGCTCTGCCCCTCTGGGGCATTGCTCTGCCATGACCAGAGCCACTCTAGTGCCTGATACATTTGAGTTGTTGTATGCTCATTATCATTCATTTCTAGGAATTTTTTAATTTCTTCTTTTATCTCATTCTCAATCCATTTGTTATTTAACAACCTGCTATTTAGTTTCTATGTGTTTGAGAATGTTTGAGTTTTTCTGTTGTGGTTGATTTCTAGTTTCATGCCATTGTGACCAGAGAAAGTGCTTGATATAATTTTAATCTTCTTAAATTTGTTGAGACCACTTTTGTGCCATAAAATATCATCTATTCTAGAGAATGTACCATAAGCACTTGAAAAGAATATATATTCTGCTGCTTTAGGGTGAAAGGTTCTGAAGATATCTATTAAATCGTGTTGATCTAGTGTGTCCTCTAAGTCTGTTGTTTCTTTGTTAATTTTCTTTCTTGAGGATCTATCTAGTAATGTTAGGTATTGAAATCCCCTACTAATATAGTATTGCTGTTGATCTTGCCCTTTAAATCCATCAAAGTCTGCTTTATATATTTAGGTGCTCCCATATTAGGTGCGTAGATATTTATAACGGTTATATCTTCCTGTTGTATTGCTCTCTTTATCATTATGTAGTGACCTTCTTTATCTCTTACTATAGTCTTTGTTTTAAAGTCCATTTTATCTGATATAATTATTGATACCCAGCGTTTTTTTCATTTTCATTTGTGTAAATATTTTTTCCATTCTTTTACCTTCAGTCTATGTGCATGTTTTGTTTTAAGGTGTGTCTCTTGTAGACAGCATATGTATGGGCCCTTTATTCTTATTCATGCAGATACTCTATGTCTTTTGATTGGATCATTTTACCCATTTACATTTAAGATTATTATTGATATGTAGTTGTTTATTGCCATTTTATTCTTTAAAACTGTATTCCTCTTTTGCTATATTCTTTTTCTCCCTTTATCTGTTTACAACAGGCCCCTTAGCATTTCTTGCAGCCTTGGTTTAGTTGTAGTGAATTCCTTGATTTTTTTTTTTTTTTGTCTGGAAAGCTTTTTATTTCTCCTTCAGTTTTAAACGATAGCCTTGCTGGATAAAGTAGTCTTGGTTGTGGGCTCTTGTTCTGCATTACTTTGAATATTTCTTGCCATTCTCTTCTGGCCTCAAGTGTTTCTGTTGAGAAGTTGGAAGTCATCCTTATGGGGGCTCCTTTGTAGGTGATAGTCTTTTTTGCTCTAGCAGCTTTTAATATTTTCTCTTTATCACTTAGCTTTGGTATTTTAATTATGATGTGTCTTGGTGTTCGTTTCTTTGGGTTTCTTTTTAATGGCTGTGCTTCTTGAAAATGTGAGAGTTTCTCTTGCATTAATTTAGGGAAGTTTTCAGCTATGATATGATTGAGCAAAGTTTCTATCCCTTATTCTTTCTCTTCTTCTTCAGGAACCCCTATGATGCAGATGTTATTTCTCTTCATATTGTCACAGAGCTCTCTAAGAGTTTCCTGAGACTTTTTGAGTCTGTTTTCTTTTTTCTTCTCTGCTTTCATGCCTTCATTCAACTTGTCCTCCAACTCGCTGATTCAATTCTCAGCTACATCCATTTGTTTTTAATTCCTTCCATTGTGATCTCTATTTCTGATATTGTATTTGTCATCTCCGACTGATTCTTTTTAATATTTCATTATCCTTTTTTATACTTGCAATTTTTTATTTAGGTAATCAAAATGACCATCCATTGTTTTTCTAAGATCCCTAAGCATCCCTCAATCATTATTTTGAACTCTGCATCTGGAAGTTTGGTTATTTCCATATCACTCAGTTCATTTCCTGGAGGTTTCTCTTGTGGTTTCATTTGGATTGCACTTCTCTGTCTTCTCATTATGTCTCTGTGTTTGAGTGTTTTGTTTGAAGAGTTGGTTGAGTCTAGGGTCAGTGTTGTCTGTCTCCTGTTTTCAATTGTGTTATTTCTAGGTTTTCTTGGGTTAAGATAGCATCAGCTATTATTTGTAATCCACTTTCAGATTTGGGCTGCTTTGAAGTCCTGATTTGTTTGTTTTCTTAACAGATGATAGTCTTGTTTACTGATCTCAGCAGGGGGATTATTTGAAATTGTATACAGAAATACGGTGAGTGTAACCTGAGACTCTGAAGGCCTCTTCTGCCAGGTTCTCTCTCTGGGGGCAAGGTGTTTTCTCAGCTTTAGTAGGGGGAGGTGTATCTCAGATCTCCATGGAGACTGGAGTTACTGCCCCCCCTCCCCACTTCTTGTTTACAGCTATGTCTTTTTGCACTGATTGGAGTTAGAGAGATGTCTGGAGATCTGTAACCCAGAAGCACTTTAATCTTTTGCTTTGTGGAAGGATCAGCTCCTCCCCCAGCTATGGCTGCCTCCAGCACTGGATGAGTCAGCTTCTCAGGTCATCCTCTGCATTCCTCTGCCCCTCAATGTCTGTGTCTCTCTCTCTCCTCTTTCCTTTTGGAAGACAAGCCAGCCCTTTCAGCATACCTTGTTCCCTGGTCACCAAGCAAGTGGCTGTGAGCAGTATTTTCTGCACTTTTCCTTGGAGTAAGAGCGCTTCTGGGCTCTCAGCATCACCCCGCCTCTGTTCCTGTAAGCAGAGGATATTCAGGCACTCTCTACCAGGTTTGTTGTGGCTTCTTTTTTGCTCCTTGGTTTTTGAAAGCTGTTCTGTAGTTCAGAGTTGGTTTTTCACACTGATTGTTCCTAAATTAGTTTTTAATCCAGTTCGGTAGTGTGAGCTGGGATTCTGTGTGTCTGCCTACTCCGCTGCCATCTTCAGGTCCTCCTCACCAGTCTGATTCACCTCTGTTTCCCATCTCCTTCTCTCTGCACAAACTGGCTTCTACTTCAGCACTCTGCCATCTTGGCTGCCTCTCCTGGCATCCTCCACATGGCCTTTCTCTGTTCTCCTCTCTGCTCTCCTCCTAGAACATAATCCCTCTTCTCCTGAATTGTTCCTTTTATCATTATGTAATGTCCTTCTTTATCTCTTACTAAAGCTTTTGTTTTAAAGTCTATTTTATCAAATATAAGCACCCCAGCTTTTTTTATTTATTGCCATTTGTATGAGATATCTTTTTCTATCCCTTTACTTTTAGTCTGTGTGTATATATTTTCTTCTGAGTTGGGTCTCTTGAAGACAACAAATGTATGGATCTTGCTTTCTTATACATTCAGATACCTTATGTCTTTTTATTGGGGCATTTAAGCCATTTACATTTAAAGTGATGATTGATAGGTACAAATTTATTATCACTGTATTCTTTTTTTTTGTGACAGGGACAGAGACAGAGAGAGGAACAGATAAAGACAGACAGACAGGTAGGGAGAGAGATGAGAAGCTTCAACTCCCCATTGCAGTACTCTAGTTGTTCATTGATTGCTTTCTCATATGTGCCATAACTGGGAGGCTATAGCAGACTGAGCAAACCCCAACTCAAGCTAATGACCTTGGGCTCAAGCTAGTGAGCCTTGCTCAAACCAAATGAGCCTGTGCTCAAGCCAGCAACCTTGTGGCCTCAAAACTGGGTCCTCTGTGTCCCAGTCCGACATTCCATCCACTGTGCCAACATTCAGTCAGGCTGCCATTGTATTCTTTTAATTATTTATTTTTTTTAAAGAAGCCTCTCTAATATTTCTTATAATATTGCTTTTGCTGATAACAAACTCCTTTAGCTTTTTTAAAATTTCTCTTCCATTTTAAATAAAACAATAAATTACATAGAATAAAACTTAAGTACTAAACTTATGGAACTTAGTCATAGAGAACATTTAATGAATTTGACCACAAAGGCAAAGGAAGTAGAGGTAAAAAATAAGTGAATGAGACTATATTAAGTTAAAAAGTTTCTGCAAAACAAAATAAACCATCAACAAAACAAAAAGGAAGTCAAACAGTGTGAGATAATATTCACTAAGAACAGCTCTGATTAGGGGTTAATATCCAAAATATACACTGTGTTTGTAAAGTCATGATTCACTTTTGACCAGTCACAGGAAAGCAACAAAAGATGATAGAAATGTGAAGTCTGCACCAAATTAAAGAAAAATTCTCCCAGTTTCATACCTATTCAGTGCAGTTCAATGTGGGCTCACGCACAGATTTTTTAGGGCTCCTTAGGTAGCTATCTCGTATAGCCTCTACAGACTCATCACTGACTGATGGCCTACCAGAACAGGGTTTCTCCACCAAATTGCCAGTTTCCCTCAATTGCTTATCCCACCGAGTAATGTTATTCCTATGTGGTGGTGTTTCATTATAAACACGCGATATTCACGTTGCACTTTGGTCACGGATTTGAATTTAGCAAGCCACAGAACACACTGACCTTTCCTCTGTACAATCTACATCTCGACTGGCATGGCTGTGGTCTGCTCAGCTGTATATACACAGTGTTACATCATCATCTGCTCATGCACACATGCTGCCACATCATCCTATGAAAACTAGGAGGGTTTTCCTTTTATTTGGTGCAGATTTCACATTTCTATCATCTCTTGTTGCTTTCCCGTGCACCATGACTTTATGGACACACTGTATAAAGAAATCATAGAGACAAGCTGGCTATGGAGTAGGTGGATGTACCAACTTCCACCTCCCAGAACCAAAGTGGATTACAAACTAATTTTAAGAACCATCATCTGGAAAAACCAACTTTGGACTAAACTAAGAGGACTATTCAACCAAGGAACACTGAAGAAGCTGCACTGAGACTAGTAGGAAAAGTGGAAATGCAGAGAGGGCTGCCCAGCTCCCCGGAGTGAAAGGCAGCTGGGAGAGACTTGCGTGGTGGGAAGTGACTTTAGCAGAGAGGGGAGGGTCCTGAGTCCTAGGAACAAAGCCCCAGCCTGCAGCCTCAGAGCCTAGAAGAGGTGTATGGACAGTATTTAGCTGGAAACAAGACAAGATACTGTTTGTGAGAAACAGACTTATTTCTCAGACCTCAGATTCTTCTTAAAGGGACCACACAGCCTGACCAGGCGGTGGCGCAGTGGATAGAGTGTCGGACTGGGATGCAGAGGACCCAGGTTCGAGACCCCAAGGTCACCAGCTTGAATGCAGGCTCATCTGGTTTGAGCAAGGCTCACCAGCTTGGATCCAAGGTCACTGGCTTGAGCAAGGGGTCACTCAGTCTGCTGTAGCCCCCTGGTCAAGGCACATATGAAAAAGCAACCAATGAACAACTGTCACAACGAAAAACTGATGATTGATGCTTCTCATCTGTCTCTGTTCCTGTCTCTGTCTGTCCTATCTATCTCTCTCTGACTCTCTCTCTGTCTCTGTAAAAAGAAACAAACAAAGGGACCACACAGAAAACGTCTCTCACAACTACTCACCCAGGGCTCCAGAGGATGGGGAGAGAGGAGAGGACCAGAGTAGCAGGAAGAAAGTGTAATCTAGGAGGCACAGGGAGAAACATTTGAAGAGACAGCCACCCCAACCCCTGGGATGACTCACTCCCCAAATCTGAAGTGAATATATCCCCTGGAAACAGCAATACCAGCAAAGGGAAGCAGGACACCAGCAAAACAAGCTCTCCTGCAGCACTCAGAGCAGAGTCGCTTAGAAGGACAGAGCTTTCAGGACTACAGTAGTGAGTCTTAGGGTCTGAGCTGCAGCGCCCGCACCCACACGGTTGAGGGCTCGCCCGAGGGCGAGCGGCGGCAGGACATGGAAGTGCGGTTCTGTTGGCAAGGGTGGAAGCCAGCTGGCCACCACTGAGTCCTAGATGTAAGCTTAGTCTTGCCCGGCTGGGGAGGAGGAGGCATGCAAATGTGGTCAAGCCCAGCTGCAGGCTGCCTGCAATCCAGCCTGTGGGGGAAGGGCAGGAGCCCTGGAAGGGGTGGTTTGAGCACAGGAGCACAGTCCTGCCTTGCCTGTTGAACCAAGGCTTGTGGCCTGACTTGGGAGCCGGCTCCTCCCAGGGGGGTGGAGCCAAAAGCCCAGAACAGGCGGAGTCCCGCTACTGAGTGGGGGCATGCAATCTGGCCCAGCCTGTGGAGCCAACGCGTGCAGCCATCCCATGAGCGGGCTCCTCTTGCAGGGGCGGGCGAAGCCTGGAATCAGGTGGAGACCCGCAGCTGAGCAAAGGTGCTCACCCCTGCCCTCAGGGCTGAGCATAACGCCACCCGCAGGGATGGGGCGAAGGCCAAGGCCAAAAAGGCTTGTACACCCAAGCATGTGTTCACAGCCACTCCCGTGAAGGAGAGGCAGAAACCACAGCAACAGCACCAGTGGGCAGGCAACAGCAACGTCCATACCCAAACACCATAGGCAGCAACAGGAGAGGGGTTGGCAGACCTGCAGACAGACCACACCTAGGGAACACAGAAGCCACACCCAGTGGACTCCAGGGGGGCCAAAACCTTCTTTTACACAAACAAAATGAGAAAGCAGAGAAATGCAACACAAATGAATCAAGAGAAATCCCCAGAAAAGGACCTGTATGAGTCAGATATAACCAAATTACCAGATGCAGAGTTTAAAATAATGATTGTTAGGATGCTCAAAGATATTAGAACAACAATAGATGGTCATTACAAACACCTAAATAAAGAGATAGCAAATATAAAAAAAGGCATTGAAATAATAAAAAGAATCAGTCAGAAATGACAAATACAATATCAGAAATGAAGAACCCAATGGAAGGAATTAAAAGCAGGATTGATAAATCTGAGAATCGAATCAGCAAGTTAGAGGACAAGATAAATAAAGACACAGAAGTAGATCAGAAAAAAGAAAAGAGACTCAAAAAGTCTGAGGAAACTCTAAGAGAGCTCTGTGACAACATGAAGAGAAATAACATCTGCATAATAGGGGTTCCTTAAGAAGAAGAGAAAAAACAAGGGATAGAGACTTTGTTCAAAAATATCACAGCTGAAAACTTCCCTCAATTAAGGCAGGAAAACATCTCACAAGTTCAAGAAGCACAGAGAACTCCATTAAAGAGAAACCCAAAGAAATCTACACCAAGACACATCATATTAAAATACCAAAGCTAAGTGATAAAGAGAAAATATTAAAAGCTGCTAGAGCAAAAAAGACTATCACCTACAAAGGAGCCCCCATAAGGATGACTTCCAACTTCTCAACAGAAACACTTGAGGCCAGAAGAGAATGGCAAGAAATATTCAAAGTAATGCAGAACAAGAGCCCACAACCAAGACTACTTTATCCAGCAAGGCTATCGTTTAAAACTGAAGGAGAAATAAAAAGCTTTCCAGACAAAAAAAAAAAATCAAGGAATTCACTACAACTAAACCAAGGCTGCAAGAAATGCTAAGGGGCCTGTTGTAAACAGATAAAGGGAGAAAAAGAATATAGCAAAAGAGGCATACAACTTTAAAAAATAAAATGGCAATAAACAAATACATATCAATAATAACCTTAAAAGTAAATGGATTAAATAATCCAATCAAAAATCATAGGGTAGCTGAATGGATAAGAAAATAGGACCCGTACATAAGCTGTCTACAAGAGACACACCTTAAAACAAAAGATGCACATAAACTGAAGGTAAAAGGATGGAAGAAAATATTTCATGCAAATGGAAATGAAAAAAAAGCTGGGTAGCAATAATTATATCAGACAAAATGGACTTTAAAACAAAGGATATAATAAGAGTTAAAAAAAGGCCACTACATAATGATAAAAGGAGCAATCCAACAGGAAGATATAACTATTATAAATATCTATGCACCTAATATAAAATCACCTAAGTATATAAAGCAGACTTTGATGGATATAAATGGCAAGATCAATAGCAATACTATAATAGTAGGGGATTTCAATACACCACTAACATCACTAGATAGATCCTCAAGAAAGAAAATTAACAAAGAAACAACAGACTTAGAGGACACACTAGATCAACACGATTTAATAGATATCTTCAGAACCTTTCACCCTAAAGCAGCAGAATATACATTCTTTTCAAGTGCTCATGGTACATTCTCTAGGATAGATGACATGTTAGGCACAAAAGTGGTCTCAACAAATTTAAGAAGATTGAAATCATATCATGCACTTTCTCTGATCACAATGGCATGAAACTAGAAATGAACCACAACAGAAAAGCTCAAGAACTTTCAAAAACATGGAAACTAAATAGCAGGTTGTTAAATAACAAATGGATTGAGAATGAGATCAAAGAAGAAATAAAAAAATTCCTAGAAAAAAATGACAATGAGCATAAAACAACTCAAAATGTATGGGACACAGCCCTGGCCGGTTGGCTCAGCGGTAGAGCGTCGGCCTGGTGTGCGGGGGACCCAGGTTTGATTCCTGGCCAGGGCACATAGGAGAAGCACCCATTTGCTTTTCCACCTCCCCTCCTTCCTTTCTGTCTCTCTCTTCCCCTCCCGCAGCCAAGGCTCCATTGGAGCAAAGATGGCCCGGGCGCTAGGGATGGCTCCTTGGCTGCTGCCCCAGGCACTAGAGTGGCTCTGGTCATGGCAGAGCAATGCCCCAGAGGGGCAGAGCATCACCCCCTGGTGGGCAAAGCGTCGCCCCCTGGTGGGCATGCTGGGTGGATCTCGGTCGGGTGCATGCGGGAGTCTGTCTGACTGTCTCTCCCCGTTTCCAGCTTCAGAAAATTACAAAAATATATATATATATGGGACACAGCAAAAGCAGTACTGAGAGGGAAGTTCATAGCACTATAGGCATGAACTTATAAACATAGCACTGTTTATTTGAGCTTTTTTGAAGCTAGAAAAAGCTCAAATAAACAACCCTGTATCTAAAAGAACTAAAACAAGAACAACAAGTAAAGCCCAAATGTAGTAGAAGGAAGGAAATAATAAAAATCAGAGCAAAAATGAATGACATAGAGGCTAAAGAAACAATACAGAGGATCAATGAAAGTAGGAGCTGGTTCTTTGAAAAGGTAAACAAGATCGATGAACCTTTAACTAGACTAACCGAGAAAAAAAGAAGGAGGACTCAAATAAATAAAATTAGAAATGAGAGTGGAGAAATAACAACTGACACAACAGAAATACAAAATATTGTAAGAAAATACTATGAAAAACTGTATGCCAAAAAACTAGACAACCTAGATGAAATGGACAAATTCCTTGAAACATACAATCTTCCAAAAATCAATCTGGAAGAATCAGAAAACCTAAACAGACCGATTACACCAAATGAGATCGAAACAGTTATCAAAAACTCCCAACAAAGAAAAGTCCGGGGCCTGATGGCTTCACAAGTGAATTCTACCAAATATTCAAAGAATTAACACCTATCCTTCTCAAACTATTTCAAAAAATTCAAGAGGAAGAAAGACTTCCAAGCTCCTTCTATGAGGCGAGCATAATTCTGATTCCAAAACCAGGCAAAGACAACACAAAGAAAGAAAATTATAGGCCAATATCTCTGATGAATACAGATGCTATAGTCCTCAACAAAATATTAGCAAACCGGATCCAACAATATATTGAAAAAATCATACACCATGATCAAGTGGGATTTATTCTGGGGAGGCAAGGCTGGTACAGTATTCACAAATCAATCAATGTGATTCATCACATAAAGAAAAGGAAGGAGAAAAACCACATGATAATTTCAATAGATGCATAAAAAGCATTTGATAAAATCCAGCACCCGTTCATGATCAAAACTTTCAGCAAAGAGGGAATACAGGGAACATGGCTCAACATTATAAAAGCCATCTATGACAAACCCATAGCCAACATCATACTCAATGGGCAAAAATTAAAAGCAATCCGCTTAAGATCAGGAACAAGGCAGGGGTGCCCTCTTTCACCACTCTTATTTAACATAGTCTTGAAAGTCCTAGCCAAAGCAATAAGACAAGAAGAAGAAATAAAAGGCATTCAAGTTGGAAAAGAAAAGTAAAACTATCATTATTTGCAGATGATATGATATTGTACATAGAAAATTCGAAAGTCTCAGTCAAAAAACCACTAAACCTGATAAATGAATTCAGCAAAGTGGCAGGATATAAAATTAATACTCAGAAATCAGAGACACTTTTATACACCAACAATGAATAGTCAGAAAGAGAAATTAAGGAAACAATCCCCTTCACTACTACAACCAAAAAAATAAAGTACCTAGATGTAAATTTAACCAAGGAGACTGAAGACTTTTACCCGGAAAATTATAAAACATTGATAAAAGAAGTCAAGGAAGATACATACAAGGGGAAGCATATACCATGCTCATGGTTAGGAAGAATAAACATCATTAAAATGTCTATATTACCCAATGCAATTTATAAATTCAATGCAATACTAATTAAAATACCCATGACATACTTTAATGACATAGATTACAATTCCAAAAATTTATATGGAACCAAAAAAGAACACAAATAGCCTCAGCAATCTTAAAAAAGAAGGATAAAGTGAGAGGTATCACACTTCCTGATATCAAGTTATACTACAAGCCCATTTACTTAGAACAGCCTAGTACTGGCATAAGAACAGACATATGGATCAATGGAACAGAACAGAGAACCCAGAAATAAACCCACAATTCTATGGACAACTGATATTTGACAAAGGAGGTAACGGCATACAATGGAGCAAAGACAGCCTCTTTAATAAATGGTGTTGGGAAAATTGGACAGCTACCTGCAAAAAAATGAAACTAGACCAACTTACACCATTCACAAAAATAAATTCAAAATGGACAAAAGACTTAAATGTAAGCTGTGAAACCATAAGCATCTTACAAGAAAACATAGGCAATAAGCTCTCCAACCTCTCTCGCAGCAATATATTTGCCAATTTATCTCCACGGGCAAGTGAAATAAAAGACAGGATAAACAAATGGGACTATATCAAACTAAAAAGCTTTTGCACAGCTAAAGACAATAAGAACAGAATAAAAAGACAAACTGCACAATGGGAGAACATATTTGACAATACGTCTGATAAGGGGGTTAATAACCAAAATTTATAAAGAACTTGTAAATCTCAACACCAGGAAAACAAACAATCCAATCAAAAAATGGGCAAATGAAATGAATAGACACTTCTCCAAAGAGGACATACAGATGGCCAATAGGCATATGAAAAAATGCTCAACATCACTAATCATTAGAGAAATTCAAATTAAAACCACAATGAGATATCACCTCACACCAGTCAGTGTAGCGCTCATCAACAAAACAACACAGAATAAGTGCTGGCGAGGATGTGGAGAAAAGGGAACCCTCCTGCATTGCTGTTGGGAATGTAGACTGGTGCGGCCACTATGGAAAACAGTATGGAGATTCCTCAAAAATTGAAAATCGAACTGCCTTTTGACCCAGCTATTCTACTTTTAAGAATATACCCCAAGAACACCATAGAACTGCTCCAAAAGAAGAAATGTACCCCCATGTTTGTGGCAGCATTATTCACAATAACGAAGGTCTGGAAACAACCCAAGTGTCCATCAGAGGACGAGTGGATTAAAAAGCTTTGGTACATATATACTATGCAATACTACTCAGCCATACAAAATGGTGACATCGGATCATTTACAATAACATGGATGTACCTTGATAACATTATACGGAATGAAATAAGTAAATCGGAAAAAACTAAGAACTATATGAATTCATACATAGATGGGACATAAGAATGAGACTCAGAGACATGGACAAGAATGTCATGGTAATGGGGGAAGAGTGTGGAGGGGGATGGGGTGAGGAAGGAGATAGAGGGGGTGGGTGAAGGGGAGGGGCACAAAGAAAACCAGATAGAAGGTGACGGAAGGCAATTTTACTCTGGGTGAGGGGTATACAGTATAATCAAATGTCAAAATAATCTGGAGAAGTTTTCTCTCAACATATGTACCCTGATTTATCAATGTCACTGCATTAAATTTAATAATAATAAAAAGACAAAAAAAGAATTCATAAAGCTCAGCAACAAAAAACCAATTAAAAAAATTATAAGAGAACCTGAACAGACAATTCTCTCATGAAGACATACAAACAACAAATAGATATATGAAAAGATGTTCATATTTGCTAGCTATTAGAGAAATCAAAACTACAATGAGATACCACCTCACATCTGTTAGATTGGCTATTATCAACAAGACAGGTGATAACAAATGTTAAAGAAACTGTGGAGAGAAAGGAGCCCTCATTCACTGTTGGTGGGGATATAAACTGGTATAGCTATTATAAAAGAAAGTATAGTGTTTCCTCAAAAAATTAAGACTAGAATTCCCATATGACCCAGCAAACCTTTACTGAGTATCTACTCAAAAAACTCAAAAACACTAGTACACAAAGACACATGCAACTGCCATGTTCATCACAGCATTATTCACAGTGGCCAAGACATGAAAACAACTGAAGTGTCCCTTGATAGAGGATTGGATACAAAATATGTGGTACATACATACAATGGATACTACTCAGCATGAGAAATGATGACATAGTGACATTTATGATAACATGGATAGACATTGAGAACATTATACTAAGTGAAATAAGTAAATCAGAAAAAGCTAAGAACTTATGATCTTACAGATAGATGGAATATAAAACCAAGACTCATGGACATAGACAAAGTGAAATGGTTACCAGGGGAAGGAGGGTGAGGGAGAGGGGTGTAAAGGGAGACTAATAAATGATGACAGATAATGATTTGACTTTGGGTGATGGGCACACAATACAATCAACAGTTTGAATGCTGTAGAAATGTTATCTTAAAACCTGTGTACCCTTATTGATCAATGTCACCCCATTAAATTTAATTTCAAAATTAAAAAAATATCCTTTCTGGGTAAAGTAGTCTTGGCTGTAGGTCTTTCCTTCATATCAACTAGGAAATCTTAACATTGCAAAATAATCAAAAGAAAATTATGAGTATCTATTTTTTATTTTGCAAGGAAAAAAAATGGTGGTTATCCCATTGAGACATGAGTTAAGAAAGAAAGAGGTTGCGCATTTTCTTCTCAATGAGGTTACTAATTTTTTTGTTTCTTTCCTCCTTCCTTGCTTCTTTATAATTCTTACATGTATTCTTATGTTTTTATCACTATAATTATTCTCCAAGGTGTTTTCATAGGTTATTGCTATCCAGTTATAGATTAGAAAAATTATTTAGCTCAAGGTTGGTATAAATTAATGACCCTACTCATCCCTTTAGGGGGAAGAAGATAAACAAACTCTTCCCACCTTACCCTAAGTCATAGTTACACAAATTATACCAGCACCTAAGATTTATCGATAGCCTATCATTGGGGCAAAAACAACAGTGGAATAATTCCAAAATATCATGAAACATTGGAATGCATTCATGAAGTCACTTAGATGTTTACTCCTTGCTTCAATGTGTGCTAAGCATTTGGATACAACCATAGGTATAACCAATCCACTTTTTATTTAGTAAATCATAGTCTTAAAGTAGAATGTTATTTCTTCTTTGAAAAACATTATGTCATATTACCTAAAAATATGGCATTTATAGTTAAGCAGATCTGGACTCCAACATAGTTTCTCATAGCTGTGTGACTTCAGGCAATTACTTAACATCCTTATGCCTTAAGTTATTCATTTATATAATAGAAATAATTACTACTTTCAGAATGGTTATAATTATAAAAATACTGTGCTGATCATGGTGCCTGGCACTCTAAATATTACTAAGTTAAAACAAATGCAAGACTGGATTGTGGGGATGGTTGCACAACTCTAAATTTACTAAAAATCATTGAATTGCACTCTTAAAGTGGGTGAAATTTCTCATATTTAAGTTTTAACCCAACAAGGCCATAAATATTTTGTCAGGCTTGAAAAGCAATGTGTCGCCTGACCAGGCAGTGGCGCAGTGGATAGAGGGTCGAATTGGGATGCAGAGGACCCAGGTTCGAGACTCCAAGGTTGCCAGCTTGAGCATGGACTCATCTGGTTTGAGCAAAAGCTCATCAGCTTGGACCCAAGGTTGCTGGCTCGAGCAAGGAGTTACTCAGTCTGCTGAAGGCCTGCAGTCAAGGCACATATGAGAAAGCAATCAATGAACAACTAAGGTGTCACAATGAAAAACTGATGATTGATGCTTCTCATCTCTCTGTTCCTGTCTGTCTGTCCCTGTCTATCCCTCTTTCTGACTCTCTCTCTGTCCCTGTAAAAAAAAAAAAAAAAAAAAAAAAAAAAAAAAAGCAATGTAAGTACAGTGATACTGAAGGTCAGAGGAAGATGACACTGTCTCTAGAAGGGAGAAAGAGACAAAAGCAGGGGGAGGTGTCAAAAGATTCTTTAAAAAGGTAAGAGTTCTGCAAGTAGCCATGAATTCATAATGAAAAGGGAGGAATTTTAATCAAAACAGGAGAATGTGAGATATAATCTATGAGACAGTTGAAGAAAATTAAATGCTTTGGAGCCAAAGGTTCACATCTGTTGAGAAACTCAATGCTGAAACACATTGGAGGTTAAAAGGACCTGAGTACCAAAGAGAGAAGCCAGTGGAAAGCAGATGTAAGAGATCCTGGGATGGGGTGATGGAAATGAATAAACATGCTGACTGACTACTGAAAGGAATGCAGAAGAAGAAATCATAATGACTCAGATTTTGAGCTTAGATGTTTAAATTTAGGTAGCTCAAACTTGAATTACTGATGACACATATGAATGGATTCAGTAGGGATGTTTATCAAGTTTTGAAAAGAAGATTCGGAGATGGTAATTCATGTGAAAATGATGACTAGCTGAGTTCTGAGCTGCAAAATAGATCTTGAGTTTACATTGAGCTCCTAACCCTCTAACCTCCTAAGACTCTTAAAGTGATGTGAACATTATTAAAATTGCTCATATGATAATATCTTTCTCGTGAGGAGGATATCTAAACTTTTCATCAAAGTCTTAAAGAAATCTGTGACTCCCCCTCAAAATATTCAAAACCAGTGATCTAACCAATGTTAGTTGAATGAAAGAAACCAGAGTTGTTTGAACTGGTCATTTCCTTCTATTCAAAGATCTGACTCAGGTGAATGGCTCGAAATACACGATGGCCCTGCTGTTGGTACGGGGCACCCTTCTCCACTTCCATACTCACACTTCAGCCTCACTGTCATGCTCCAGCTTCCACGTAATTTGCTTGTGGTTGTTCTGGTGTCTAGCCAAAGAAAAATATATTTTCAAAATGTTCTGCTAGTTTATATTCAATTATATTTTGAAACACCTTCAAAAGCATTTCTGAGCCGGAACATCTCTGTTAATTGCACCGACAAATCTGAGACCAGCCTTCTGAAGGTAAAGCATGCATGAGAAATCAAGATGTCATCTGAAGTGGGCAGATGGAAGGGTTTTTATTTCCTTTAATTATATCCAGACAGTCATTATTCTATGTCATTAGCATGGGCTTGCTAGGCAAGCTAGTGAAGAAAACTTAATACATTGTTTTACCAACAAGTGAACCTAAATAGAAAAGTTGCAAAACAGCTCAGATGCTTTTTGTTAACCCAGTTGATTTTCCCTCAGTTTTGCTTTTTCTTTGAAAAAAAAAAAAAAAGTTAAATCTGAAATATTGCTGTGTGTGTTTTAATTGAGCTGTGTGGTACAAAACATGCTTCAGGGAGGTAAACACAGATGTTAGGGGAGAAAAGCCCACCCAGTTTTACTGCTTTTTTTTTTAAAGCAATAGTGCTGATCTGTCCTTGGAAACCATTGAATTGGGGCCAGCGGGAAGAACTCGGCCTTCCAAGTGGTTGGTTAGAAGGCAAGGCCATCCTCTTCCTGCATAGGAGCACGTCCCCCCACCCTAGAAAATCAGTTCTCTTCACATTCAGTAAAGATTCGGAGAATCTCTAGGCTGCTGCGGTATCTTTTCATTGGAGTTGAAGGCAACCTGCAGAGGGAGACTTGAGGAAAGAGATCTCAGGATAAAAGCGCCCCAGGCCAAGGAACCCAGGGCTGTGCTTGTTTTAGGCACTCAGAGCCAGCCTAACAAGATCAAAGAGAAGCAAGTAGTGTTCAGAGTCACAGAACAAAAACTCCAGTCTTAGGGATGAGAAAGGGGTGCCTTTAGGAGGATAAATAGCAAAATGCATTGCTGGAAGGGGAGAAGTCAGATGGGAGCAGGTGCAGGGAATGGGTGAGAGCAAAGATGGAAATTTGGGAGAGCGCCATGGCTTCGCTGTGGCTGTGTTTGGGCCTCAAAAGCGGTTGAGAGGCAGGCAACAGGATAACCTGGAAAGTCTGTGTGTTTAACTACTCTGCTTTCTGTAGTGTGTCAAAATGTTTCTTTGCTATGTTTAACGTGCTCTGGAAAACTTACCATGTACCAGTACATTTTTGTCTTCAGACAGCTCCAGCTTCTAGAAAAATATCCCTTTCTGTAAACTGAAACCTAATTCCCGATAGGAGATTGTAACCAGACCAACCTTGTGTTCGTTGGCAAATCAGGGAGGCTCAGGTCCTTCCCTGACCTCCAGAGCCCACCTCCACTGCCTCCATTAAAATAAGTGGTGGTGATAGACATCAGTCAAGTAGTTTTCAAACTCTGAATATATTTGATTGTCTAGTTACTCAGAGGTTTCACAGGGTGGTACCATGGATCTGCAGGGTTTGAGGTCTCAAGTCCTAATGTTTAGGTTTTATGTAATTATTTGTGCTTGTTACCTAGAGGACATGCTTCCTCTCTCAGAGTTGTTTTTTGGTTCAAGATTTCTAAGTAGAGGGATAGCACTAAATATTTATCCCCATGCAGTAATAAATCACCCTATAACTCATTCAAAAAGGAATACTGACAAATACTGTACGATTTCACCTCCATGTGAACTTTAAAGAACAATATAAATAAACAAACAAAGCAGAAACAGACTCATAGATAAAGAGAACAGACTGGTGGTTGCCAGAGGAAAGGGGGAATAGGCGACTGAATGAAAAAGGTGAAGAGATTGACAAGTACAGCTTGTAGTTATAAAGTAGTCACAGGGATGCAAAGTACAGCATAGGGCGTAGAGTCAATGACATCATAATAACTGTGTATGGTGCCAGGTGGGGACTGGAAATATTGGGGGAACACTTTATAATGTATATAATTGTCTAATCACTATGCTGTATACCCAAAACCAATACAAAATAATACTGAATGCAAAAATATATATACTATTAATTAAATAAAAATATAATTCAAAAATTAAAGGAATTTAAATTTTTTTAAATAATAAATAAAAGAAATATTAAGTCCTGTGCAATCAAAACGCATTCTCAAACCTGATCACCACACTCCAGTTTGGGCATTTTGTGATTTTAGATGTGGATCCCTAAGAGGTGAGTGTGAGCTATTCCATGGAGCATGTAGCGGAGTGCTCCCACCTTCATCCCATACTCACCGATATTTTCTACCCACCAATTTCAGTTTTCCCCCATGGAGATGCAGAATTCTTCATTCTGCCACTATATGGCAGCCTTCAGATATTTTTGAAGTCTATCATGCCAGCTTTTACCCTTTTTCCCCTGAGGAAATGCCTCCAGAGCATTGAACCAGTCTTCGCATAATATATTTTCCAAGTGATCACCTACCTTCGTCCTGTCTTCTGAATGTGCTCCATGTGGTCTTTACTTCTCTAAAGATGATAATAGTAGAGCTAAGTAAAACACATTATCTCACCAATACAGAGGACTGCCTCACCTTGTATTCTTAAGATGATGATTCTGCATGTGGCTTAAGCCTACATTGCCCCACACCATAATGAATCTTCCTCTCTTGTCGTGGTACTCTCATTTTAGAGACTGTCTTACCATGCCTGTATATAATAATTCATTGCTAAGTAGTTACTTAATGCTGAGCATACAATGTGGATGTAGAGATTAGTCAGATACACAGAGACTTGTGTATGCAACTATCTAATTATACCCCACAATCAGTGATTACCCAAGTCAGGGGAGCTAAGGCAACTCATAGAAGAGAGATGCTATATATGTGAGAAAGTAATCCTGCTAAAGATAACATGGTACTTGGCAGTTGAATTGCTGGTTAGAGAAAAGCCAGAGAATTCATTCATTCCAGAAATATTTATTTTTACACTTATTATGTGCCAAGACCAAAAAGGGAAAATTAATTGAATTAGGACCCAGAGAATGTTCTGATGTAATCTACTTTCCAAAAGCATCAAGGATTCCCTAAGTGATTAAATTATTTCTAAACAGGCCTTCTGAAAAGCATATGAGGATGACAAAATCAGTTAACCCTTTCCTTGCAGTAGTCCACTGAGAAGAAATAAGATATGTGAGAACAGAACATCTACATCTGTCCCTAATTGTGATGATTGTCACTAAGCTCAGATGTTTTCAATGCGGACACCCTTGATAGCTTATGAGACAAGACAGTGTTATTAGGCCGGAAGTGAAATAAAAGACTGCTGGATACTCAGAGGATAGTGATTATGCATGGGTCATCATGAAAAGCCCATCCAGCCTGATCAGGCAGTAGCATAATGGATAGAACATTGGCCTGGAAGGCTGAGGACCCAGGTTTGAAACCCTAAGGTCATCAGCTTGAGTGCAGGGTCACTG
Organism: Saccopteryx leptura; assembly: GCF_036850995.1. NCBI lineage: Eukaryota > Metazoa > Chordata > Mammalia > Chiroptera > Emballonuridae > Saccopteryx > Saccopteryx leptura. Next base: position 34,466,437 of record NC_089503.1, on the reverse strand, counting down.
GCTTGAGTGTGGGACCATAGACATGGCTCCACAGTTGCTGGATGATCAAGGCACATATAAGAAAGCAATCAACGAACAACTAAAATGCCACAACTATGAGTTGGTGCTTCTCATCCTTCTCTTATCATGTCTGTCTTCCTATCTGTCCCTCTCTCTTAAAATAAAAAGTCCACTTATTCCAGAGATCAAGGTATGGTCTCCTCCTCACTATAACCCTCAGAAGTTAGAAGTCTAAGACCAAACACAACAGAAGCCCATTACCAATCTGTTAGAAAATAACAGAACTGAGTAGGACTTCATAAAATATCTAGTACCAAGAATAGTGAAGGGTTTCTTTTAAATAAAATAATGTCACTTCTTGTAGGTTATGTTGTGATAAATTTTAGCCTTCCCTATATGTTTGGTAAGAATGAATTCAGTAATTGATTAGAAATGTCTGTCTTGAGCATAGTAGTAAGAAGTGATATAAAGAGTGCTGCCGGGGTCCAGCCCCGGGGGGGATCCAGGGGTCCCACAGGAAGAGACGGCGTCGGCGAAATCGAGTGAGAGAGCCGAATTCTTTTCTTTCTCTTTATTCTCTAGTTAGCATTTACTGCCAGGCATCTCTGCTCAATGCTAGTATAGCTCCCTTTTTATACACACACACTGAGTTACAATTACATGGTGTTAATCATTGCTTCTGTTTCACTATGTTTACATGTTTCTGGATAACAGTTAATTTATATCTATAAATTACAAACCAGGTAGCAAATCATTCAAAATACAAAATAACTTGAATAGTGATAACAACATCGGTAAAAGCTTTTAAGGTATTAGTACTAATAGTTAACTAACTTTACTGCTGTTGTGAGTTAAGGGGCAGAGAGAGATTAGCAGGCGAGATTATTAAGGACTAACAATGGACAACCGTTTGCTCAGATAAATGGCTTTGAGTTTAAGCAGTGTCCTACTTTTTTTTTTTTTTTCACAAGATTCTAAAAGGCTTGCCTATAAAGAAATTGACAGAACATTAAGAATAGCTTTCACCCAAAGATATACAGAGTGCACTTGCAAGATAGCCTAGTAGCAACATAAGACATTAATTGTTATTACTTCTATGGATTTCCCTACATTTCTCTCATTATTAAAGAATTTTGGAAAGTATGTAAATCTTATGAGAACATCTCATTGAGAAAGCCTAGCAATTGCCTTTAGTTAAAAGACAATTCTCTTAGTAAAACACTCTTTTCTTGCTGACTGCGCTTTCATCCTAGGCCACACAATGGGCCATTCTATTATACCTTACCTAAGATACTATTGTCTAGTCAAATATTACTTATTTATTATATTTAAACACTAGTTAAGTTCTACCTCTATTCTTCTCAGAGTGTATCACTATCTGCAGATCAAATAAGCAAGAAGAAAGGAATGTTTCTTTACTCTATTACATGAAAAGGCTAGGAGGAAAAATGTTGAATTAAGTGAAGGCCGAGAGGTGCTCTGTGCACAGCCACTGCCTCCTATCTAGTCACAAGTCACAATCTATTCTTTCTAACATGATTAAGAAGGAGTTCTCCTACAAACTTAACCCTTTATGAGGGATATCATAGCCAGCCTCTTATGTCTATGAGCCCAGTTCAAGGGGCTTACAGGCTTTTCTGTGGAACTTACACCCTCTGTCTCATTTCCAAAGAAATTACTATGAATCTACAGGGAAAGCACGGTACTATTATCCCTGTGCCATAATTAATAGCACACACCCAGAAAAAAGGGGGGATATAAGGCCAGATTAATTTAAAAAGTTAAAGGGGGAAGTATCGTGCCTTTCCTTGCGGTGACTTTGTCAACCCGCAGCTGTTGGTCTTTACTGCGGTGACTCTATCTTCTTTTGCTGTGACTTTGTCAACCAGCAGTTGTGGATCTTCTTCTGCTGTGACCTAGTTAGCCAGCATTAGTGGATCGGCTCCCGACAGAGTGCCATGTATTTAAAATCTAGGCACGTGCCATTTTTATGCTAACAAATACAGTGGGAGCAAAGGGGTAAAGCCTCATCTAAGATCACACAGCTGGTACAACATATTCCCAACACTGGGGTCAAGAATTCCTTTTCTCTTGATGTCCTATTACATTTCAACTTTTGCCTTGAAACAATTAATCATATTAAATGTATTTAGACTTCAAGTCCGGAGGTAGTGAATTTAGCCTTGGCTTTGTTAACTAAGAAAATGAGAAAACCTATCAGAATATCTTACAGGATTAAATCCTCAGCACTAAGAGAGACTATCCTCATTTTATAGATGATAAAGTGAAGGTCCAGTGAAGTTACAGTGAGTCCGTGGCAGAACAGGGATTAGAACATATCTCTATAGTTCCATTCTCTGCTACTCACTCATAGTTTCTTTCTTCGTTTGTAAAATGTATAAAATAAGCATTTGTTAAGTAACTACCATGTGACAGATATCAGGTTATAGTCAAGGGTGGTAAAAAGGTAAGCCAATGGCCTAATGGAGAAACTGGTCATGCAACAATTTTCTTACAGTTCCTTAAGGGCCAAAATAAGTTTTCTAATGTGCTCTATAAAGAGACACTTGACTCTTCCAGAGCCATGGCTACCTTCATAGATGAGGTGAGTGTTTTGGTGAGTCTTCAAATATGAATAGGAGTTTTGCAAAACTACAGAGTAGATAAATAGTACCATATGGAAAAATTCAGGGGGGATGTAAAGAGGTATGAGATGTTTTAGCAATCACAAGTCATTTGGAAGCTAAGCAGAGGTGGTCAAGGACCTGAGCAAAGATCTTAGGCATCATACTAACAGGTTTGGGTTTGACCTAGTAGTTAGTGGACAGTTACTGGCATGTCAGAGGAAGAGGAGTGGCAAGATTGATTATGATAATATTGTAAAGAGGAGAATCAGAAGTTAAGGAGATCAGCTAAGATATAATTGCAAGGGTTTATATGAAAGAAAAATGACAGTACGGGCTAATTCTATTTCTTGGATTTTCCTCTCCCTCAATCCCTATATCCAATACAAATCCAAGCCACTGGCTCTACCTCTGCAGTGGTTCCCAAGTCACCTTCTTATACTATTTTCAGTGTTACCATCTTAACCCATACTGTCATTTTTCTCTCATGTAGACCCTTGCAATTAGAGGAAAACCCAGGAAATAAAAATAATGCATTTTTCTGACTTTATACAGTAGTAAAAACAAACTAAGGTTATGGATAAGAAAGAACCTTAAAAAAGTAAATGTCTTTACATATTTAAGATTTTTTTAAAGTAATTATGGGTTTTTTAAATTATTCTAAAAAAGATTTTATTTATTAGTTTTACAGAGAGAGGAAAGGGGATACAGGGTGAGAAGTATCAATTTATAGTTGCTTCACTTCAGTTGTTCATTGCTTGCTTATTTCTTGTTGTATGTGTCTTGATCAGGCAAGTCCTGGGTTTCGAACCGGAGACCTTAGACTTTCAGGTAAATGCTCTATCCATTGCACACCACAATCAGACTGTAAGGTATTTTTATTATCACAAGATCTTATTACCAAATACTATGTCAGTTTACTCTTTAACATAAAGAAACGAGTTAAATGTATTATGGTCAAAGTAAACCTTGACAAAGAAAAGAGTGCAATATATGGTTTTCAATTTATTCATTTAGTCCTCCAACCATCATTACCACTATTATAGATTAGGAATTGCAGAGTGGGAAGGACAGAGATGAGCCAGCCACACTCCCTGTAAAACATCCTGGCCAAGTAGCTCAGTTGGTTAGAGGATCATCCCGATACCCCAAGGTTGTGGTTTGATCCTCAGTCAGGGCACACACAAGAACCAACCAATGAATGCAAAAATAAGTTGAACAACAAATTATTCTCTCTCTCTCTCTCTCTCTCTCTCTCCCACTCTTTCTAAAATTAATTTTAAAAATTATTTTTTAAAAAAGAAGCAACTAATGAATGCATAAATACATGGAACAATAAATCAAAGTTTCTCTCTCTTCTTTCTCTATCAATCAATAAATAACTAAAAATTTAAAAAGAGGTTATTGTTTGAATTTTCATTTAAAAAAAAAATCACCTACCTTAGTAAAGAGGAACCCTCTCAGAGCTACTGCAACCAAATTATGCAACAGCCATTAAACAGAATTCCCCTAGGTGTGTGGCAGAAATGTTTAAATGTGTGAATCTGACTTAGCTACTCCACTAACAAGCTGCCAAACTGAGCTGTTGGGTAATTAGTAAAACATCTGTAATAAGATTAGTGTCTTAGTAACAGTTGCTGCTTTCTTGGTGAGAGAAAGAGGAGGAGACATTGATGGGGAAGGGAGTAGAGAATTTGGACACTTTAGCCCAGCTGTTTCCCATTTGAAGAAAGGATAAAGGGGAGATAGACACTGAGTCAGTTGGAAAGCATCAAGACAAAAGCGAAAAGGAACATGATATCGAATCACACTGACCCTAAGTGCATACCATTGGCATGTGGTGAGGAAAGCTTCCCTTCTCTTCACAGTGTTGGGAGCTCACTTCCATTGCCAAAAGATGTCCCAGTAAAAATATTTATACGGAAACAACACAAAGGCAGTTTAAGAGCACTGCTGACCTCTTACAGTTTGAACTCATCTCTCCACAGCAACAAGAACTTGGAAAATCTCCCTCGCTCTGTGAATGATGCAAAACTCAGTTACATGAGGTGCTTTGAGCACTTCCTAATGGCTTTGAGCTTTCACAGGTTGGGAGGAACATGTGAGAAACACCAGCAGACTGTAAGAATCCTTCTATGAAGGGGTTGTTCCTGGAGAGAAAGGCTGAGCATGATTCAGTCTCTAGCTTACTAACTGAGAAAGGAAAATGGCTGAGTGCAATCATTCATTCAAAATGGCTGAGTGCAATCATTCATTCAAAATGGCTGAGTGCAATCATTCATTCAAAATGGCTGAGTGCAATCATTCATTCAAAATGGCTGAGTGCAATCATTCATTCAAATGGCAGATATTTACTGAGCACATACAACGTGCAAGGTGGAGGTGCAAAATGCAGAAGATAGCATGTTGACAGGGACCCAGTCCTTATAGACCTCACAATCTAGGGATGGCAAAAGACATGAAAATAACAAGCTATAGGCTGCCTATTCTTTCATGTGACTTTCTTAGATGTTCTAGTTTTGTCCCAGTTGGTGACTGTTTTCTGAATTTCCTTCTTCCCATGATTACTCAGCCTCTGACCCATTAGCTCCCACTCTGAGCATTTTTGTTCTTATGGGAAAGAATTCTATTTCTCTGTCCCAAGAACTCAATGAGATACCCTTCCAAGAGAAGATTAGTAAAGGTTGACTTCACTTAAATAATGACCAGCCTCAGGCCAGAGACAGACTTGGAGGGGATCTTTAAGAATAAGGCTAAGCAGATTTGGCTAAATTATGAAGAAGACAAGTCTTCACATTGATGACCCATGCTCCCTCAGTAGGCACTCTTTCTTCTTGTTCTCAACTCCTTGGCTTTGTTCATTCTCTTCCTCTGCATGGCTCAACCCTCATCTTATCTCTGCTTTTCAAAATTATATGTGTTTTTCAAATCTCAACTTAATCGCCACCCACTCTGTGGGGTTTTACTGCTTCCCACTTGCCCAGCCTGCACCTCCTTTAAATTTCCTTAGCAGTTTGTCCTTCTCTTGGGCCTTTGAAGACAGTTTTATTTTCTTTTATAGCTATTTTATTTTGCTTCTACCTGAAATGGGACTGTCTTATTTGTCTCGGTATTTTATATAGCCAGAAATTCAGAATTTTGCACATAGTAGGTAATTGATTAGAATGCAAGTGTTTGTTCAAGTAGAAGGAGCCAGTTTTTTCATCTTGATACTGCTTTTTTACAAGTGGACAATTCATTTGTCTCTGAGTTTCAGTTTTCTTGACTCATCAAAAAATAAGTGTAGGATTGCAAATAACAATAAATGTTATATCATATGGAAACTCCTAGCTTCAAGTCTGGCTCATTGGAGGTATTCCATTAGAGTTTGTTCTCTTTCTTTCTCCCAGCATGTTCTTTCCTGAATTGAAAATAAAGAAATAGAATTTGAGAGATATTAAATAGCCTATATTTTCCCAAAATTTAGCTTTATATTTTTTTAATTCCATCATTTAAAAGAAGGGTCTACACTATAGCCTATAGGCTAAATTTGTCCTTAATCCTGTTTTTGTAAATAAAATTTTATTGGAATGCAGCTGTACTCATTCGTTTACATATTTTCTATGACTTCTTTCTCATTACATCTGTAGCAGTTTAATACTTACAATAGAGACTATATGGCCAGGGCCAGAAAAGCCTAAAATACTGACCCTATGACCCTTTATAGAAAAAGTGTGGCAACTTTTGGTTTCCAGTTAAGTTAATTCTTTTATTCTTCAGAAAATCCCAACATACTGCCTCCAACAGGTGACGCATAGAGCTACTTGCCCTGTTATCATATTATCTTAGATCTAATCACCACATGAGGCTTGAAAGCAGGGAATGAGAATTGAGGGAAGACACTCTGGCAGGGATGGCAAGAGAGGAAGATCTCTTTTTGTTAGCTCGTAAAGCAGAGAAGTAGGGTTCATCTTGTGAGCAGGAGAGTGGAGAGCTGATGAGCAGCTGATAGTCAAGTTCAATAGACCAAGAGGCAGAGTAGTGGTAATAATAATGAGGCTCCTCATCTTTGTCAGAGTTCCCAAGAGCACAGAGAGTGGGACAAAAGTTTACAAGCTAACTCTCCAAAAACAGCATTGGGGTCACAATTCCAGAATATGACAGTCAAAGAAAAAGAGGAGTGGGGAGAGAGAGGAAGGAAGGAAGAAAGGAAGGAAAGAAGGAAGAAAGAAAGGGAGGGAGGGAGAAGTGATGCAAGGAAGAGGTAGAACAATTTAAATAGCATGGTTTTTTATTTTTATTTATTTCTTTTTTTAGAGGGAGAAAAAAAGAGGGCAGAGAGTGAGAAAGAGAGAGAAAATTATTTGTTATTTCACTTATTTGTGCATTCATTTGTTGATTCTTGTTTTGCATGTATCCTGTTCTGGAATCAAACCCACAACTTTGGTGTATCGAGATGACACTCAAACCAGTTGAGCTAATAATAGCATGTTCTAATAAGCACTGTTGAATATTCGATCTCATAGGGCATCTCTTCCAAGATAGCTCCTGGCTTCCATTTGCAACATGTGCCCCATGGGACATTGACTCCACTGCATCTCAGGACTGCCCTTCCTGGCCTACAGAAGCCAGAACCTGAGGCAGCAGTGTGCAAGCCATGGCACAAGGGGCCAGCCTGTCAGTGTGGGCAACCTGTAACCAGCAGCCTTGCTGGCCTGGCCAAGTGCACCAAAGCATATGTGTGGGCGCCAGGTGAGACAAGGCACTGTGGGTCATGTCTGCTAGTGATGTGTGGAACCAAGAAATGGCCTCACAGTGGGCCTGGCTGTCTGAATGAGAGAGTGCCCAGAAGACAGGGCCTCACCATGGCCATGAAGGGCTGCCATGTAGCTCAATGAAGATCGAAACCTCCCATATGCAGCCTGCAGGAAAGCAGTTGATGCCAAACAATCTTCCTCAAAAGTCATTGCTCACAGATCGGAAACACGTGGAATCTGGGGAGGCACTTAAACTGGAATTGACATGCTGTGGCTAACTGAGCACCTACTATATGCTAAGCTCTTCAGCCATTGTGCGTGTGTATTTAATCCTAAAGAAAACCTATGGGGGTGAATAATCTCCATTTTACATGTGAGCAAACTGAGCCAAAGAATGATTAAGTAACTTGCCCCAGGTATCTTTATATGTATTGTTTTGAAAAGGGACTAGATTCATCTCGGATAGCCCCAGGGAGCCAAGCTGGGACCAATGGGTAGAACTGACTGTAAAGGACTTCTAGAACAGGGACTTTCTAGAAGTCTGGGCCAGTTTTCCAACAATGCAGTGAGCTACCAAGCACAAGAGCAGTTCATCCTGAGCAGTAAGGAGCACATCACAGATGCCTCTGAAAGAAAGAGGCTGTCTTTCCTGGTCTGGGAGAAGGCTAGACCACAGAGCGGCCAAAGCCTTCGAGGGTCCTTTTAAATGAAGAAAGGGTTAATAACAACACAGACATATTTTTTAGTGTTGTCATTGAAATGACATGCGGGAGAAGAAATAATATTTATACAATAATAATAATAGCTGCTGGTATTCTGCTCTTTATATGTACCAAGCACTTTCCAGATAGCTTTGGACATACCGTTTCATCTTCATGTAACTACAGGTAGTTACATAACTACCAGGGAGTTATTGTCATCATCCCCAAGTACAGATGAGAAAACGGAAACTGGCAGAGGTAAAGCCCAGAAACATGCCTCAGGGTCTCCCAGATGGGAAATGTCAGCAGTGGCCAGCCACCTGCTGAAGCCTGTCTCTGTCCTCGCTCTGATGTTCCACCTCAGTTATTCAGTATTTGCCTACAATTGCAAACTCAAAGCCTTTGAAGCCTGAGCTCTTGGAAAAGAGAGTCACATGTAAAGGTACCAAAAAGTCTAATCTCACAAACAAAGTGGCATTTTAAAGAGCTTGAACATTTATTTCTTCTGTGCAGAGTTCTTGAAAATCCTTTTCTTTTGAATCCTGTATTTTTCCATTGCAGTTAATCACCTCAGAGGCTGTGGGCTGCCATCTAAAATGTTTTGAAAAGCATTTTTGAAGGTTCCTGTAAATGAAAAAAAACAAAATCACCAAAAGATAGGCCCTTTTACCCCACCCCCACCCCCAGGGTGAAAATGATGTTGGAGAAGAAGGAGGCAATGGAAATAAGGAAAAAATAGCCTCCAAAGCAAGATGTTCGTTCAACAAAGGGCATGTGACCGGTAAAAAGTTAGGTGATACAGGGGTAGTCCAGTCCTAGGGAAACAAAGGTAACAATGGAGAGGGACTTCTGCATTATGGAGGCTTTGGCACCAAGAAGCAAGTTACAAGATAGCCCCAAACTTCATCTGTGCAAAATTCCAGTGGCGGGAAGCCCTGGAGGGATGGCTGAAAGTTCCCGTTGCATGGCTTCCAATCTTTGCATGGGACAGCACACATTTATAAGTGGTCTGGGCCCTGGCCGGTTGGCTCAGTGGTAGAGCGTCGGCCTGGCGTGCAGAAGTCCCGGGTTCAATTCCCGGCCAGGGCACAAAGGAGAGGCGCCCATCTGCTTCTCCACCTCTCCCCCTCTCCTTCCTCTCTGTCTCTCTCTTCCCCTCCCGCAGCAAGGCTCCATTGGAGCAAAGATGGCCCGGGCGATGGGGATGGCTCCTTGGCCTCTGCCCCAGGCGCTAGAGTGGCTCTGGTCGCGACAGAGCGACGCACCGAAGGGGCAGAGCATCGCCCCCTGGTGGGCGTGCCGGGTGGATCCCGGTCGGGCGCATGCGGGAGTCTGTCTGACTGTCTATCCCCGTTTCCAGCTTCAGAAAAATACAAAAAAAAAAAAAAAAAAAAAAAAAAAAAAATGGTCTGTAATGCTTCACAACAAAACAAAAAAAATTTTAAAATACTTAAATCATATTTTACTTTTGAAAGGACACATCTTGCTACAATTTCCTTCTCTGAGTTTTCTACATAGCAGAAAAGTTTTGTCTTGGGTTATAATCTAACACTTTCCTTGGTTCAGGATTAAAAGTGTAAACCCTGGAATGAGACTGCTAGAGGTTTTTATATTGGCTGAAACACCCACTAAGAGATGTGAACCTTGGATAAATTACTTAACCTCTCTAAATCTCAGCTTTTTTTTTTTCCAATATATAAAATGAAAGTGATTATAGCTCATTCTTCACAGTTGCTACTTGAGTTCAATGAAATAATGTATGCTAATTGCTTGAAACAGTTCCTAGCCCATAGTATACCCTCTAACAATTTTAACAATTACTATAATTTTTTTTTCTGTTTCCATCCATTTGAAAGAAAGAAATGGTTCTTTTCCTAAGGAAGTAAAAATCTGAGCGTAGACCACTTATCAAACTCTTTAAGGAGTCAAAATTTGAAATAAACTGTCAGAAAATGAAATAACCCTCCTGGGACTCCTGTGCTCACCATCCCTTCCAACTACTCCTATGAAGATGCTGGGTAACATCACGCTGCCTCAGAGTCTCGGCCAAGAATTGTGCCTTCTGGGTGGGACACTCCCTTAGAGGCTTTCTCCAGAGTTCACTCAATTTTTACCCCTGCCCCCGTCTTCCACAATGGATCTCATTTTTTTTTTTTGTCCTAAAACTTCTTTTCTACTCTTTCTCCACAAAGTTCTCATTCTCAAAATAATACTTAGCTTCTAGGGCTGTGAAAGGATTAAATTAGAATATAGATTAAAAATTCTTAGACTGCTTCTTAGCACATAATAAGACTAAATGTTAGATATTAATGTTTAAATGTTAATATCCTTCCTCTTAACAACGAAAAAGACTCTCCAACCTATGGAACCTTATTGCATTTCTGCTTTCTGTTGAGCTACCAGTAGGTTAGCCCCTAGTCAATTCCTGCTGCTATAAAAGAATACCATAGGTAAGTGGTCCCCAACCTTTTTTGGGCCACAGACCGGTTTAATGTCAGAAAATATTTTCACGGACCGGCCTTTAGGGTGGGACGGATAAATGTATCACGTGACCAAGACAAGCATCAAGAGTGAGTCTAAGACGGATGTAACAGAGGGAATCTGGTCATTTTTAAAAAATAAAACATCGTTCAGACTTAAATATAAATAAAACGGAAATAATGTAAGTTATTTATTCTTTCTCTGTGGACCGGTAGTAAATGGCCCACGGACCGGTACCGGTCCATGGCCCGGGGGTTGGGGACCACTGCCATAGATAATGTGGCTTACACTACAAACATTTATTTCTCCCAGTTCAGGAGAATGAGAAGTCTAAGATCAAGGTGTGAGAAGATTCAGTGTGTGAGAGCCCTGTTTCCTGTCTTCATAGGCTACTGTTGTCTTCACATGGCCGAAGGGACGAGGGAGCCCGTTGAAGTCCCTTTTCTTAGAGCAATAATCCCACTCATGATGGTTGTACTCTCATAGCTTAATTACTTCCCAAAAGCTCCTCCTCCTGATACCATCACACTGAAGAGAGGGTAGAATTTCAACATATGAATTTGCGAGGAACATAAACATTCAGTCCATAACACTTGTCCATGCAATATATATATTTCACTTTAACCATCTCCAATTCCTAGGCCATGAGACAGAGAATAGCTCATGGTGAGCACCTGGAATCTCATCACCATCATCATCTCCTCATGAAGGTACCTGCGACCCTTCCCCCAGTTTATTAGATGTCCTGTCTTCATACATCTCCCATCATAGCTCTTCTTACGCTGAATTGTGTTTACAAGTTATAGGTCTCTCTCTTCCATTACGTTGAATGGTCCTTGAGAACAAAGCACTAATCTTATTTATGTTTTTCCAGAACCTCATGCAGAGCCTGCCATACAGTAGGTACTCAGTTTTGTGTTAGATAATATACTTATTTATATTTTTAGATAAAAGAACCCTGGGGACCTAGTTCAAATCGTAGCAGAAAAATAGCTAAGCCCTGAGTCTATATGGGGCCAAACCACACCCCTTAGGTGTAGCAAATTTGGTTGTATCACATATATGTGCAAAATTTAAGCAATAGAGTCCACTTTTACTTTAAAATTCAAGAGATGCATGACCCCTATTTGAAAACTACTTTGCCTTTAACTGAGTAGTATACACATTTGTGACTAGATTAACTGGGACTATTTTAGTAGAAAACCCAAAAAGACCACAATGGAAGAAGACTGTGGTAGCCTGTGGTATTTGATGCCCTATGCCATTTGGTATTAACCCGTTTAGCCTAGTCCTCTTATAGTGTTGTCCACTTTGCTCCATGACCCACTAGAAGCCCTCAAGGCTGGTTATTTAGTGTATTAAACAATCTGTTAATGTTTATATATGACAGTGTCTATACTTTGGTCTCTGGCACTAAATCTTTTGCTTTTCGATTTTTAATAGAAACCAGACATCACGTCATTGATGTGTCATCAAAAACAGTGCCAGACTTCCTGTTCTCCCTGGGAAGGATTCAATACATGGAGAGAATACATGAAGAAGGTCCCCCTGGGATTTAGCTCAAGTCTATGCAGACTAAAAAAGCGCCATATGCAGGGGCCCAAGACATAAAATCAGCTCTGTACAGACCCAGCAGGAAAACTTCTGGATTGAAGTGCTCACAAGCCTCAGGTTCTGGCACCGATTCATTCTCTGGACAGATAGAGATTTGCAAACAATGTGCCAATGTCTGTGCTACATACTAGAAACATAGAAGTGAAATGTGTGTATTTGTATACACATACAGATATGGTACATTTAAGGGACAAATAAAGAGTGACTTAATTTTCCAAAATAGACTAAAATTATGTAATCACAGAAGGAACAGATGCATTATGACAAACTGGTTGTGTAGATAAATAATAGAAAACTGTAGGTGTCTTAGAATCTCAGGGAAAAAATAACCCTATGAAATTTTTCTGGCATAAACCCTGTGGGTGATTTTTTTTCTGTGATTATATAAAATATTCATATTATTTATCATTGTTGTTTAACAACAGTTCTGTGCCAAGAACAGCTACCTATTTCATGTAGGTTGATAGCTTATTTGCACCGACAAAGAATACCTAACATTTACAAACTGCATAACTGTTTGTTGGCCTTATTCAACTCACCCTAACAAATGCATTTTAGAAAGAGTTTGTTTCTTTGTTAAAATCTAACACAATTGCTTGTAAAATGCTCATTGTCAGCTAGCTGTCAGAGGTCACAACACCCCCCAATCCAGACTTAGAAAGAGACAGGTGCTGGAGAGCAAGCCAGACGCCTGCAGAATCCCCAGGACAAAGTCCAGAAATTCCTCTGCCCATTCACCCCGAGTGCATAATGATTCTGGAACAAAGGACAATGAGAGTGAAATCTCATACTGTCAAAAGGTGAAAAGCAATAAGGACAGTATCTAATAATGTTTGATTGTTGTACTAATAGGGAAATAAAAAAATGTGTGAAATTCTTTTTGCTTATTTTGAAAACCTGGAATTTTATTTACATTGTTACCAAAAGCATCAAAGTTGTATCTGGCATAGAAAAAGATGTCACCCAGATCTGGGCAGATTGTTTAAAAGGATGAGATAAAAAAAAACTTTCAGATGAAAAGAACAGCATTGAAAAGACAGAATGGAGTAATAATAAGAACAACGTATAATAATAATAGTAATAATAATGTATGCTTACTATGTGATTGGGTTAAGTACCATACTTAATAATTACTATACATTATCTCAAGACATCTCAATCTTTGAATTAGAAATTCTAATCAACATTTTTGAAATAAGGCCAAAGGTTTCACACAGAGGATAAAGTCAACATTCAAGATGAGATTTTCCTAATTTCAGAACACATGTTCCTAAACAGGAATCTGTACCAACTCTCAATGAAACGACATAGAATGTTTGAGCAGCTGCAGGAGTGTGACTTCTGGAGTATGCATGCATCTGAGAAAGTAGTGAAAGTTGACTTATTATTTACATTCAAGTCTAATATTAAAATACAATTAACAATGAACAGTTATGGGACAAAAAGGCATCTGAACTTTGCTCTCTTCTCCATTTAATGTTAAGAAGTCTTTCAGGGCAAGATTGTTTTGAATGACTGTATGGTTATATATTGCTTCTCCTTTGTAATTTTAATTCTCTAGATCTCGATATAGGTTGTAGTCTTTGAAATAAAAGTATAGGGAGGAAAGGTATGAAATTTCTGATGTATACTTTTTTACCACCTCGGTATAAAAAAGGTTAGAATTTCAGATATTAAATTTTAGTATGATATCCATTTAGAGAACTACTAATAAATGGCGAAGGTTGAAGTAACAATGTCATCCCTGATAGTTTGAATGTGTGTGGTTAGAGTATTGTGTTAGACAAGGGGTAGAATTGATGAGGGGGAACTTGTAACCTATTTTGCAAAAGTAGCTCTTAAAATAAAAGCTTAAAATAAATTAGAAAATTTTAAAAATTTATTTTGATAGTATAAGCTGTAGGTCAATAAAAGTTTTTAAGATATAGCCAAATGGTTTCTGTCTTAAGATATTACCTCCAAACCCTAGGGGCTATTGTTATGAAAAGGATAGATTTGGTTAACCATAATAGTAAATCAGATTGGCAGGTTAAAGAGAGCCTAGCGTAATATTAATAGACTTAGGGTCCTGGATGTTTGGCTCAGGGGTAGAGCATTGGGCTGACACATGGATGTCCTGGGTTTGATTACGGTCAGGACACACAGGAAAATGACCATCTGCTTATCCACCACCTCCCCTTCTTCCTTCTCTCTCTCTCTTATCCTCCTACAGTCATGGCTCAGTTAGAGTAAGTTGGCCCTAGGCACTGAGGATGGCTCCATGGCCTCACCTGAGGCACTAAAAAAAAAAAAATAGCTTGGTTGCCAAGCAACAGGGCAACAGCCCCAAATGGGCAGACCATGACACTGTAGGGGGCTTGCAGGGTGGATCCTGGTTGGGGTACATGCAAGATCTATTTCTGCCTCACTACTTCTAACTTAAGAAAAATAATTTTTTTAATAAAAAAAAAGAGACTTAGGCTTTACCCTGTAACTGGTGAAGAGACACTGATGAGATTGAAGTGATGGATGAGTGGACAAAAGAGAGCAAACCTGGTTAAGTACAATCCAATTGGGAAGCATTCAAACCAATATTTTGGAGAGAAATGATAAGTTGTTAAATTAGAGAAGCTGCAATAGAAATGGGGAAGAGATAAGTAGTAATTCAACAAGTATTTGACAACGTAAAATTGAATGTGAGTGATGCAGAAGAGGGAGAATTTGAGGATGACCTCTAGGTTCATGCATTTAACCATGCCTTTGGATTTGGATTTTCTAAACAAATTTCATGTGGACAATACACTATTGTTAACTATAGTAATCAGACTATACATTAGATCTCAAGAACTTACTGATTTTGCATGACAGAAACTTTGCACCCTTTGACCAACATCTCTTTATTTTCTTCTCCCCTTATTTTCTGGTCACCACCATCCTACCATCTTGGTCTATGACTCTGATAATTTTAGATTCTATACATAAGTGAGATCATGTAGTACTTGTGTTTCTGTGTCTGGCTTATTATTACCATAATATTCTCCAGGTTCATCCATGATGTTGCAAATAGCAGAATTTCCTTCTTTTTTAAAGCTGGCTATTATTTTTTATATGATATTATAATGTGATATATATCATATAATATAAACAAACTACTATATGTGTGACATATATATCACATTTACTTTATTCACCAACAGACATTTAAGTGTTTCCCTATATATTTATCCTTTATCATGATTTTTTTGGAAACTCATTTGCACTGGATTAGATTAAACATATTCTTGGTTGACAATGCCCTCTCATCAGTTCATGTGCAGCCCACTTATTTGTGTGATTGTTTATGTTGTTAGTTAGGTATTTTAATAATTTATAACCCAAAAACTAAAACTACTATATAACCTGTATCTAACCATTTATTTTTCACTCTACACTCTTGCCCTCTTCTCCCAAATAAGGTAATCGTCATCTGGAATTCTATGTTCATTATTCCATTTTTTTTCTTTACATTAAATTTGTATTGCAAATGTGCATTTTCAGTAAAAATAGTTTTTGGATCCACCTCTGTTTAGGATGCAGAAGGTGTAAGAGAATGTTGTCCCCTTGCTAACAATGAAGAAAAAGCTAGTCCGTGATTTTCAACCATTTTACACTTGGGGACCGGTGAAAATAGAATTATTTCAGGGACCGCGAAGGCAGAAATCACCCTGAGCATAAGTGAATTTGACTAAGATCATTGGGTCTTTAATCTTCATACAACACCAGGGCAGTTAACTCTTTCACAGACCTGCATGACATTCCTGGCAGACCAGTCCCGGCCATTAACAAACACTGAGCTAGATGATCTTCAAAGTTCTGAGTTGTTCTTAGCCTATCAGAGAGCTAGTGTTGCAAGGCAGCAAAGTGAACTGAACTCCGAACAGCAGTAAGCCCCTCAAAGAAGAGATACATCAACTGTTTCACAGTTGACAGAACATAGGAGGAAGAGATGGCCACAAATAAATGCAGATAAGAAGAAAACAGCTAAAATTTTAACAAATTCTTGAGTCAAGTGAGAGTTGCATGGTAATTGAGAATAACCAGGAGCCCTGGTCACTAGGGTGAGTGCACTTATCCAAAAGCTCTTTTCCAGGGACGCTGTTAGTAAGTCATGTGAAATGTTGGAGTAGGGCAGGAAGTTAAAAAGGAGCCTCTTTGTGTCACAGGCATGCTGATGGTGATAAGCTGCTGCTGGGGCACAGGAAACAAACCTCATTCCTTTCCCTGAACCACTTTCTCATAGGAAGCAGATGCCTTAAGCTGAACACCTTTCTGACCTCAGAACCCAGACAATGTTCACTGCTTCTAAGGAAATGATAAAAACCCAGAGCTCAAGCAAAGATCTATTGCTTTAGGTGGAAGTAAGGATCTTCAGTTCTTATAGCGATTTCTACACTGACACGAAGTAGAGATCTGTTACCACTGACAGACCATTGAGAAAACTTCTTCCTCCTTGAATCCTTATAGAAACAAGGCAGATTTTTAGACTCCCTGAAATGAGGGGCAAAAATTCTGAGAAGACCACAATCCTGAGACCCAGATCCCAAATTTCTATCTAAGATTGGGGCAGCACCAATAGAACTGAGAAGATTCCCTCCCACCAGTACAAGCCTAGAACCTCATAAGAAGGAACAGAAGTCTCGTCCTGTGGGGGTGGAGGGGGCAGGCCCATGGAAGAAAATTCCCACAGTAACAGCACATGGGGACGGCTGAAAGCCAAAAGTGGAACAGTAAATTGAGAAAAATTCTTTTTAGCCCTGCAAGACACAAAATAATACCAAGAGCTCACTGCTGGAACAAATGAAAGTACCTCATGCATTGAAAGTGACTCTAGCAACAACAAATTTTAAACTGAGATAAACTTTGAACTAAATTGACTCAATTCCTCACTTTAACAGCCTGACCAATGATGTCCATTTTCAGGTTTAAATATTATTTACTGCAATCTCTACTGTTTTCCTACACATGATGTTCAATCCTTAATTAAAATTAATGACAGACTAAAAACCAGTCATCTACTCATAGTGGTGGAGAGGATAAGAGCATAACAGGTTTGGAAAGTACAAACAATAATTCAGTTGTGGGTATTGTATTAGTCAAGATTAGAAATGATTAAACAATGGACGATGGGCCAGATCCAGCTGGCCTCCCATTCTTGGAATGGCCTACGAGTAAAAAACAGGTTTTACATTTTAAATGGCTGGAAAAAAGAAGAAGAAGAATGTTCATGAAATGTGAAAATTATGTAAAATTTCAATTTCGGTGTTAATAATAAGCTTATTGGAACACAGCTGCACTCACTCACACATTGCCTGTGGTTTCTTTTCCACTAAAAGGACAGGGTTGAGTATTGGTGACGCAAACCACATGTGTCACTAATCTCTTCCCACTGCTCCTTTGGTGCACTATAAATCACAGTGGCATTGTTACTACTTACCAGCATTTCAAGGGTCACACATATTCTCATAAATTGATATCTTATGTAATTGTTACCATTGGCGTACATACTGATCACGTCAATAAAAGAAAAGGGAAAATTAAACTTCGATGTCATGCTTCTAAGGCACAGTGGAGTGTAATTTTGCTATCAAGTTGGAGAACAATGTGTTTGTTATGCAATGACATTACAACTATAGAATATAGTATGTGATGACATTACCAGATTAAACCTTTAGCACAATATTCCCAATTCACAAGGAAGCAACAGTCCAAAAAATTAGAAAGCTTAAAAATGAATATTTCATCACAACAGAATTTCTTCACACAAATAAAACTAAAGCTACAACCAAAAAAAAATTCCAAGTGGCTTCTCTGTTAGCTAGCCAAACAAGCAAGTTATTGGTGGTGAATTTATTAAATCATGTTTGATTGCAGCAGCCAAAGAAATGTGTCCAAAGAAAACTTGCTTAAGACTATTAGCCTTTTAGTAAAAGGAAAAAAAAACAGTTGTTAAAAGAATTGAGAACATTGGGAGCAACATCAATAGTCGATTAAAAACAAAAGAAATGATTTTAAGTGGCTTTTATGACGCTTAATGAGGCAACAGATGTTATCCACACTGCTCAATTGTTCTTAATGTTTATTCAAAGAGAATAATAGACTTGAAGTGACTAAAGAATTAGCCTGAGTAATCTATATGGAAAAACTATGAGCATTAATCGTTTCAAAACTGAGAAAATGTAATTCAATATGACATGAAGTGGAATCTGCTAAGATGTATTACAACCAAGAATGGTAAAGATATAGATGGAGCAGAAAGAGACACAGTTAAACAAATTTGCAAAGCCCATAAGAAGTACAGTTTTTATAGCCTGTAGTTATTCATGGCATTATTTATCAGCAGATACTTTGGAGAAAAGTTTTAGTTATTTTGTGATATTATGCCAGGAGGGTCAATGGTGTGCTTCCTCTGTTCCTGTGGACTCGTTGTCCATTCTGTGAAGTTTTGAATTGAAGCTGTGACTGGCAGCTAAAAGCCCTGACTTACCCTTCCACAAAACCATTCAATGACTAAGCTCAGATAAAATTTTGTTGCTATTTTTGGGAGCTTACAACCAAGATAGGAATTTTTTGAACAAAATGAACCATCCCAATCACTATTACCAAACACTGAACAGCTTTAAAAATTACCTTCTGTGCATGCCTCAAACCACCTGTATATCCAGAGGTCCAATCAACAAGAGGAAAATGAATATGGGAAAACCACTGAGAGTGACAACTTAGAGAAAAAAAGCAGAACTTAGTGTCACAAAAGCCAAGCAAAAGTCTCAAAATAAAAAGAGAGAGTGTCACATGTTGTCTGCAGCATCAGTTATCAACTATTACTAAGGCAAGTCACAACTTCCCTGAACTGAATTTCCCATACCTGTATAGTAATATATTGATAATACCTATCTCAAAAGATCAAAGGATGCATTAGCATGTATGAAAGTACTATGATTCATACACAAATTATGACATTAATTATCATTATAGTCACATGCAGAGGCTCCTCTCCTTTTCCAAATCTTCTTGAAGAGTTAAAATTCTCCCATAACCTACCTTAACCATTGCCTTCAACTTACTACATCAGGTTTTACCAAACTGGTTTGGGTGTGCATACCACAATCTAATTGGAATTCAATGATTGCCAACTCAAACATTTCAGAGGCAAGACCTACCCAAGGATATGAATCTTTCTTTCAGTAAAATGGGAGTGGTGTGTTAAATCCTTATGATCTTTTTGGAACAAAGCTTTAACTCAAGCTGGCAACTCCTGCGCCACCACAGGCTATAGGTAGACACAGTAAGCTATAGTCTGTAATTCTGGTAAATAGTGCCTCAAACTTCAGGGAAATCATAAAAGTAACTGAATGAAAGCTGTGTCTAAAGTTCTCTGGTTGTTAGGCATGATCAACAGTTAAGGTGAAAGTAAACAAATATAAATGTGTCTCTACTTAACTCTAGACCTTTCACTTCATAGAGTTTTATTAAAACACATTTTTACTCCTTAGCAGAAGTACAAAGGTTAGATTGTGTTTTCTTTTTCCTTCCTTTTTTCAAAATGATATATTAGAATTGTTCAATTGGAACCATATGTTGGCTCAATAATTCTCAATTGCAAAATGTGTACCATTTTAAGACCCAATAAAGAAAAAAAAAAGAGGGGGTACTAATGTAGCAGGATAAATACTCTCAGGCAGATGGAGACACCATATTTCCAATCTGTTGAAAAAGAGAAAAACCCAACCTTTTAATTAATCACCTACAGAGAAAAAATTCAATGCAACCGAAGCATTACACAATAGTGTATTGGGGAAAAAACACATAATTTGGAGAGAAACAAACCTAGATTCAAATCTACCTTTCCCACTTATTGGTTCAGCATCCTTTTAAAGCATTTAGAATCTCACTGAGACTGTTTCATTTCTTATAATATTAAAACAGTAATGCCTACTACCTTAAGCAATTGTTACGTGGACTAAAATTTAATAAGATAAATCACACACATACCAGATACAGGTTGAAACTTAAGACTAAATGATTCTCTACAAATTAGAGCCCATTCTAGTCTCTGATACTCTACTTTGTTTTTGCTCTTTATTGTTTTTCCAAACAGTAAGGAAAACTGAAGAGTCAAATGTTACAGCAAATTCATAATACGTCAAAAGCTGAAGCATGAGTAGGAATGAAATGAATCGGATCAGTCAAGAAGCACCTCCCATGCACCCCTCCACCCAATTCAAGCTTCTTCAAAGCTAATGTTCATCTCAGTTACCTGGGGATCTTGACTGAGTGAATATAGAGAGCATTCTGGAATTCTATATTTTAACCATTCCAAGGTGATGCCAATACTTAATTATTGGTTAGCAGTATTTCTGTACAAGGGGTAATTTAAGGAAAATAAAAATGTTTATAAGCTACTTTTTCCCCAAAATTCTAGCAGTTTTACTGAATTTTGTAGAGAAAAAAATGCTTCTTATTAGAATTTAGGGTGATAGTAAAAGCCGATATTACTGAGAGCTAATCATGTACTAAATAGCAATGCAATATGTTTTACAAATATTTTCTTATTTCATCCTCTCAAGAATCATTATGGACCTGTGCTGCATTAGTGCCTCTCCAAAATAAGGAACTAGAGCCCCCCAAATTTAAATAAGTTAGCCACTGTCATGTAAATATCAGAGAGTATTTTTATTTTTAAAACAGATCTGTTAAATTTCTGAACCTGTACAACTTTCTGCCTCTGTTTTACTGAAAACTAAAATATCAGAAATCAGGGACCATACTTTACAAAAATAATGTTACTAAAAGAGCAAATTTGAAATAGAGGGATACAGAAACTATTTTCTAATCTTTCTCTATCTTCAAATAGAACTTAAGAGTTCACAAAGGGTCTTTATATGCATTGTCTTATTTTATCTTTGAAATTAAAGTTCATACTTTTTATAATTTCCAGTTTCTATCCAGTGCCTAAAGTAATGTCTGGCATTTAACAGATGTTCAATAAAAACTGAATTATAAACATGATAAATATGTTAATTTACTGGTGGTAACTTTCTGAGGCCCCATTGAGAAAGAGATAAGGCTAAGAGAGATGGCACATTGTGATAGATTGATAATAAAATTCCATATAATTGCCATCTCTGTACTAGGACATCAGTCCTGGAGAGTAATTTGATTTCACCTTAAGATCTTTGGTTTAATAGTGTAGACAACACATGGTAGAAATGAGGGAATATATGGAGAAACTGGTGTAAATAGGTTGACCTCTAAGATTCTAATTTCAAAAGAAAAACACAGTAAGAGATTTGAGATTGAAATACAAGACTGACCCACATACAAGTTAGATGTGGCAGTACTTGCCCTGGTCTTGTCCTAAGTGTGGTAATCTGAAAGGAGGTAGAGGATTGAGGGTGTGTCTATAAAAACTGTGACAGTTCTTCATAGAACCAGCCAAGGACAATTTGGTGAAAACTGTGCAGTACTTAAGAGTGTGGCTTCTCCAATAATCTTTTGTCTGGTAACTCCCTAAATAGAGATGAATGCCTCCATTTCATTTAACCCAGTAAATTTAAATATTCAAAATAATTATAGGTAACTCACCTTGCATGTAGGGTGTGCTAACTAGATACCTGAGTTTATAGGCTTCCCAGAACAAATAAACTAATAATTTGACATTTTCATAGATAGCACTAGATAAAAACCAAGATTGAGGCAGACATTTTCCCCTTTCAAATATTTCACAATAGAACAGTTTATGGTTTGGTAAAAAAAAACAAACAAAAAACAAAAAAAACAAGCCCTGGCCGGTTGGCTCAGCGGTAGAATGTCGGCCTGGCGTGCGAGGGACCCGGGTTCGATTCCCGGCCAGGGCACATAGGAGAAGCGCCCATTTGCTTCTCCACCCCCCTCCTCTCCTTCCTCTCTGTCTCTCTCTTCCCCTCCCGCAGCCTAGGCTCCATTGGCGCAAAGATGGCCCGGGCGCTGGGGATGGCTCCTTGGCCTCTGCCCCAGGCGCTAGAGTGGCTCTGGTCGCGGCAGAGCAACGCCCCAGAGGGGCAGAGCATCGCCCCCTGGTGGGCAGAGCTTCGCCCCTGGTGGGCGTGCTGGGTGGATCCCGGTCTGGCGCATGCGGGAGTCTGTCTGACTGTCTCTCCCCGTTTCCAGCTTCAGAAAAATACAAAAAAAAAAACCCAAAAAACAAAAAACTGCAAAATCTCAGTATTTAAGAAAATTAAAATTTTATTTTTTATTCATGCTAAGTATCCAAATGGCTTGGCAGTGGGTTTCTGCTCATTGCAGTCTCTCAAAGTAACAAGGAAGCTCCAGCTTAATACATGCCCTGTAGTCACCTCAGCATGTAGAAGGTATGAACCATGAAAGGAAAAAGACATCTACTAACAAGCGTTCAAAAAAAAAAAAAAAAAATAGAGCCTAGCAGCCATTTCTGTACAAGAACCTCTCATGCAAACTGCACTTCACAAAGAAGTCTCTGCACGAAGCTATCTGCCTCTGTGCTTAACTGCCTAGCTGCACTGTGTTCTGTCATCTCAGCCAGAGAAATTCAGTTTCAACTGACAGGACTGAGACTTTCCCCATCCAATTACAGCGCACAGCTCTAACCAAAACAGCTCTATTCTGACCAATCAGGACAGTGTCTTTGGACCAATCAAACTGTGAGAAATCAGTTTTCATTTGCATGAGGACATACCAATCAAGGACCAGGGGTAAGGACTTCTGCCTGTATAAGCCAACTCCCCACTGCTTGGAGAGTGCACTTTCCACTAAAGACCAATGTCTGAAGACTGACTAGAGCTAGAGCTGAATTACTAAAGACCTCTCACCACAGCAGAGTGGAGCAGACTGTCATGGAGCAGAGCTGCCCAGCTAAAGAGAGGCCTCACCCCAGGCACGCTGTATCATTGTTGAGCCTTTTGCACTGAGCAAAGTTTCCCTTTTTTCCATACCCAAAATTGGGGATTCCTGTTGGCATTGAATTGATCCCAATGACCATTGGTTGACAAAGGAATGACATTAAAATTATAATTTCCCAGACCAAAGAGTTTGTCAGGAATTCTCTCACAAAGGGCAACATAATTCTTATTAAGGTTACATTTTGTGGGCCTCAGTACTTGGCCACTGTGAGGCAAGATTTGGGAATGACATTATTTACAATTCTATTTAAACATGTCTGGTCTGTCATTCTAGCAACACCATACTTCTAAATTTACCATGTGATATATTTGTGAATTCCATGACTTAACTTTCATGGCAAGAATAATCTTATTTCTAGGCTGCACTTCCAGAGCCTCATTTTTTGAAAGATGTTTGTGCTGAATACAGTATTCTTGGTTGACAGGTTCTTTCTTTCAGTAATTTAAAGATGTTCTGTTCAGATCTTCTGATTCTTCCTTATTCAGTTTTGGAAGATTTTATATTTCTAGGAATTTATCCCTTTGGTCCAGATTTTCCAATTTGTTGACATATAGTTACTTGTAATATTTTTTTAATCATTTGTATTTCTGTGGTGTCAGTTGTTATTTTTCTTCTTTCATTTCTGATTTTATTTGTGTCTTCTCTTTTTTGTTATGGGTCTGATTAAAGGGTTTTCAATCTTATCTTTTCAAATAATCAGCTCTTGGCTTCACAGGTCATCTGTATTTTTTTTTTTTTTTAGTCTTTATATCATGTATTTCCACTCTAATCTTTATTATTTTCATTCACTCACTTTGAGCTTTGTTTTGTTGTTCTTTTTCTAATTCCTTCAAATAAAAGTTTAATTTGTTTATTTGAGATTGTTCTTGCTTCTTGAGGTAGGCCTGTATTGCTATGAATTGTCCTCTCAGGACTGCTTTCACTGGGTCCCAAATATTTTGAGTTGTTGTGTGCTCATTTTCATTTTTTCCAAGATAACTTTCTATTCTTTTCCTTGATCTCATTGCTAACTGATTTCTTGTTTAGTAACATGTTATTTAGCATACATGTGTTTATGTGTTTTTCAGTTTATTTTTTGTAATTAATTTCTAGTTTCATACCACTGTGATCAGAGAAGATATTTGATATGATTTCAACCTTCTTAAATTTATTGAGACTTGTTTTGTGTTCTAACATGTGGTCTATCTTACAAAATGTTCCATGTGCAATTGAAAAGAATGTATATTCTGCTGCATTGAGGTAAAATGCTCTAAAGCAGGGGTCCCCAAACTACGGCCCGCGGGCCACATGCGGCCCCCTTAGGCCATTTATCCGGCCCCCGCTGCACTTCTGGAAGGGTACCTCTTTCATTGGTGGTCAGTGAGAGGAGCATAGTTCCCATTGAAATATTGGTCAGTTTTTTTAATTTAAATTTACTTGTTCTTTATTTTAAATATTGTATTTGTTCCCGTTTTGTTTTTTTACTTTAAAATAAGATATGTGCAGTGTGCATAAGGATTTGTTCATAGTTTTTTTTATAGTCCGGCCCTCCAATGGTCTGAGGGACAGCGAACTGGCCCCCTGTGTAAAAAGTTTGGGGACCCCTGCTCTAAAGATATCAATGAAAAACAGCTAATCTAATCTGTCATTTAAGGCACTATTTCTTTGTTCATTTTTTGTCTGAAAGATTTATCCATTGATGTCAATGTTGTGTTAAAATACCCTACTATGACTGTATTGCTGTCAGTCTTTCCTTTTATGTCTATCAAGATTTGCTTTATATATTTAGGTGCTCCTATTGTGGGTGAATAAATGTTTACAAGGGTTATATCCTGTTTTTGGATTACTCTATTTATCATTATGCAATGTCCATATTTTTCTCTTATTATAACCTTTGTTTTAAAGTTCATTTTGTCTGATATAGTATTATACTCAGCCTTTTTTGTTGTTGTTTTTATTTGCATAATATATCCTTTTTTATCCCTTTACTTTCAATCTGTGTGTATCTTTCATTTTAAGGTGAGTCTCCTGAGGACAGCATATACCATATATAAAATATATATGAATCTTGCTTTTTTATCCATTCAGCTACTCTACTTTTTTTTTTTTACAGAGACAGAGAGAGAGTCAGAGAGAGGGATAGATAGGGACAGACAGGAATGGAGAGAGATGAGAAGCATCAATCATTAGTTTTTCGTTGCAACACCTTAGTTGTTCACTGATTGCTTTCTCATATGTGCCTTGACCATGGGGCTACAGCAGACCGAGTAACCCCTTGCTCGAACCTTGGGTCCAAGCTGGTGTGCTTTTGCTCAAACTAGATGAGCCTATGCTCACGCTGGCGACCTTGGGGTCTCAAACCTGGGTCCTCCCCATCCCTGTCCGATGCTCTATCCACTGCGCCACCGTCTGGTCAGGCGCTACCCTACATATTTTAATTGGAGCATATAATCCACTTATATTTAAAGTGATTATTAATACGTATGTATTTATCACTATTTTTTTATAATTGTTTCCTCTTCTACTTCTTCTTAAAGAAAACCCTTTAACATTTTTTGTAATACTGGTTTGCTGGTAATAAACTTTAATTTCTCTTGTTTGGGAAGCTCTTAATTTCTTTGTCAATCTTAAATGATAGCCTTCCTGGGTAAAGTAGTCATGGTGTAGGTCTTTAGTTTTCATCACTTTGAATATTTCATGTCAATCCCTTCTGCCCTGAAATGTTTGTTGAGAAATCAGCTAACAATCTACTAAAAGCTCTTTTGTAGATAACTGTCTTGCCCTTATTGCTTTTTAAATTCTCTGTTTGTCTTTACCTTTGCCATTGTAATTATGATGTCTCTTGGTCTGGGTCTTGTTTGGGACTCTCTGCACTTCCTGAACTTGTGTGTCTTTTTCTTTCACCAGGTTAGGGAAATTTTCAGCCATTTATTTCTTCAAATAGGTTCTCAATTTTTGGCTCTCTTTCTTCTTCTGGTTCTCTTACGATATAGATGTTGTTATGCTTCATGCTGTCCCACAGGTCCTTTAGTCTATGTTCATTTTTAAAAATTCTTTTCTCTTTTTACTGCTCTGATTGGGTGTTTTCTGAAACCTTGTCTCCATATCACTAATTAAGTCCTCTGCTTTATCTAGCCTACTGTTTATTTCTTCTAGTATATTCTTCATTTCACCTATTATAGTTTTCACTTCTAACTTTTCTTTTTTATGGCTTCTATATCTTTTTCTAGGCTATTGAAGTTCTCACTAAGTTCCTTAATTATTTTTATAACCATTGTTTTGGAATGTGTATCTGGTAACTTGCTCATCTCCATTTCATTTAATTCTTTTTCTGAGAATTTTTCCTGTTCTTTCATTTGGGATATATTTATTTGTTTCGCCCTTTTGGCACCCTCTCTGTATTTGTTTCTGTGTATTTGGTAAATCTACTATGCCTTGTTATGGTGGTTTTAAGTAGTAGGTATCTTATAGGATCAAAGATGCAGTCTCCCTGATGGCTTGAGCTAGGTGTTCCAAAAATGCCTCTTGCATGTCATGTGAGTCTTCCTGTTGTAGTTTAGTCTTTATTGCAGTCGGCCTGTCCATGTGTGGGGCTGCCCCTCCGGCTGGCTATGAGAATTAACCCTGAGCACAGTATATGAGTTGCTGTGCGGGGAGTGACTCCAAAAAGCTGAATTCACCCCAACAGTTTCTGGTGGCAACCAAGATTTCCCTTTGTGTGTAACTAATTGTATTGCTCTCTAATGTGGTCTAAACTACTGATTGTGATGGTTCTAGGGCCCCTTGGGAGGGATTCCAGTGATGGTTGATGTCAGGCACTGCAAGAGACAGGCCTTGGGCTACAGGTTTGGAGCTACAACGTGATCCACAATATGTGGCTCCCTCTGCTAGGCATGGGTATGCATGGGAGGGGCCTAACTGCTCACCAACACAGGTTTCCTCTAGCACTGAGCCTGGGGAAGTTCAACAAAAGACCCAAGGCTTTCTGAGATCTGCCTTCACCTGTTAGCTGCCTGTTAGGCTCAATCCCTAAAAGAGCCTTTGGCCATAAATGAGTTGTATGAAGGAGGTTCTCTGTGAGTCACCAGGTAAGAAGAGTAGTGTTCATCAGATTGATATAGATTCAGACTTGGCAATAATGCTGGATTTGAGGCTCCTTATATAGCTTAGGGTACACCAAGATCAGCTGCCATCCACCATGTGCATGTGGACCTTTGTGGTGGGCAGGGATTCAGGGAATCATCAGGATAAGGCCAGCAGTGTTAATCAGACCTAAATGAATCAAGATTTGGCTGTGTGAAGGAATGGTGGTGCTGCTCTGGTGTTCTGAGTGGCGGGGTGGGGGTGGGAAATGGCCCCACCCAAGAACTACACAACTCAGTGTTTCCCAGAGACTGTCTGGACTTCAGGGAAAGTCTTCTGCATGGGGAAATAGGCTGGCCATAGCCGGCTGACTAAACTGTAGAGCACAAGCTCAGCAGGGCAGGGCCACCAGGATTTAGAAAAGTGGAAGTAGTGGCTCTCCCCTGGTGGGGCTAGTGGCTCTCCTATGGGGGGGGGGTAAGATGTTGCTACTCTGGCCTGCAGTATGAATGGTGTTTTGGGGACACACACACACACACACACGCACACCACAGCTATTCTGGGCCATAGGGTATACGGGGAGGGGAGGCAGTGTTGTTTCTCGGGCATGCCAGATGTGCAGTGGCTTGGCTGAATTGGGTAAGCAGATGAAGCAGCTATTCTGGCCTGCATTAGGCAAGCTGCCATGCACAGGTACTCCTGCCCACAGTGGCAAGGCAGAGCACTACACACAGCTTCATTGTTCTGGCGCATTGTGGGGGAGACAGGAAATGGTCTATGCCTCCGAGTCACACAACTCTGATTCTCCCTAAGTTTGTCTTCAAGATTCCTTCAAGAAAGTCTATGTCACAGGCTCAGGCAGCAGACTCTTCTTCCATGGGGCTTGAGCTCTGCAAGGTGGAGCAACAAGGGAATCAGGAGAGTGAGGCTTGTTCTTGTTCAGTCCCTCAGGCCAATAAAGTTAGAAGGGGAGTGTTCCACGCAGGAAAGATGGCATCTGTGGGAGGTGTGTCAAAGGGACTCAGCATAAGGACCTTGGTTGCTGCCCTTTTAACTCTCTTCTAGGAGCCACACCGACCAGTATGTCCTCATAAGACTCTAATCTGATCCAAGCTGTTCTCCCTCTTCTGGAGCCCAAGGCGAGTGGCTACATAAAAAGTTTGTGTGCTGGCCCTTTAAGAGCACTCCTAGGTTACTACAGGCTCTAGTTTCTCCCTGGCAAACAGAATCCCCATTGATTTTCATAGCCAGATGTTATGTAAGTGCCTCTTCTCAGCTCTGTTGCTTCAGGCTGAGAGGTTCAGTGTGGGCTTGAGACCACACATCCATTAAAGGGGACCTTTGCATCCAAGATACCCTTCTGGAGTCTCAGTGATAGCATATGGGTATGGGGTCAACCCATTTTGTGTCTCCTCTCTTCCTGCCAGTCTTTTTTTTTTTTTTTTTTTTCTGAAGCTGGAAATGGGGAGAGACAGTCAGACAGACTCCCGCATGCGCCCAACCGGGATCCACCCGGCACGCCCACCAGGGGCGACGCTCTGCCCACCAGGGGGCGATGCTCTGCCCCTCTGGGGCGTTGCTCTGGCGACCAGAGCCACTCTAGCACCTGGGGCAGAGGCCAAGGAGTCATCCCCAGCCCCGGGCCATCTCCGCTCCAATGGAGCCTTGGCTGCGGGAGGGGAAGAGAGAGACAGAGAGGAAGGAGGGGTGGAGGTGGAGAAGCAAATGGGCACTTCTCCTATGTACCCTGTCCGGGAATCGAACCCAGGTCCCCCGCACGCCAGGCCGACGCTCTACTGCTGAGCCAACCGGCCAAGGCCCCTGCCAGTCTTAATGTAGCTTCTTAAGTAAATCCTTGGTTATAAGACTTCTGTTCAGCTCATCTTCCATTAGCTATTCAGGTCAATTGTTCTATAATGTAGTCATAATTCCAGTTCAGGCCTGGAAGGAGGTGAATGTAACTTCCACCTACTCTGCCACCGTTTTCTTCCTTTTTTTATTGACATTTTTGAGTTTTGTTTTGGAATATAGGTACATTACTTGGAAATTAGTTGATCTTTTCAGGTTTTGTTTATAAGATTTTATAGCCTGGATCAGAACAGCATTTAGAATATGATTAATACTTTTCTCACTACTGGATAAAAATTCTTTTGAGTAATCTACCCAACATGTAGTGAATTATAAAGTTTTCTACTCTGCCTGGTTGGAACTGGACCTCTTTCTAGCCTTGCATAAGTTCTGAAGCCTGTTTCTTCTAATTCCTTTGAGTGGATCTTTGTCTACTTCTGGGAATTTCCTTACATTCATGTGCTTATGAATATTCATCTGAAGATGTGAGGGAAATCTTCTGCAGATTTATGGTCTTTGTCTATGCAGTTGTATCCTCTCTGCTACTTTGCTCTGTGAGCTCCAGCCAACCTAACTTCCCTCAACGTCCAGCCCCATTTTTTAATTCAGGGAGGCCACTAGGTTCCAGCTGGGCTGGATTGCCTTTCCCTATACCATGTCTGGTGTATGGCCAGGAGCCACCATTATGGCTATTCACATGCAGGTTCTCATTGAATTCAGGCAGACAGTAAAGAAATGACAGAGTCAGAGGATGGTGGGCCATTCTGTTTATTGGTGTCTCACCAAGACAAGCAAGCCACAAGAAAGGCCAAGAGAAAATCAGAAAACCTGCTTTTCCCATAGAGGGTAAGGGATCAGGGAGGCCTCTGCAATGCAATTGCAGGAACCAAGAGAGAGTGCCCCCGGTCTGCCTCATTTTATAGTGTAGAAATTAAAGCCTTTAAGCCAATATACAAATAAGGAAGTTAGCCTGACCTGTGGTGGCGCAGTGGATCAAGCATCGACCTGGAATGCTGAGGTCGCCGGTTCAAAACTCTGGGCTTGTCCGATCAAGGCACATATGGGAGTTGATGCTTCCTGCTCCTCCCTCCCTTCTCTCTCTCTCTCTCTCTCTCTCTCTCTTTCCCTCTCCCTCTCTCTCTCCAGCTCTCCCTCTATCTCTCTGTTTCTCTTCTCTAAAATGAATAAATACAAATAAGGAAGTCTCTGATACAAAGCCACTCATCTGAAGCATAAATGGGATTCCTCCTAAGAGTGCACCACCCCACATCATGCAAAAGTCACAAGTATGAGGAAAAGGTCAGTTTTGAGAAGATCTTAGTATTAAGAGGGTGGGAAAGGCTTAGTCTTAAAACCAAGCTTTACACTATAAGGACTCACCAGCCTACAGCCTGTCTCCCACACCCAAAGCAAGCAAACATATACATTATATTTACAAACTTATCTGACCAACCTCTGATTTCTTATCTTTCAGGGATCATTGTCCTCCTTTGCCTGATGCTCAATGTCTTGAAAACTCTTGTTTAATGTACTATGTCAGGTGTTTTAATTACTTCAGGTTGGAGGGTATATTCAATCTGTGTTATTCCATCTTGGCCAGAAGCACAAATCAATATGACATAACATACACACACACACACATATAGATATAGATATATAGTATATAATGTCTTAATTTACCTGTAATATTTGAGTTCATAAAATTTGAAATATTCTGTATTTTGCTACTTGGGATGGCATTTTCAAATCAATAGTCTTTCTGGCTCAAACTAAAGTGCCACAAAACTGTCCACGTTTCAGATTCTAAAGTCAGGATCCTGCCTGACCAGGTGGTAGCAAAGTGGATAGTGTTGACCTGGGACACTGAGGACCCAGGTTCTAAACCCCAAGATTGCTGGCTTATGTGCAGGCTCATCTGGCTTGAGCATGGGGTTGCTGGCTTGAATGTGGGATCACAGACATGACCCCATGGTCGCTGGCTTGAGCCCAAAGGTCGCTGGCTTAAGCCTAAGGTTTCTGGCTTGAGCAAAGGGTCACTGATTCATCTGGAGTCCCCCAGTCAAGGCATGTATGAGAAGGCAATCAACAAACAACTAAAGTGCCTGAATAACAAGTTGATGATTCTCATCTTTTTTTCTTCTTATCTGTCCATCTGTCCCTGCCTGTCTGTCTTTAAAAAAATAAAATAAAATAAAACCGGGATCCCCAAATACTAAAATATCTATAGTAAGAACAAAACACAGAAACATTTTGCCTACACATTACCAAACATCTAAAATACAGATATATCCCAATAGCCTGATGTTTGGTTTCATATCAACCTAACATCTGAATGTTGACTTTTTCTCCTTCCTTTCAGCTGTTTGAGCCCGGCACCCACAGTGAATTCCACAGCACAGACCACAGTGACTTCACCATTCCAGAGCTAATCCCTTTCTTCTCTTCAAGCAGCTTTGGAATGCAGCCATACCTGAGCCAAGGAGGGCCCAGGAGGTTCAAAATAAGAAATATGTTCCTTTAATTGAAGGTTGCTAAAAAAGCATCCAATAAGTGGAAAGCAAATCTTTAATGCTCTATCATTTTAGTTATTTTTAAACATATTTATATTATTTCTGACAAGAATATTTTTCTTCTCTAGGGATCATTTTGTCTTTTTCCATTTGGCTCCTGCTTTTCAGATAAAGCCATTATCAATAAACTATTTGGAAGGAGAAGAGAAGAAGATGGCTTATCCTAGGCAGAAAGCCTCAGGCTCATTTTATGCAAACATACATTGACCCAGTGACATAGTCCACAAGGAAGTGGCTCAGTGTCCCTATAGTGCTAATAAAAATCTCTAAGAAAACACTGGGAACATTCTTATTTTGTGTTCTTTTTTTATTCAACATCTTCAATCCTGCTGTATTATTGTGCTGCCATAACAGTGTTATATTAGTCACATGTTTTTTCCACTATTTATAAATTATAAATGCTGTCAGTTTGTACCAGACACTGGTCTGCTTTTGGAGAAAAAAAAAATGATTTTCTATCTTTATATACTGTTAAGAGTCTCTAAACACCATCAGTTACTTGGTAACTTGACAGACCTCCCTGGTAGTACATGCTATTTTTAAACTTTCTTAAAAACCCAAGCTTTATGTTTCTTTTTCACAGCTTTGCTTAAAAAAATATTCCAGAAGATGTTTTTCATGATGTCTTAAGACCAAGACAAAATTTTGTTGCTAAACTTTATTAAAACCTTCCCTCTTTTATTTGTCATCTCTGAGAATGGGATATGATACTTTCCTCCCCCATTTTCTTTACATTTATGAACAGCCACACATCTTCAACCTTGGTTTAAATATCCCTAAAGGACGCCTTCATTTCTATGCAAGGAAATGAAATTGAAAAACACATGCTAAGGATCTAATAGCGTGGAATATTTTTTAGTATACATTACAGCAGGGGTCCCCAAACTTTTTACATAGGGGGCCAGTTCACTGTCCCTCAGACCGTTGGAGGGCCGGACTATAAAAAAAACTATGAACAAATCCCTATGCACACTGCACATATCTTATTTTAAAGTAAAAAAAAAACAAAACAGGAACAAATACAATATTTAAAATAAAGAACAAGTAAATTTAAATCAACAAACTGACCAGTATTTCAATGGGAACTATGCTCCTCTCACTGACCACCAATGAAAGAGGTGCCCCTTCCAGAAGTGCGGCAGGGGCCGGATAAATGGCCTCAGGGGGCCGCATGTGGCCCGCTGGCCGTAGTTTGGGGACCCCTGCATTACAGGATATAAATTAGGCTACAAATTTCTATTAGGCTGCCTTATAGAAATCCCTTCCATTTAGGTGAGTGCATGAGGCCTATACAAGGGACCTGGAAGCAGAAAGGAAAAAAGTTAAAATTCACTTGTCTTGGGTTATTTAACTTGGCTATCATTCCTGGATTTTAGGATTTCTGGTTAGACACTCTCTACTCAGCCTTGTACAGAGAGGCTTTGTCACAGAGGAACGCTCTGCAGCCCGTGAGGATTGCGTCCCCCCTCACTCTGCCCTCCAGCCCAATCCATAACACTGGCAATAAAAATTCCAATCCATGAACATGTAGAAATGTAACCCCAGAGTCCACTAGAATGGAACATGCTGATTTTATTTCAGCAATGGAAGGAATCTCTCAGAGTCTCCTGAATCCAAAGGCTTGGTTATCTGGCTTCAGAGCCAAGGGGTTTTCAAGACGGAGACAAATAGAAGTCCGCCGCCTGCTGACCCAGAGTCGGGATGCCAGGGAAGCATCTGCGTAAAGCATGTGAAGTCAGGGGCTTCGTGTGACAAGGGCTTCCAGAATGGGGCCCAAGTTTTCCTACCTCTTTGAACTATTTCTTTTTTTCTCCCTCCTAAAATGTATACTCTATCCTATGGTGGAAAATGGGATGAATGTGTACCAAATTAAAGAAAGACATGGCTATTTCCTATACAGTAGTCTACCCTTTATGCACGATTTCACTTCCCTTAATTTCTGTTACCAGAAATGGTCAAACAGTGGTCTGAAAATAGTAAATGAAAAATTATAGAAATAAACAATTCCTAAGTTTTAAATCTAGTAGCATGATAAAAATCGTGTGCTGTCCCCTTCATCCCCTCAGGATTTGTTCAGCATATCCATGTCATTTATTAACCTGCTAAGTTATTACATCAACTATCCTGGTATCACTGTGTCTGTGTTCAAGCAAGCCTTTAAAGCACCTTAACACAATGTCACAGTACCTATGTCATTCACCTCACTTTATCTCGTCATGTAGGCATTGTATCATCCCACGCCATCACAAAAAAAGGGTGAGTACAGTAGAATAAGATATTTTGAGAGACCACATTCACATAGCTTTTATTATAGCGCATTGCAGTGATTGTCACATTTGATTATTAGTTGTTAGTAGTTGTTAATCTCTTGCTGTGCTTAACTTATAAATTAAACTTTATCATTGCTAGGTATGTATAGGAAAAAACATAGCATATCTAGGCTTCAATCTTATCCATGGTTTCAGGCATCCCTTGTGGCTCATGGAACATATCTCTTGTGGGTAAGGGAGGACTACTATAAAAACTCCATCAAAGGAAGCACACTACTTTTTGTCTTATTACCATCTTGGCTTTGTATTGTTGGTTTTGTTGTTATTGTTATTTTATTAACCATTTTTCATAGGGTATTAGGTAGTAATGGTTTGTCACTTTATTAAAATATCCTTAAATTTAATATTCAAAAGATGCAAAATATTTCTAACATGTGGATGCATCATGTATTAAGCTTTTTTCTTATTTGGGGCATCTTGTTTGTTTCTAGCTTTCTATTCCTAGAAGAAGTGCTGCAATGAACAGCTTTACTCATAAATCTTTCTATGCATTTCTGTTTCTGGCTCTGGTATATATTCTAGGAATAAAATTATTACGTCCAATGTTATGAAAAGATTTAAATCTTCCAATGCAAATAATAATGTTGTTTTGCAGAAAGGTCAAGCTCATTAATATCACCACTTTCAATATATAAGAATGCTTCTTTTTCTGTGCCATTATAGCATTAAGAAATATAATTATTTTATACTGAAATATTAAGACAAACATTTCATTATTATTTTTATTTTGGGCTTGTCATTACTTGTAAGGTTATATACTTTACATGTTTAATTGGTATGTAATTTTCTCTACTAAAAACTGCCTAGTAAGGTCACTTATTTTTAAGTGAGAGGAGGGTAGATAGTGAAGCAGATTCCCACATGCACCCCGACCAAGATCCTCCTGGTAAACCCATCTGGGGCTGATGCTCAAGTACCGAGTTATTTTTAGCACCTAAGGCTGATGCACTCCAACAGACTCATCCTCAGCACCCAGGGGCCAGCCTCCAACCAACTAAGCCACTGGATGCAGGAGCAGAAGAGGGAGAGAAGGGCGAGAGGGAGGAGAGGAGAAGCAAATGGCTGCTTCTCCTTTGAGCCCTGACTGAGAATCCAACCCCAAATGTTCATAAGCCGGGCTGATGCTTTATCCACTGAGCCACCATCCAGGGCCTAGTGCTTTTCTTATTGAGTTCTATAAACACAATACACACTAAGACTATTAAATATTTCTTATCAAAATGTAATACAAGTGTTCTTCCAATTCATTTAATGTGACTATAATGATTTTTACATACATTTTTATATAACTATATTTATCCTATTTTCCTTTTTGAGCGATTCACATTGTTTTATTTGCTGCGCATTCTTCACAGAGCTGCAACAGCATGTGGGATGTATAGCAGGATGGGATTCAGACTCACTCCTTACACATCAGGAGTCGTTGGTCATCAACAAAAACTTTGCAGGAAATGTTCATCGGTAAATGAATGTCTTTCTTGTCTAAATAATCTTTAGCTACATGATGTGTAACCACTGTTCAAAAGTCTGAACCACACTAATGAATTATGTCTATACCATTAGTCCTCTCATGTTTACAGTTCAAAACACATGGTCAATTTTAAACTGGTAACCTCACTTATAACCATTTGCTTCATACTTCTATCAACAAATCCTTGTTGAGCACCTTTGCTGAATTGGTCAGAATGAAGAGCATCCCAGTTTTAAACAAGAGTATGTCTAAATTAAGATTCAACATCTAAAGAGTATATTTAAGTGCATTGTTTTATGGCAAACATGTAAATAAAGCTTATTCTTCAACCTCCATGGGTTTGACATTTAGGATCATGAGGGTCATCAGCAGCGAGGGCCAAAGGAGGAGGAGGCAAAGGAAGGGAGAAGTAAAGTTTGGGTGTCAAGAGGCAGCAAAAACAAAACTGCAAAATAAGAAGCTGAGTGAACTGGGTCCACCCTGGAACTTGGATTGGGAAACCGCTTTCTGAAACGGATTGAGACTTCTCCCAAAGGCAATAAAGGCAAGCCT
Organism: Saccopteryx leptura; assembly: GCF_036850995.1. Classification (NCBI taxonomy): domain Eukaryota; kingdom Metazoa; phylum Chordata; class Mammalia; order Chiroptera; family Emballonuridae; genus Saccopteryx; species Saccopteryx leptura. The sequence goes on along the minus strand of NC_089503.1, from coordinate 34,430,516 downwards.
GTTTTGACTCATCTTCAAAATAGCCTGTATTATCATCTTCCAAACTGCATTTCTTTAGAATAAAAAGTTGGATTTGGATTCAAAACATAACCAAGCATTTTTTTCACTGTGGGACAATTTTTAAATCTCCAAGATCTTGAAAAAAAAAAAAAAAACTAAACTAAAAACTAAGAAACACAATCATGGAAGATGTTTCTGTTTTCTGACAAAGAAAACAGTACTATCATTAACCCTGTGCCATCCCTCCACTTCCCATTCCAGCTGATCTCAGAGGGGCCTCTGTTGGCCATTCTGTGGACTCCTTTATAAACTGTATCGACCAGAAGCAGCAGAGTGACTTGAAGAAGGACGGGCTCAGCCCCACGTCTCCTCAGTAACTTTAGTCAGTGGCTCGTCACCCAAAAATCCCAGGACACTTGTCTTGTTTCCATTTAGACATGAGCTTGTACTTCCTCACAGGTTTTTGCAGATCCCTCTCCTATAATCCTCACCGTATATTTCCATTTGCAGACTATTTCACCCCGTGTCCATTACAACCTCAACAGACTGTGGAGCTGCTTCTACAACTTGTTTTGCCATGTGGTTGCTGAGCAAAGTGCTTGGGCAATGAAAGGGAGACTTATATTCTCTCGTATTCTGTTTCTCAGCCTTTCCTACCTCTTCCAATTCTATTAGAGCTGATAATTAAAATGACAAAAAAAGAAAAGAAATGAAAACTACTCAAAAGGGGAAATAAATAAGGTCTGCCTTTTGTTTAACCTAGCTGCATCATAAACCAGGGTGGGTAATTCCAATAGCATAGAAATAAACATTTTTTTTTTTTTACCAGGCAAATTGCCGGTTACCCTGCAGGGTGGTCTGCTGCTGCTGCAGTTTACAGACCAGAACATTCTAGGACTATATGTACAGACTGCTGCACAGTTTACTTATAATGGGTCAAAAGTCAGCCTCTGGAGCGATACTTTCATCTGAATGTTCTGAATATTGGAATTCATGAGGCTCTTTCCCTTCTCTTCTGCTGGGATCATCCAGATTAAGTATGAGATGTCACTGGGTGATTTGCAGCCAAAACATGGACTCAGAGAGATTATCTGACCATCATTAACTAGGAGCATTCTTTACATTCTACAGTTTGCTTATCAAAACAGCTAACAAATACTTGGCTATCTGCTTTGGCTCTGTGCTAATCACAAAGAATATAAAGGTAAATAAAACACATTCCCACCCTTGAACTCACAGTCAAGTGGGGAGATACACCAGGTTAACAGATATCCCAATAAAATGCAATTAACATTATAAAACATAAAAGGATTTGTACCACTGAGCACTAACTACAAAATCATCTTGATGAGACACTAAACAGGAAGTGACCGACTTAACCAAGGGTGCTGCCAAATATTCCTTAAGGACCTTCTTTGATCCAGACAGCGGGGTGATAGATGGGAACACAGCTTCTAGCTTCACGTAGTGTATAATTCAAGCTGTGGAGACAAACCTAAAACAAACAAATACTTAAATCAAAGTACAATTATAAATAGTAGGAAGTGTCCTGAGGAAAAGAACAGAGTGATATAAAGTGCAACGACAGGGAGGAAGTATTAAAAATCAAAATCAAGGAGTCGCTTTTGGAAGAAATGACATTGAAGTTAAGACAGGAGAGGAAATGACATTGCAGTTAAGGTATGAAGGAGAGTTCCTGAAACAGCGTGGCTTGCAGTAGACTTGAATTTGGTGTGAGCATTTTAGTGATATTTGCTACCACAGAGTATCATAGCTTCTTCTAACAGAGAAAGATTGGGAGAACTGATTACACACTTCCCACAGTACAGTTATTTCCTTGTAAGCATTCGAATATTTTCATAGGTATGTTTTATTGCCTATAGCTAATGAGAACTTTGTAATTGCTCTTGTTAATTGTTTCTCCTCTGACCCTAACCAATATTCCTATAGCAAATAATAATAACCACTTCACTAAGTCAATCTGACAAATAAATAGCAGACTAGATAATCAAAATTTATTCCACTTTCTTCTTTTCTTCCTTCCATCTCTTCTTCCTTGCTTGTTACCTTATTTCTTTCCCTACTTCCCTCTTTCCTTTCTTTCTCATTTATATCTCTTTCTCTCTCTCTTCCTTCCCACCCTATGTAAACAATGGCTGTTCAATAAATGCTACTGATTACCTGTTCATTAATAAAAAATAATCTCCAATGTGCTAAATATTGTCCTTCTCTTCATCTTTTCCTTTTTTTCTTTTCCTCCCCCCCCCCCCCAGGGCCCTACTCTGGTCCAGGTTAACCCTCTTTGTTCTTTTTTCTTTTCTGCCATGATCCATGGATTCTTTCTGACAGATTTAGGGGGATGTTAGGAGTGAGAGGTTCCTGTGGTAACTGAACCAAAGGAACAAGATTTTAAAGCGCATGGACAAGTATAACAGGTAAGGTAGTTTTAAGCTAGCCAACCCTGCTAGCACTGCCTGGCAAGGACTGCAGAGCTGGCACTGGGCAACCGAGCTCACCTCCTTCGTACACAACTCAGCCACTGTTCCCAAGGTCCTCCTTTATTCTTATGCTTACCCAGTTTCTGCCCTTGGACTCTGTCTCTAGTTTTTAGCCCTAGACTCATCTGTTGTTTCTATCAGCAGAGGGTGCTTCTTCTCTTTACTCTTCAAAGTCCTGTCATATATCTGTGCTTGTATAGTTCCTCTGGCTCCATTTATTTTAGTCTGACCCTCAGAAACACACCTTAATTCTGACTCTAGTAGAGCAGACCAAGGTGAAGTTAAACCCATATGAGGAACCTGCAAATAGATACCTTTTTAAAGTGTACAAGATGAAATGTTTAGTACAAAAGGCTATATCATGCTGGTGCCTAGAGCCAATTGTTAGGTTTTCAGGAATTTTGCAAGTCAGTTTGTTAAACACAGTCATTATTAAAAATTGTTGTTTAAACATAAAATTAAATCAATTAAAATAAAGAAGTTATATTTGTGAAACTCATCACTTCTTTTCCTTTTCCCTCTTTAAAATTAAATGACAGGCAGGAAGGCAAGGAGGCAGAGAGACAAACTCCCACATGTGCCCTGAATGGGATCCACTCAGCAAGGCACCTACCAGGAGATGCTCTGCCTGTCTGGGGCTGCTGCTCCATTGCTTGGAACAAGCTATTTCAGCGACCGAGGCGAAGCCATGGAGCCATCCTCAGCGCTCAGGGCCAACTTGTTCAAACCATATGAGCCATGGCTGCGGGAAGGGAAGAGAGAGAAAGAGAAAGGGAAGGGGAGAGAGGTGGAGAAGCAGATGGTCGCTTCTCCTGTGTGCCCTGGTGGGGAATTGAACCTGGGACTTCCACATGCCAGTCTGACACTCTACTGCTGAGTCAACAGGCCAGAGCATCACTTCTTATTATTTTACTACATTTTACTATTTTCTATACTCTTGGAATCATCTGCACTGTATGATGGAAATGCTCTATACAGGTGTACCATTGCACATGTCCCGCATTCCATATTCGGTGGCATCAGCGGTGGTGAGAGTATTTACAACATGGAAATCAGAAATTACTACAAAAGAACTTTTTTTCATGTTGTTTTGTTTTTGGCTTCTTTTTCCCCATAGATCCACTTGTTAAATACTTACTAGCATCAAACAACCAATGGGTGTCAGTATCTCTCAGAAGCAGTTAATGAAGACAAAGCCATGGGGTACAGGGAGCATATGTAGGTACTTCCCCAGAATCTATTCTCATACTGTTCCCTTTCTAAACAGGACCCTGAGTATCCCAGCCATGCAGTTTGCATGCAGAATGGGGCCTTTATTGAGCCCAGTCGCATATTCCAAACCTCTGACTACAATCAACCTGGTTCGAGGATGGATTAATGATTGAAACCAGGCCAACTGTGGCCACCAAAGCTGAGTTGTAGGGCCTGCCTTTGAGCTACCAAGAAATCTACCCTGTCATTCCTGCCATACAGGAACAAGGAAGTGTGTCATTCTGGAGGACACTGATAGCCACCTCAGAAACACTGATGAAAGAGACTGCCCAACAAGGAATATAGGCTGAGGAAGTAGAACCAAAACATGGTGGCAGAAAAACTAGATTCTGGACCAGCCATAGGCTGAAAATCTAGTCGTAGATTTTGGGCAAGTCAATGAATTCCTTTTGCCTTTAATCTGATTGAATTGGACTTTCAGTTACTTGCACCAAAACATGGGGTTCGTGTTTTTAGATGAGGTAACTGCAGGAAAAAGTAAACACTCTTAGCATTCTTAATCTGATTATGTGTGTGTATATACACATGTGTCCAACCAGCGAGCCAGCTCTCTGTAGACTGAAACTTCTTTTTGCACATCTTTGTATCTATAGATTGCTTAACTCTGCAGCCTGCATGCAGTAGGGGACCAGCAGCAGTAAGTGCTTAACGCAGGTGTACTTAATAGAACTGGTGAGCGAGTCAGGGAGGGGTTGTGCAGGAAATGAAGTGAATTAGAAGAAAGTTCTCTTCCCTTCTTTGCCGAGCAGCCAGTTTAAGTCCATCTGTTGTCATCTGTGATTATCCCATGGAAAGAAATGGTGCAGTTGTGAAGTCCGACAGTTCAATTTCTCAACCAGAGAAGGTTGTAGTTTTCTACTGGAATATATGCATGCCCTACTTTACAAAAGTTCACCCTGCACCACTTCACTTTTACAAAAGACTGACATTGTTCCTGTTTTTGCTAAGCAAAAGAAATCCAAAGAATAGTTTTGCTTTTACCAAAAACAAAAAAAAAAAAAGGCAAAAAGTGAAAATAGTGTTCAGTGCTGGCTTTGCATTGAGCCAGTTAAAGAGGCATTGTGCACACTGTATATACCTTATTCTACTCTATACAGGCTGTGAAACACATTGTTCCTGCTTTTACTGTATATTAATGTTAGTTTAAGGTTTATGTGTTATTGGGTATGATTTGGTAGGTTATATTTTGGGTCTGGGAATGGCCCCAAATTTTTCCTTTACAAATTAACAGCCATTGCTTTCTGCCATTTTGGTTCACGAAAGGCTTCCCACAACACTGTACTTTCGGATAGCAGGGCACACCTGCACTGTGAAAGTAAACCCTAGTCTTCAGTGAGCATCGACAGTGAGAAAACACATGTGGTCTGGGTTTTAGTCGTGCCAAATATGTGGATAAGAATTAAAGTGTGCAGTCAAGTGCTCAATTCAGCAGCCCATATACTAAAATGATACAGAGAAGATTAATGTGTCCCCTGTGCAAGGATGGCATGCAAGTTCATTAAGCCTTCCATATTTTTCAATATAATGCCTGTTATTGGACAAAGAAGACATAAAAATTTGTTTCAGGTTCTCATAAAGGCTGCAGGTTACCATATGGTTAATGATTAATCTGGTTCAATATAGCACAATTATTTTGAACATGGAATAAGGAGTCAAACCACCTGAGTTTGAAACTCTAATTTACTCTGTCTTAGCTATGTTATTCAACCTGTCAATTTGTTTATCTGTAAAATGCGGATAATGCATATAAAAATACATATGAACCATATTTTATGTTATTGGGAAATTAATTAGTTAACATTGAAAAAAATGTGCAGTCAACATGTCTCAAAAATCTATGCATGTGACAGCACATTAACAAAATATCCAGTTACTTAACCAGACCTCTCATGTCTACCCAGGATTCTGGCTTCCTGTTAGTGAAAGTGAGAGTAATAAATGTGGCGATCCCCAAGTGGCATGGCACTGTGACTCTGAATGGCACCAGACCCCTAAGACTTGGAGAGGGAAAGAAGTCTAAACACGGGCAAATCATATGAGTGTTTCAGTTATTTTTGAAGTCAGAAAGAGAAAATAACCAGGGAAATAAAATGCTGCTTCTTGCTTTCTTCTCCGTTTCCTGCCTTCTCTCCACAACCCCACTGCTACCCAACATGCTATGTGTCTTATTTATATCAATTTAATCCTCTCTCTATTTCCCAGGACCTAAGCTCCAGGAGGGCAGGGATTTGTCTCTATTTTTGTTCATTGCTCTATTTGCAATACTCTAATAGACTGTGGTATATAGGAAGTGCTCAGTAAACATTTGTTGAATAAGTGAGACACTCTGAAGGATGGTTATTTGCTGATCAATTAATATATCAAAAACTATAATGGCCGAGTTAAAAAAAAATACTTTTTCCCCCTAAATTGAATTAACAGACCCTGTGACTTAATAAATGTTGGCTCAACTACAATCTTAACTACAATATAACTTTGTGACTATAAACAATTTGCTTAACATAATGTCCCTTTATTTCACCACCTGGAAAATGGGAAAATAGTACCAGCCTTATATTCTTCAAAAACGTATAAGTATCCTAAAAGAGGTAACACCTATAAAGGTGTCAAGTTAAAGATATAATGCAGAAGCTTAGCATGGATGGTTTTTCACAAAACTGAACAATTACCTCAGTTGTCCTTTTACTTATTAACCTGGCATAGTTCCATTTTAGCTTTTTATTTTTATATATACTTGCAACCATGCATTAATCAGTTTTCTATTTCCTATTGCATCAAAGTATTTTTAGTATCAATTTTAATTAACCATGTTCAAATCAAACAGCCACTTCTTATACTTCAAATTTGCCTTCAAAACATTTAATGAGAGTCGTACTCATCGAATCCAATCTAACTGATCCTTATTAAAAATGTGAAATGTCATTTCTCCAGGGTAATCACCCTTCTTCTTCCCAGTACATTAAGAGCAAAGCAGACTTTCTGTTGTGGGAATTCTTACCCTGTCCTCATTTTCTCCTTCAACTCAAATTCTACATTTTAAGGTCTCCCTTCCAATCTTGAAAAAGAGACCCTGTACCTTTAATAACAGAGACCTGGTGAGAGGTTTCTTTCCAAACTTGTTCCCTGGCTTCCAAGTGACGAAACCAGCTGTAATTTGAGAGCAGAGAGATCCTCAGGATATCATTAGCCAAAGGAAAAGCTCCGCATTCCCACCCAGTCCAGGAGTTGAAATAGTACCAGAGGGCAAGAGCCAGCCTTTCTCTCCAGCTGCAGGCTCCATCTCCCAGCAGCAAGGGGAAACTCCGGAGAGTGAGCTGGGGCTCCAAGCAACAGAGCCAGCGTCCTGCCCAAGTCCTGGGATCCCTCCGGGAAGGAGCCTGCTGAGTTGCAGCCGCCCAGCCCCAGCACGTAGCCCAGGAGCACAGAGCCTGGTGCATCCTGCGCTGCTGACCTTGCTACCCAGGTTCTGGTGCCACATGAAGCCTGCTGAGGAGTGGGGGCCAGGGTGCAGCAAGCCGGCTGGGACTGAGGCTGACGCCGTCTCAGGGAGGTGCTGACTCTCAAGGGGGACCCCCTCCCTTGTGCCTGGGCGAAAAGTCTTCTCCAGGGGTCCCCTGTCATCCTGAGTATCCAGGATGGTGTTCCTGAAGTTCCTCTGGATGGGATTCTTCTGTCACCTGTGTCAGGGCTACTTCGATGGCCCTCTCTACCCGGAGATGTCCAATGGGACACTGCACCACTACTTCGTGCCCGATGGGGACTATGAGGAGAACGATGACCCGGAGAAGTGCCAGCTGCTCTTCAGGGTGAGTGACCACCGGCGTTGCTCGCAAGGGGAGGGGAGCCAGGCCAGCCGTCTGCTGAGCCTCACCCTGCGCGAGCAGTTCACGGTGCTGGGCCGCCAGGTGGAGGACGCTGGGCGGGTCCTGGAGGGCATCAGTAAGAGCATCTCCTATGACCTGGACGGGGAAGAGAGCTACGGGAAGTACTTGCGCCGGGAGTCCCACCAGATCGGGGATGCTTACTCCAACTCGGACAAGGCCCTCGCTGAGCTGGAAAGCAAGTTCAAGCAGGGCCAGGAGCAGGACAGCCGGCAGGAGAGCAGGCTCAACGAGGACTTCTTGGGGATGCTGGTCCACACCAAGTCCCTGCTGAAGGAAACCCTCGCCATCTCTGCGGGGCTCAGGGACAGATACGAGCTGCTGGCCCTCACCATCAGGAGCCACGGAACCCGACTAGGTCGGCTGAAAAACGATTATCTGAAAGTGTAGGTGATGGGGCACCCAGCCAGGAGAGGGTACCGAACCTGCTCTGCTGAGGAGGGTGGGGAACAGAAGACAGGGCTAGCATTTCCCTTACGGTGATTATTTTTTATATCCAGATTTGCACTTGGAGAATGATCTGAAGTCCTCTGTAAAGGGAAAGAAGTGGGAGTGGAGTGGTTTTGTTTTGTACATTATTTATGTGAATGCTGTCGATTTGTCACTTGAAAAGAACAGCTTCAAGCCATGCCTCCCAACTTTCTTAAGGGCTTAATAACTAACTCTGCAGAGACACCTGTTCCAGCCACATCTAAAAGGACACAAGTTAATGCAATGTTGAGCTCCCCATCCTGGAGATTTTGTGGAGAGACCCAGAAAGCAGAGTGCGTAGCTCCTTTTGGCATTCAGCCTCCTCTCCCGGCCCTGAAAGCTGTCAAATTTGCTTGTTTTTCAGATGAGGGCCGAGGTGCAACACTGCCTGCCTGCCGGCAGATGAACATTGCCTGTTTCTTCTTCAACTTTTCTCTCTTATTTATTACCATGATCTGTAAGGTTTTGTTTTTAGGGTTTTCTTTGGAGCGGGGGGGGGGGGGGGGGGGGGCAGGGGGAGTTTGTAAGAGTATTGGCTGGAAACTATATGCAAATCATCCTTTGCAAGGAGATGTCTGAAGTGCCTCTGTGGGTGTGTGTAAATTAAAGCGACCGCATTTAAGAAGTCTAAGCTTTGTGGTGGTTGTGCACACAAGTCGATATGTTGATTTGCTACATCTCTCATTATATGTCTGGGTCATCAGTGCTACGGTCCATTACAAAGAAGTAAATTGATTGTTTGAACACACCCCCATATGCCTATGATTTAGGTTAACAGTGTATTATTTCTTGTTTGGGGGTTTTGCTTCTGTTTGCTTATGGGAAACTTGTACTTCAGGTAGGGCGAATTCTACTAATTCCTTAACCAAGTTTTATTATTCAGACAATAAATATGTTCTCGGATAATACTGGCTTATTTTCTAATTTCTATCTCTAACTATCATATTGCAAAGAGGGGCCAATGCCAAAGGAAAAGAAAGGATGGGATTTAAGCCAGTTTACTTAAAAGCATATATTAAAGGCAGAGGGATAGCTACATATTTGGCAATCCTCCTTTCCCTGGCCATCCTTACAATCTTCAAAAGAAAAACAAAAAGTCTAGGCCATACCAGAACTTGATCTCTGCTGACCTGCCTAAAAATTCCATTTTTTTTTCCATTTCCCTCCGTAGAATCAACTGGCAAACTCTATGTCAGGACTCATACCGTATATGCCCTCATAACTCAGAGGGACAGTTCCACTCAAAGTTTTAGGGACTACAGTGATGCTTAGTAACTCAGAAGCCAAGTCTATGTTATTTATTAATAGTTAATGGTTTAAAAAGTTAAAAAAGTGCTTTATTCCATGTCTTTCCCTGGCCTATTCTCATCCTCATTTAAGTCTGTTTTCTTATCACATGTACACACACACACACACAACAATAAATATTCTTAATCTACTTTTCAACAATGAGGCATTCTTTTCTCTTCTATACACAAGGAATCTAGTTTTCTTTTCCTACAAATTGTCCAATGTCCTTGTCGTACCATAGGGGAAACTGAGGCCCAGGAAATGACTGCTCTTCAGCTGTTGTAATAGCTCCAGGTGTCTTAGATTTAAGTACAGAACTTTTCCACACTGCTCTTTTCAAGAACACTGATAGACTAGCAGAGTGGCCTGAGGCCTGAGCCTTTGGATAGCTAGCTGATTGTTTAAAATAAAATATATATATATATGGAATAATACTTAATCTTATCATTTGTAATTTCATCACCCAGAGCTTGCTTTTAACTACCTCTATATTGGTGTGTGGTAAGAAAGTAAATGATTGTTTAAAAGCATTTTCTTATTTTTTCTATGAAAGATGAGGGGAAAAATAACAGCAGAAACAAAGGAGATGGTGTTTGGTACTTAAATGATTGTGATTTGTAGTCACAACCTTTCCTGTATCAAAGATTTCATATCCTCATTCCACAGTGCTCAAGTCTAATCCATGGACATATTCGATGTCATCTCCTAGATTTTCCCAGCTGAAATAGAAGGATATCAGATATGTGCTATGGATGGAAAACTGGTTTCCTCACACATGCTGATTTGAATCAATTGGTAATGATTGCATACCGTACTACGTGAAGGACGATTTGAAAGACACAGATGTGAAGAGTGCTGTCCCCAGTTAGAGAGTCTTTCAGGAGTACAGGGAGGAGAGGGTGCCACAGCTGCTACTCATTTGAAAACACTGAAATCGATCATGGATGAGGTCCTCGCCAGTGCTAACATTCTACAATTCCTACAAAACCAGAATGAAATGATCTGATAGTGAATCATCCATTCAAGTCTAGATGAACAGCCAGTAATCCCACAACATCTCTTGTCAATGGCCCCAGAGGGCAAACGGGGACTTCCAGGTGGGGAACCAGCGCCACTCAAAACTTTCCATCCTGCTTCCCGGTTATTCTTATTAAGAATTCGTTACTCATACAATGACAAATTCTTTTTCAAAGTAGTGGTTTTTTAGCCCATGAAATACTTTGAGAATCTGATGAAAACTATGTACTTTATTCTCTGCTAATTCTACTGATGAGAACATCCATACAATTTAGGATATTTGTTATTTTTATAAATATTTGTCAATCAGTTTGTATGTCAGGCACTGAATTAGGTTGTAGGTAATTATGAGATAGGACAAAGCCTTGGGACCTCATCTAACTAAAAAAATTGTAAAGCTTTTTAGAGTTTTAGTTGGAGAAAGGTGCAATTATTATTATTATTATTTATAACAACAATATAGCTAACATTTCTGAAAACTCATATTATTGGTCAGGCCCTGTATTGAGTTATTTTCCTTAGTCTTAACAATAAGCTGGGTCAGGGAGGCATTTTACAAAAGGGATTAGTATCTGCCAAATGATTAGAATAGTATCTGACAGAGAGTAAAGCCTCCATAAATGTCACTTGTTATTATTGTTATTATTATTATTATCATTATTTTTATACCTTAGGCTCAGAAATCCTAGGTAGTTTTCTCAAGGTTAAAACTGTGTGTTGTCTTTTGTACTTCACTATGTTCTCACAATTTAAATTAAAGGTTATCTAATAGTATATAGAAAAAAAACAGAAGAAGAAGAATGTATAGAGTAGAAGGGCCATGGGGCTGCCAGCTGTCCACACCAAATGCTGTCCCCTTGCAGCCAGTCAGCCCACCTCCGACGACACTGGAGACATCTGACTGCTGTCAGTCAGAAGCGGAGTGGTTCTTCTGTTTATGGAATTCCTCAGTGATATTTCTCCGGTATGATTCATTATTTAATACCATTAATCCTTATGCTCCCAATCTCACCAGGTGAAAACTTCCATATGCCTACTTTGAAGCATTTCTAATTTCAAGATCGCTACCTGTTTATGTAGAGTCTGTTGATGAAAAGCACCAGGCTGTGTTAGCCTCTGCAACAACGCTCATAGGAGCCTGCAGAAGCCGGCAGGTGTAGGTGTGTTAAGGATGGTGGCCCCAAGAAGCTATCCCATGGTGCACATATTTTTCATTGCCTTTTAAACTCCCGTTTATAACTCTGCTAAGGAAACAGGCTCAAAACTTTCTGAGAAAAGCCTGAAACTTAGATTATAAACTATTTTAACAAGTAATAAAAATGTCCATGAAAATCAAAATCACTTAAAAATATGAAATCAACCTATTAAAGGGTAGTATGGTCAGATTTCCTTAGGGTAGTTTTTGGAGAATGATTATTAAAGTCTTCTTAATAAGGAGTACTTGGGTATAAAATATAAATGCTAAATGGTTTATAAATGTGTTAATGTAAAAAAAAACAACTTAAGTCTTGGTTAGAAATAAAAACAAATGCATAGCAATAATTCATTAGTAGAGAGAATGAGAATCATCTTTGTAATTTTGGAATTGGGGTGATTTTTAGGAATATTATTTTCTGAGTCAGAATCCTAATGGCTCTGCCATTCACCAAACATGTTTAAAGATCCACCATATGAGATACCCCAGAGAGAAATAGTCTATACACATGCAAAGAAATTGACACATAAATACAGAATTAGCCTGACCAGGAGGTGGCGCTGTGGATAGAGCATCGGACTGGGATGCAGAAGACCCAGGTTCGAGACCCCGAGGTTGCCGGCTTGAGTGCAGGTTCATCTGCTTTGAGCAAAAAGCTCACCAGCTTGGACCCAAGGTTGCTGGCTCGAGCAAGGGGTTACTCTGTCTGCTGAAGCCCACGGTCAAGGCACATATGAGAAAGCAATCAATGAACAACTAAGGTGTCGCAACAAAAATGATTGATGCTTCTCATCTCTCTCCGTTCCTGTCTGTCTGTCCCTATCTGTCCCTCTCTCTGACTCTCTCTCTGTCTCTGTAAAAAACAAAAACAAAAAAACCCCACAGAATTAGAGTCTGGAAGCATGGGGGATTGCCACAAGGACAAAGCTCTATGGAAGCTCAGTGAGAGTCTAAATTGTCTGGAAAATGTAAAGCATTGTAAATAATATAAATAAGGATTTCTGTAATCATACATTCAAGAGATATAGCATGTCATTGCTGATGTTATTATTGTTGTTTTTGCCTCTGAAATAATATTTTTTCTGGTTATATAATCCATACCTGCTAAATTCTAATAACATGGCAAACAGCAAAATGCAAAGAAAAGAAAATTGTTCATATCCTCAAAGCCCCCTCCATACACAAACTACTTCCATTCTGGAGTATATTCTTTCAGTACTTTTCATACATATCTGTGTACATATTTTATTCTTTAGAAAAAAGATTACAATAGTACATTGTTTTGGACCCACTGTCTATTTTAGGTGTTAAATATGCTTACTTGCTTAAGTATTTCTTTTAAATGCTTAAATCTAACCAGAGCAGAAGTTCTGGGTTCTAGATCTTGCCCCTCCCCCACATATCAGCTATGCAACATTGAAAAAGATCCTTAAATGTTCTAAAATTCAGTCATTTTCTTGCAAAATGAAGATAATAATAGTTGATATTTATTGAACAGGCATGTTCAAAGTCTTTTCTGTACATTATTTTATATATTCTTCCCAGGATTATATTTTAAATAGATGTCATATTTTCTGAACTTTTTGGATGAGGAAACTGAGGCACAGAGGTTCGGTGCCTTACCCAAGGTCCCACAGCTAGACAAGAATCAAGTCAAAAGCGGCAGTCTGGCTTTTGTCCTGTCCCTGTAACCCCTGAGAAGGCTTTTCCTTTCTGAAGGCAGGAGACCAGACATATTTCCTTACACCCTTCCTATTCTAGGATTTATAATAAATGGCCTGTGAAATGAATATTTTTCTTATATGGTTCTCTGAATTGGAAAAATTCAAACTCAATTTCTCTCAAAGAACTTTTTTCTCTGCTTTATTATATGTTGGGTGAAGTATAAATTTCTCACACCTGCATGTGTTAGGCTGATTTTTTGCCCAAGAGCAACTGGCTTTTTGCTAAATATTATATTTTCCAAGCACTTTCACACGTATTAGCACATATGATCATAATATATCTTTATAGACACTGAGCTGTCAGGACAGCTTATGGTACTCACTATTTGAAGACTGCAGTCTAACATTTACAACTAGAAAAGTTAGTCAGGACTAAATCCAGATATAAAGATTTCTTATCCAGGCATCACTTTCCTTGCAGGTCTGCTTGTCACTCGTTTATTTATTCATCCATTCAAAAAATAGTAATTAAATGCCTACTATGTATCAGGCACTGCTCCATGATACAGAGTTCAGAAAAAAAATCCATGACCCCCTTAATCTTATATTTGAATGTGAATATTTAATGAATTCATTAAGACCATTCTAATGGAGGAAGAGATAACAAATAAACTAAAATATATATAATAGAATGTTAAGCCGTGATACATACTATTTTAGATAAAATGGCTAAGGAAGCCTTCCCTGAGTAAGTAGGACATTTTTGAACTGAGCCTTAAATCTTGAATAAAAAGCCGAGAATCTTAAAATTAGGAGAAAGAGTGTTCTCGGAGAAAAAAAAAGAAAAAACAGCAAGAAGAAAAATCCTTCAAGCAGAGACAAATTGATGTTCTCACAAAGCGGGGAGAGGGGGTGGGGGCGGGAAGCCAGTGTAACTATTGTACAATAAATCAGAGAAGAAATTAAAGAGCTTGAAGTTAGAGAGAACTGGGACCAGCTATTATAGAAACTAGATGGCCCTCATGAGAAATTTGGATATTATTCCAATTTCAATGCCCTGGATGTCTAAGGAGAGTATACAATACATTTGGATATTGCTTAATCAATATATTTGGATATTAATAAATAATATTTAGATATTACTTAAATTTTAATTATCTAATTTCCATTCGAATAATGTTCTAATTTCAATGCCCTGGGCATGTACAGAGAGGAGGGATGTGATATGAGTTACACACTCCGAGAGTGGGGCTGCAAGAGGGGAAGCAGGAAGGCCACGGGGCTAAGTGGCTACTAGGTCACACCGATGAGAGATGACAGAGGCTTGGTTTAAGGTAGTAGTGGTGAACACAGCAGAAACCGTCTTTTTTTTTTAATGTTTATTTTATTGATTTGAGAAACAGAGAGGAAGGGAGAGAGAAAGACAAAGGCAGAAACATCGATCTGTTCCTGTATGTGACCTGACTGGGGATCAAACCAGCAACCTATACACTTTAGGACAGGAGTTGGGAACCTATGGCTCACGAGCCAGATGTAGCTCTTTTGATGGCTGCATCTGGCTCACAGACAAATCTTTAATAAAAATAATAATAACGTTAAAAATATAAAACATTCTCATGTATTACAATCCATTCATTTCCTACCGCTCATGTTCATGGTTGCAGGTGGCTGGAGCCAATCACACCTGTCCTCCAGGACAACACCAAATTTTTATTGGATAATGCATAACATACATAGGTCATTGTATGTCTCTCACGGAATTACATTTTAAAATATGTGGCGTTCATGGCTCTCTCAGCCAAAAAGGTTCCCGACCCCTGCTTTAGGATGATGGTAACCAATTGAGAGATCCGGCAGGGCAGCAGGAACTGACCTTGATTCTTATTAATGTGTCCCCTTGTTGCTTTTTGTCCCAAAATAATGAGTGCCCTTCTTCCGAACATTGTGCATTGATCCATTTCTTTAATTCTTGTTTCCACTTCATTTCCTTCCCCTTCAGATTTGTGAGTGTGGAGCCTTCCTCAGATTTCTGCCTACCTTCTTTCCCACCAAGGGAGCTAGATATTGACAAATCAGATTTGGCTGCTCTCCTGACCCCAGCTGACCCCTCTGACTTAACGCCCCACCTCTCACCCACCAGCCCAAGCTCTGTCTACCCTACTTGATGGGCTGGGATGGACAGACCTGTGAAGGTGGAGATTTACACTAAACAACAAGAATGCCTCACATGATTGACTAGCACAGAAAAATCATTGTAATCCTCAGAAAGTTTAAAAATCTTCCCTTATTAATGATCTTTAGCCCCATCATTGCATTTCTATTTACTCTGTTTTTCTTCATAGGAGCTTTCAGTAGATAAACTAACTCTAAATATAAAAACTTTTCTCTTGGAAACAATGACTTCAAAATTTTGCATTGCCTTGTATTCGGTAAGGTCACAGAACATCCTGTTTGACACTAACAAGCAATACTTCGACGACTTGTACATTTCACCACCTCCTTTTCTTGTTTTTCCATGAAAAAACAGAAGATATTTTGTATGTCAACAGCTTGCTGTTTACAGAAAGAAACCTGACAGCTATGATTAATGAGGTAAAGCCTCCATGCTCCGGTGTTGGCAGTAATGGCTCGCATTTTCCAGTTGTGAAAAGTTTCCTTCTGCATGCAGTTAAGGAAATGTGTTTCCTGAACGTCTTCTCTTGCTTTGATCTTTGCACAGTTCTCATTCCAAGATGAAGCAAACATGGGTGCTTCCTTCAACTTTTTGAATGTATGCTTTGCTGACAGTCCCATTGAGTCAAACCACTAACATTTTCCACAAGAGTCTACTATGGATTAAATTATAAAGAGCAGCAAACCTAGCAGGTGCGCTTTGCTCTGAGGTAGTTGTTTGTCCACCCTTCAAATGTCAGTTTTCTCCTGCCCTGGTTTCCCCCTCCCTCTTGCCTTAACCAAGCTCTTTCTCTCCTCTTTCTTGCTTGGCTCTCTCTCTCTCTCTCTCTCTCTCTCTCTCTCTCTCTCTCTCTCTCTCTCTCTCTCTCTCTCTCTCTCTCTCTCTCTCTCTTGCTGTTAGGAGCAGAGGAAGTAGAAGCAGAATTCACATCATGCCTCTGCAACTTATTAACTGCAGAACCTAAGCAAACTGTGTAACACTTGGAGCCTCAGTTTCCTCCACTGCACAGTGGAAATTATGACATAGCGTGCACGGAGAGGACTTACCATAACACCAAGAAGAAGTCAGTGCCGCTATTCTCACGCCATCTAACCCCAAGAAGAAGTCAGTGCCGCTATTCTCACGCCATCGAACCCCAAGAAGAAGTCAGTGCCGCTATTCTCACGCCATCTAACACCAAGAAGAAGTCAGTGCCGCTATTCTCACGCCATCGAACCCCAAGAAGAAGTCAGTGCCGCTATTCTCACGCCATCGAACACCAAGAAGAAGTCAGTGCCGCTATTCTCACGCCATCTAACACCAAGAAGAAGTCAGTGCCGCTATTCTCACGCCATCGAACACCAAGAAGAAGTCAGTGCCACTATTCTCACGCCATCCACCCATGTGTATCTCATTGAAGACCTTCCCTTAAGAAGGGATACCATGTGTGTGCTTAGGTTGAAATGAAAAGATGGGTTTCAAATAAGACTGAGACATCCTATCTATGTCTACGAACCAGTGTCAACCTCCCCATTATAGAAAGGCACCTCAGAAGCCGAAGACACATTTGTTTCCATTCATATAAGAGAAGTTCCTATGAATGTGTTTATCCTGCAACATTCCTCCTTATTTGGGCCAAAAGAGTGGATATTGCAGCAGAAATTAACAATTAGAAAACTTGTTTACCCTCTTTTCCCAAATGTTAACCATGCCTTTGCTTTATGCCTTGAGCATGGAGATGGCATCCGTGAAAGAAACTCAGGAATTTCAGTATCTACGTGGTTACAGTGAGAGAACTCTTGAAACTTGGCACTTGGCCTACTGAGTGAGAAAATATAGGAATAATGCTTTCTAATATTCACTGAGCACTGAATACATAGTTGGACCTGAGTACCCTGGAAAAGTTGGATTTTCAGGCCTGTAAGACTAAAGGCCAGAGACACCATTTGTGGTGATCTCAATATGGAAAGCCTTAGGGTGACAGCATGGGCCTCTTTATATAACCCCAGACTCTCAAGGTAGGATTTGATGTCCTCAACTGCCTGGAAGTTCTTTATGGTCTTTTGGTCACGAGCTTCCCAGTGCTGGTAGACTGGACTGATCCAAGCCCAGTTTCAGCTCGGATGGAAGTAGGCATCACTGATAGTACCTAGGGACACTGTCATGGAGCTTTGCAGCTATCCCAAAGTGAGAAACAGTTTGGTAATTCTCTAGTTAGCCTGTTTCGCTCCGTACAGCCTCAACCTAGGATGCAAGGAAAGAGGCGTAGGGTCAGTTAGCCAAAGGCTCAGGATAGGGCACCGTGATCCCTGTAACATATGCCCAGAAAAGACTTGGCTCTGCTTCCTCTTCAGCAGAAAAGCAGACGGTTCGGCCCAGTGAACACTACTAGTACATGCATATCCTTAGCGATACATATAAGGAATGAATAAGCAATATTTTTTTTTCTAATTAGAGGCATTTTGTTCACTTGGGAAACTTCAGAAATAGAACAATTTTTAACTGTTTGGCTCAAACAAAAACTCATTCAGGCTTAGAAGTTGGCAAAGGCCCTCTTAATGATAAATACTTATCCCATAATCACATTTTCCATAGACCCTCTAAATTTCCAAGAGTTTCATCATGAAAAGGAAGAGTAGTGAAAAATCTGGACCGACAGTTAAAATAACAACATAATGTTAACGGGATGTCAGAGTTGACAGGGCTCTCCTGTTTCCTCCGTAAAAATCTTACCATTAACCAACTGTGCAGCCGCCACTTTGCTCCTCAATTACTGTTCAAAAACAATTTTTCAAAGGAGCTGTTCATTCACGTTTCTGTTCATACCACAAATATTTACTAAGTGCCAACTATATACAATCGTTCTACTAGATTTATAGGATCATAATAATAATCAGGAAAAAAATGACAACATTTTCATGCTACTTATTCTGTGGCCAGCACACTATTCTGAGCGGGTCATACATATTTAACACAGCACACAATACATATTTAACATAGGTGATTCTTGCAACACTCCCTTGCAAGGGTTACTTGGAAATTGTTCACCTAACTTTCTGGAATGTTAGCTGTGCTTGTTCTTCCCTGTTGCTTTTCTGCTGATTTCCATCCTTGTCACAGTCCCATCTCTGGCTACCATTCTCTCCCAATCTGGCCCATCCCATCACCTAATAGAATGCTAATTCTGGAAGGGCCAAATTTTTAAATCAGGAGATCAGAAATATTTGGAGAACATAATTCCTCAGTGACCGAGGGAGCTAAATAAGGCAAACTTTGGGTTCAACTAGAGAGAGAGAGAGAGAGAGAGAGAGAGAGAGAATTAACAAAGAAGACCTTGACTCCAGGCTTAAGTTTCCAAGATTAAGCTAGCCAACCTGAGCATGAAACCCAAAATATCAACATTATGTTAAAGTCCATCAGGCCAAAGTAGTAATAAAACTACTTTTTTTTTTTTTTTGTATTTCTCTGAAGTTAGAAATGGGGAGGCAGTCAGACAGACTCCTGCATGCTCCAGACCGGGATCCACCCGGCACGCCCACCAGGGGGTGATGTTCCACCCATCTGGGGCATTGCTCTGTTGCCATCAAAGCCATTCTAGCACCTGAGGCAGAGGCCACAGAGCCATCCTCAGCACCCGGGCCATCCTTGCTCCAATGGAGCACTGGCTGCAGGAGAGGAAGAGAGACAGAGAGGAAGGAGAGGGGGAGGGGTAGAGAAGCAGATGGGCGCTTCTCCTGTGTGCCCTGGCCGGGAATCAAACCCTGGACTCCTGCACACCAGGCCAACGCTCTACCACTGAGCCAACTGACCAGGGCCAATAAAACTACTTTTAATTACATCCCTACATATTATTTGGCTCTGAGAGCTACACAGTCTGAGAACAATAAAGTTAGAAGTAAACTTCCGAAATGGGGAATCTGAGGTCTAAACAGCTGAAGAAACTTCTTCTGAGTCATAGAAATTCATGACTTGAAAGCTAGGGAGTCACAGAATCTCCACCCAGAGGGCCAAGCTCATCCTATTCACCTGTTCAATACCTGCCTGAATCTTCCCTAGTAAAGTCACTCAAATTGTGGGGCTCTCCCTTCACTTGAGGGGAGTGAACTCATTTGTTGGAAAGTTGAAGTGAAATCTCTCACCATGTTGCTTCCACTGGTCAGGGCTCCATAATCTCATCTATCCCTTTTCCACTTCAACTTAATCAAAGACCTGACAGTTTCTTTGGCCAGTCTCCATGTCCCCAGTTCTTCCAATCCTTCCTTCTGTAACATAAACAATAAGCAGAGAAAAGTTCTCCCAGCTGTATTCGACTGCAAGAAGCAATGATTTACAGTGGTGAATAGCATGGGCTTTGCAAACAGACAGATCTTTAGGGTGAATTTTAGTTTTACACTCCCAATATTAATGTTCAAGGGCAGTTAACATATTCTGACCATATGTTGGGTAACTTTTATGTATATTGGTGATGATCACATATACTCCTAGGGTTGTTGAGGTAAATAAATAATGTACCTAAAATTTCAAGCACCACATCTAGCACTGTGCAGGAATTCAATGAATATATTTGAATGGAAGAATGAATGAACCCCTGGTTGAGTGCTCGACTCAGCACTAATTAGTGAGTTTTATCAATTGATTAGCAAACCCAGAAAAGAATTTATGGGGGAGAGGGTCAAAGAAAGAATGAATAGAGAAAACCCAATTGAGAACCAAAAGCTTCCATGGCTGACCAGCATTCTGGGCAGGCATCAGCAGCCCATTCCATCACAAGTTCACCAACCATTGGATGGAAGTCTCCTTCACAACCACTGCTCTGCTCAGTAAGGGAACAGGAGGGGAGAATCTTCCATTCAAGTTCATTTGCAACTAATTCTGGACTTTCTCATAAAGTTCTGGCAACGTGTGAATTTGAAAATCTAAACACTAAGTTATTTTGCGGACTAGGAGAAAAGGTACTTTATATCTATTTTTTCTCTCTCTCTCTCTCTCTCTACAAAAACAGCTGAACAGACTTTCCTAACTCTTTCCCAAAAGTTTCATGTTTGGGCTGAGCTCAGCCCTAGAAGTCTCACTCTCAAGAGGAAGGCCTGAGAAAGTCATTAAAGGGGAATGAAAACCCTGGAATAGAAACTCGCAGGGAAAATGGGAATCCATTTGGCTTTTTCCTCTCAGGTGATCCATCTTTGAATAACAGAAAGATGAAACCAAAGCAAAGCGCCTCAAGAATAACGTCTCCTGAGTCATTATACCCTTTGAAATAGTATTAGAACTCTTGAACACAGCCCACCTGGCACTGAATCATGACTGCTCCCTTTGTTATCTAGGGCTAGGCTCTCTGTAGCAAATGACTGACACTTCTTGGGCTTCAGCTTTCTTCTCTGTAAAATGGATATAATAATCCTTATTTCATAGGATTTTGAGGAGCACTGAATGAGAGACTCCAGCTTGATGTATGATCTTGGATGGGTAGTAGACTATTTCATAATGTGTAAAGTGACATATTATAAGTAGTCTTTGTCCCATTAAGATGATGGGATCAAAATAAGTCCATACTGTTCCTTTTCCCCTTGCCTGTTTGGCCTCTTCTCCTCCTATCTGCCTCCTGGCTCTTAGTAGAAAGGAAATAACTGCACTGACATTATTCACCCCACTTCCCAACAAAGAGGTTATCAAAGTGGAACAGCCACATGAATCAAGAGATGGAGTACGACATGAAAAGAAAGAGGTAGAGACCAGGGATGTTATTAAGCATTCCTCCAGTGCAGAGGACAGCCCCCATGACAAAGAATTATCTGACCCACAATGTTAATAGTGCCAAGGTTGCAAAACCCTGGCCTAGAATATGTGAAACTCAAGGAGTGGGATAAGAGGGAAATAGTAGTTCAGTTGAGTATATTGAATATTAGGCTAAGATTCTTCCCCAAGGTCATGAGTGTATTATAGGATTCAAAGCATGAAGAAAATAGAATTTTAGGAAGATTTGTATTACAAAAGTTTGTTTAACCTATTAGATCATACAGATACTAAAGAGCTGGGGCAATCCGATGCACAGTCATACATTTTATATATTATTATAGTTATAATGCTCCAACATCTGGTTGAAAAGTGAAAACATTTGTCAACTGGCTAAATTTATCTCCTTGATTTTAACAGACAAACAGCTGTAGTTTTGGCCTTTCTGTTGATTAGAGATCCTCCTACACTTTAGCAAGACAATTAAAGGAGATGAAAAGTGTTGATTTAGTCTAACTAATAATTTGGCATGATGTAGACAAAACATCTGGTTGATTGGTGCTTTCATTTTTCACTTGGTGGTTTAAATGAAGGAAAAATAATCACTGTTGGATGCTTGCTAGTCATCACTGTAAACCCAGCAGATCTCAGGGTAGAATTGACAGATCCTAAAATAAAGAATTGTAGGTATAAAACCTCAAGCTGAAGTACCATTGCTTATAAGAAAAAGAAGCTCTTGAATTGAAAATGAAGAACTCAAAAATAACCTTTATTTATGTTTCCCTGCAATTGCTCATACTCAAATACCCTCTCAAAGTCATCCTTCACTCCTGAGAAGTATGTACCATCCATCAAAGCAATATTAGCCTCATTCCCTGGGCCAGGATTGTATCAGCCTGGAACAAGGGGCTTCGTTTTCTTCACATACAGGTTGCAGTCTGTTCACCAACCCAAGGGGAAGCATCCATACAGATGGAGAATATTGTTTTTGGTTTGTTTCTTCTTTATTCATCTCCCCAGAGGGACGCCTTATTCTAATTCATTTAAAGGGACATCATAGGCTAATAGAGGCCTTATGTCTTTTTTCCGCCTTTCCAAATCTTAGTTTTCTGTCTTCTGTCTCACCCAACAGCAGAATATTTCTAGGGGCAGGTACCTTGTTTGTACAGTTTCCTGCTATAACCTTTAAGCCTAGAACATTGCCTGACATATAACAGAATGCTCAATACCTATTTGTTGATTCAGTGAATGAATGGTTGCAACTATATGAGATGAGATAACTGAGAGAAAAAAAAAAGTAAATATTTCTATAACAGTTTGTAATAGGGGGATTAGACCTGGTGAGGAAAGTCAGGGAAGAGAAGACTTTTCTTGATTAAAAACATAATAATAATTTCTATATGTTATGTTCAGAAGTCAAGCAAGAGAAGGAATATTTTCTTTCTAGTTACTATTCAATTAACCATTTTCTTAAAAGTGACATTATTATTTTAAATTTTCTGTGATTCAGAGATTAAGGTATTTTTCAAAATGTTTTTAGAGCAACCTTCTGAGGACCAAGCTATTAAGTAATTAAGCAGGTAAGGGGAGGGAACCCAGCAGATCTCAGGGTAGAATTGGAGGAGGGTAGAAGGGGATAGATGATAACAGAGGGAGACTTGGCTGGGGGCAGTGAACCCACAATGCAATATACAGATGATGTACTATAGAAATGTGCACCTGAAACCAGTATTATTTCATTAACCAGTGACATCGCAATAAATTCAATAACATGTTTTAAATTACTCAAAAAAAATAGGATGTGCAATCTGTTCCATGCCTCTGCCATAAGTCAACATTAAAGGGAAAATTTTTCTTTCTCATCAATGTGAAGAAATACCTCTTTCTAAATGTAAGGACAACTTTAAAAGACTGTTGTGTTTCCTAAGCATGGAGTTCATTTGGAAATCACTTTACACAGAGAAAGAAAAAGAAAAAGTTTTTAAAAGAGACAGTCAGCAAGAAACATGGAAAGATCTTGCTGGGAAAAAGGAAAGCAGAGGAGATCCAAAGTTGAGTGACCCCAGAGCCAGGGTGCTGTAGACTTGCTGTTTGTTCCAAGGCTGTGAGTGATTTGGTAAGGGAGCAGCCAAGAGCCTTCTTCTAAAGCCAACAAATAAAGGAAAGAAAATGAAGATCAGAAAGAGAAAAGAATAAAAAGGAAAACAATTAGGCAACAATGGAGTTGATGTCAATTTTGATGTGTGTGTAACATATATATGGGAGGTTGTTCTAGAATTAAATAATACTAGTTTTTTTCTTGTGCTGTCATTATTTTATAAATGTTGGTTTTATAATGCTTAGATTGGATTAGTGAATGGCCGTATTGAGCCCTCTTAAAGTTTAAATACAAAATAAGTTATGTAAGTGTACCGCTTTGTAGCACTGCCTGCTCTTTGAGGGCCAGAACATTCTCACTCACCATTTGCAACCCAATTGTGATCAGCACAATGCTGAAGAAATTGTAGAGTGTAGACCACGGAGAAACACTAAGATGGTAGAAGAAATACTTCCCACCTGTACATCACATGCTAGTTGTTGGGCAAATAAGTTTGTAAACTTTAATTTTTATGCGCACTTTGTTAATGATGGCGCTGCCCACGTGAATGGCCATTGCCCAGGTGATAATATTAATTACCTTCCTGATTGGGAAGGGACTTGGTTATGCTAATGTGTGCAGGAGGAGAGGTTTTCCCAGGGAAAAGTTTTAAAAGGAGGATCTAGGAGGTCATTTTGGGGAGGAGGAGACCATATTGTTGCAGAGACGGGAGGAGACCATGTTGTTGCAAGAGAGAGAGGCCACCTGGTTGCAGAGGAGGCAGGGAGCAAGATGGCGGGAAGATGAAGGGGGACAAAGGTGGGAGCCTTTGATTCTAGGAAAAACTGGAAAGATTCTCCTGGTTGTGGAACAGGAGAACATGTGAGTGGGTTTTGGTGCCCCGTGTGTTTGTTTTTACTCGTCTGGTACAAATCTAGAATAAAGGAAAATGGCCCACCATTTCTTGGCTCCGTTGTTTGATTATGATCTGTCTGAATTAAATGGGAACCTCTACCGGCCAGGTGGCTGTGACCGAGGCCGCCGCTGCTGGCTTTACACTAGTATCCCTACTATCAAGTGGGTTTTGAAATCTTTGCTTCCCTTAAAAAATAGTCAAATGAGACAGTAAAAGTAAAAATGCTCTGAAAATTATAAGACATTATACTGAGCATAAAACAATTTATTATCAAGACACTTTCATGCTTTAATCCCTTGCAGTCAGTCTAGCTTCAGTTACCTTCTCTTCCTTGCAACCCACTTCTCACAAATACATTATTAGCAATTTGGCCTTAGTAGTTTACCAGAGTTGATAAAATTTGGGATGAAAATATGTGCTGATTTGTAGAGATAAATCAAGGTATACAACCAAAGAAATAGGATTGTTAGACAATCTCCTTCTGCTGCACATTCTCTCCCCCTATAGATAAGCCATGTAGAAGCCAATTTTTCTGAAAGTACCTTGATAAGCCAAAAAGCAGATCTCCCAAGTCAACTTTGGCGATTGGTATGTTTCATGACACCAGTGTGCTTGCTTCCAGGATAAGGACGCATCTGCCTGTGAGAAACAGATGTTTACACCATCTAATAAGGGCACTCCCTTCTCTGGCTTGTCTCTCTGCTTCTCCTTTGCTGGCCAGCATCCCTTCTGAATGGCACATTCTTTCTCTAGATAAGGTAATGCCTTTAATCAGGTTTCAGTTCTGTCTCACTGGCCTGAACAGTACTCTGTCTCTTTCATGTAATTTTGCCTATCTTTGACCAATCAAACCTAAAGTGTTCATTTCATAGTTTAACTTTTATGTGGCTATCTTATTTCACTTTCTGTGTTCTTTCATTGGGTGTGTTCTTGGACCGCACTTCGTTGTTACTCCATCTATCATCAACCACAATGGTGTTCTAATTTGTCTGCAGATTCAATGTCCCTTACTTGGCCCTTGGTCTCCTTCATCTCTATGTAACATAACAATGTCCACCTTCCCTGCAGTAGGCAGTTCCCAGCATTATTCTTCATGCCCATAGTCCTCCGATTTGGGAGGCAGAGAATTACCTTTCCCTAACTGTATTTAAAGTTTTGGGAAGGGTAATCCTTGGCTTGCACATGTATACCTCCAATTATAAACCAGACTCTGGTTCAACCAGGTTAGGTCTGTGACCAAATCTCAACCAATCAGATGCTTTGGGGACTTTGAGGGGAAGTCATTCTTACCACCAGGGAGGATAAAGTAGCAGTCATTATAATAACACCAACATACAGAACTTTAGTTCCTGCTAGAAATATTTGCCAAATGGTCCAAGCTTTTTGCATTTTGAGTCTCTGGAATAATATATGTGAATTAATATGTGTATTTTATAAATACATATATATAATAAATATAAGGTCTATAATATATAATACATTATATCTTACTATATGTAATTATATAATAAATTATTATGTAATATATTTTATCATTAAGTATTAATATTATTAAATATTATGTTATTATATATTGGCTTCAATTATTCTTAAACCTTGTCTCCCTACTATTTTTTATAATGTTATAATGCTTTTATTGTACTTGAGGACATTTTTAATAAATATGTTAAATTTGAAGATTTGGCTGGCTAATCCTTTTGCAGTAGGAATCAGAGTTCTCTAACACAAGTTCATTGCCAACGAAGGGATTTATTAAAACTACCAGCTATAGCATACTGACTGTTTCAACATGTTCAGGTGTTCATATCTAACTATCTTATTAGCTCTAAGACAAATTAAATGTAAATGCTTAATATATAGTAAAAATCAACAGATTTTTCACAGATGAAAACAATAAAAGACTAATTTCCACAACATGTTCGTAAACTCTTCAATAATATTTCTTATGTTATTTCAATGATAATAATATTTATCCACCATGACCGATGTTTCCTCAATTTTTTTAACTAGCTTCTAAAAAGCATAAACAAGGAGGCATACAGACAGGACTGTCTTTAGAAACTTGTTTATTTTGTTATGCATTTTATAAAAATAAATATATGGAGATAAGGTCAAATTTACAATGACAAATGTACATTTAAGTAATTAGTGGCTGTATGAATTTTTTATATGACTATTTGCTTATAAATGACAAGAAAAAATAATTCTGTGAATCTAATTCTCCCTGAAATATTTCCACTAAATCCATTTGTTTAAAGTAGCCAGAGGAATTTTTATTGTTTACCGTCAAGAAGTTTTTAATTTCCTCGTGGAAGCAGCAAAAATGCCTTTTCTTCACTTCCCCTCGCACAGTATTGTGTACTTAGTAGATACTCAATAAAGTCCGCATAATGGACCTATGTTGTGTTAGATATCCAGTAACTATAGTTGAAAATGGAATTGAAATGAATTAAGCAGACTTTTCTCAGACCCATAACAACTGTAAAACTAGACTATTTCACCGCCATTCAGAAAATTGTGCTCACAAGATTACATTCTGGAATCTTGACAGATAAGATTTCAGCAACTCTTCATTTAAAGACTTGTTAGACAAATTATGTGTCTCGCTACATTACTAGGAGTTCTGTCGAAAATTTGCAAGGGAAATGTTTTTCCAAAGCAACTGCTTATGTTTGTAGGTGATGTGTCATTGCGAGGTGGCTCAGCGGACGGCAGTATCATTTGGGCCTCTGGATAACCACAGACTGACTCAACAGCAACATTGGTTTGCAGAATCAGAGGGAGGAATGTGTGCGGAATAAGAATCACAGATGACAGCCCGGATTGGGTTTTCCTTCTGAAGCTTGGGGGGAAAAAACATGTTTTCTTTCTGTTTCTGGGTTTCTATAGTACCTCCCATATCTAGCACTAGATCAATTCCACTCATTAATTGTACAAAAGTCAACTAAATAAAGATGAGAGATTGTAGTTGTATCCTGGGAAACTCTTCTTAAGCAACTTATTTAGTCAGATATAATTTTAAAATAGTGAGAATAGACTGATTTTTTTTTAAATGCCAGTATTTCTATGGCTCAAATGTTTACAAAAACATTTTTAAAAAAAGATGAAGAAGAAAGAATTTATGCTAACTTTGTCAAGTAGTATGTTTATTTATTCCTGGAAGTAAACCTCTCCCCCTGGAGAGAACTGCCATTGGGAGCCACTAGTTCTTGCTAACTACAGAGTTCTGGATTTCATCAATGAGGCCATAGCCTGCCCGAGCACCAGCCCACACTTGTACTGGGCACATATGTGCCATGCAGACAGTACATCTCAGCAGCTTTTCCATCTTGATCCAGGTGCCCCTCCCCAACTCTGCAGAACATTCCAACCTGTACTTTCTTTAAGTGACCCTTGAATGGTCTGCATAGAACCCCCACGAAGGGAGACACGACACGCAGCGCACACGTTTCACCTTCTGTCATTGACTGCAATCAGGGAAGAAAGCTTTGGGGGGCAACAATACATGTGTAGTACAGGAATATTGCCCTGAGAGAACTTCTTTGAAAAATAATTTAGAGCAAAGTAAATCAAATAATTGTGCCACTATGAAAAATGTCACCCTGGCTGGTTAGCTGAGCAGTAGAGCGTCAACTTGGCATGTGAAAGTCCTAGGTTCAATTTCCCATCAGCACACACAGGAGAAGTGAACATCTGCCTCTCCACCCCCCTTCCCTTCCCTTCCAGCAGCTATGGCTCAATTGGCTCCAGTACATCCAGGCTCTGTGGAGCTTTACCTCAGGTGCTAAAAATAGTTCAGTTGTGAGCATGGCTCCAGATGGGCAGAGCATGGACCCAAGTGGGGGTTGCTGGGTAGATCCTGATCTGAGCATGGACAGGTGTCTGTCTCTGTATCTCCCCTCCTCTTATTTAAAAAAAAAAAAAGAACAATGTAAGAAACAAGGTTTATAGCTTCACTAAAAAGAAAAAAAAGCATTGGTGAGGTTGGTGAGGAAAGAATCCCCAGCCCCACCACTCCACCATGGGAAGACTTCGTCTGTCTAAGAAATGTGGCCTGTTCTCTATCCTGCATGATTTTAACTGAGGTAGAATATCCAACTCAAGTCCCAGAAAATACAAATGATGTAATAGAAAGACCATCACAAATTGCTTATCCATATAGGAAAAAATAAAATTGGACTTCTGCCTGCCCCACAAAAATTAATTCCAGATGGATTAAAGATGTAATGGCAAAAGTAAACATTTTAGTGAAAAATATAAGTAAAGTTTTTTTCTGAACTGAAGGTACAGAAGGATTTTGTGTTGAAACACAAAATATGCCCATATAAATTGAAGCATGAATGAATTTAACTGGGTTAAAATTAAGACAACTTGCTAATCAGAAGAAATATTAAAGAAAATGAAAACACATGTTATGAACTGGAAGAAGACATTTTAAACATTCATAACCAAAAAAGGATTACTAATAATATCTAAAGAACTTTTAAACATCATAAGGAAAGTACTAATAAAGCAATACCAAATGGTCAAAAGAATGAGCATTTTCAGGTAAAGAAAATACATTTGACAATACAATAAGATTTAGTTCCATCGGATACCTGGAGAATACAAATTACAACATAAGATACAATTTTAGATTTGCAAAATAATACAAATGATCATAATAATGTTTGTCAATACCAAATGTGGGAAAGAATTCAAACTGAACAAGACTAAGAGGTAAAGGTGAACTTTCCAAGGCCAAGCCACAGCAGGATTATCTCTCAGCAGAGAAGCTGGCCTCCTGCAAAGCTCCATGGAAACCAGCATTGATCAAATACTTAGGACCATCAATCCTAGTTAACCAAGAGGCTTAGATCCCAGTCCCTTGTTTAGGCCTAAAGAAGAAATGATGCTCCCACAAATATGTGAAGTATGTCATGTGGCAAAGCCTGCCACTCACATCACCATACATATGTGAGATTGGAACCCTGACCACTTCAGGCAAGTGAGAGGTTGGTGCTACTCTCCAAGAAGACTCAACTAGCAGAATAAGGCTGCACTAAAAGTTTTGCTATGTCATGTTGCTATTTTACTCTGGACTCCAATCACAATGGCAGAGGAGTTTGAGCATCCTTTATTGCAGGGGGTCCTCGGGTTACGACAGTCTCAACATATGACCTTTCGAGTTTACAAAGTTCACTCTCATAAAAACTTAAAAAAATAGAGACTTGAGTGTTTCAGCTTACTCATTTTTTTCTGTTACTACAGTACAATGTACAGTACAATATATTTATGTCTTTTTCCTTTTTCTGTGGCTTAGTTGTGTTTTGATGTTCTGAATTATGATTTTACAACTGTGTTAGGATAGGTAAGTGACTCAGATTAGGGTGTGTTTTGACCTACACCAAAATTTTGGTTACATCACTGTTGTAAGAATCAAACTGTGGCCTGACCAAGCGGTGGTGCAGTGGATAGAGCATCAGACTAGGATGCAGAGGACCCAGGTTTGAGACCTCAAGGTCGCCAGCTTGAGCGTGGGCTCATCTGGTTTGAGCAAAGCTCACCAGCTTGGACCCAAGGTCACTGACTCGAGCAAGGGGTTACTCGGTCTGCTGAAGGCCCATGGTCAAGGCACATATGAGAAAGCAATCAATGAACAACTAAGGTGTCGCAACAAAAAACTAATAATGATGCTTCTCATCTCTCTCCGTTCCTGTCTGTCTGTCCCTATCTATCCCTCTCTCTGACTCTTTCTCTGTCTCTGTAAAAAAAAAAAAAAAGAATCAAACTGTGTCACTGTGTCGTAACCTGAGGGCTCCTATATACAGATGAAAAGCCCTATAACCCAAGAACATGAGTCTTCCATAGTTTGACATCTAGCTATGCTCAGTATATGAGAACTACCGCATAGTAGAGTGGGCAAAGAAGAATTTTACTCAGTATTCCAGTTCTTATATTGAGTTGTGTTATTGAAAATAAAAAATAATAATAATTATAAAAAAACAAATAATTTAAAACAACAGAACAAGTACAATCAATCATGAGTCAGTGATAGGAGTGCTTCATGACTAAAGGCGATGATTAATCTAATACTGTGCTCCTGGGTCCAAAACCAAAGGAGAAAAAATGATCTCAGAACTTTAACTTTGGTGGTTTATATACCTTATCTAAAATCTTAATTATGATGTGTGATGAATCTTAATTATTTTGTGTGTCTATTTAACACACAAAAGAACAATCTCAGAGAGGATAAATGAATAGCTCAACTCTATATATCTAATAAAAATTAAATATCAGATTTGGAACTATGTCTATCTGATCATGTATTAGTTTGATTAAACTACAGTGACAAATAGCTCCCAAACTTTCAGAGTCTTAACACAATAAAAGTTCACTTATTCACACAAGAGGCCTAGTAGCATCATTTGAATCAATGGAGTAGCTAGCTGGCTTATGTGGTCATTCAGTGACCTAAACTCCTACCATTTTGTGGCTCCATAATCCTCTAAATCAGTGGTTTTCAACTGTCGGGCCGTCAGAAATTTTGTGCCAGTCTCCAAAAGAGTATACCCCTGTGATGTTATCTGAAGATTATAGACAATCTTGAAAGACACTGCTCTAGATTCCCATCATTATGTGTGGGAAAGAACATGGAAGAACACACTGGGGAGTTGGACAGTCTGGATTTGAAATGATAGTCATTATTTGTACTCAGATTACCTTAGAGAAAACTAAATCACAGATTACCTTAGAGAAAACTAAGTCACTGTAAGTGAGACTGACATATGTGACAAGAGTGAATCTGGTGACTCTTACCATGGGCTCCAACTTTCATGCTCTTTCTTTTGGAGCAGATTACTTCCTGGGAAGACCAATGCCAATGATTAGAAATTACTTTGGGATATCACATGATAATTGTAAGCCATGATCAACAAGTTCTGTGATGGTGATGCACATGGACTCCCTAGACTAATGTACTTATTTTGCTAGACTATAAACCTCATATCCCAAGCAAAGCTGTGTGATATAACATATTCTCCCATTATGCCTGAATCCATGCATGCCCAATAAATAACTATATTACACAATGTACTGTCTACCCTTCAATGAGTAACTATGTGAAAGAAACCACATTGACTGAGGTAGTGTGTGTGTGTGTGTGTGTGTGTGTGTGTATTGGAATAAATAATCCAGGAAAATAATGAAAAGTGGAAACAATCTTAACATTGAAAAGCAGTTTATGTTGGTTGTCATCCAAAACCAGCTTTCCTGGACCTTGCTTCACAAACTATAGCATTTTTCTTTTACTTATTTTTTTATTTCTGCCAGATAGTCAACTAGAGTCTAATACATTTAAAAATAATCAAAATTATTTGCAGGTTCATCAAAATTACAACTTTCGAACTTTTATACAAAATTGAGTTCCTGCAGAGTGCTTTTCAAACAAAATCATGTTCCTGCAGAGTCTAACTAAGTGACTAGGAGACAGTAGCAGATACTCTCTAGCCAAGCATGTATTGTATTATACTAAATCAGTCCATTATCAGGTTTCATAATTTTCTAAATAATAGTAGTACCTACTATGTGCTTAAAGCTTTATATATATATATATATATATATATATATATATATATTAAGTTATTTAACCTCAATATGTTATCAAGTAGTTATTAATCTTCCCAGTTTCCAGAGGAAGACACTGTTAAGAGTTTAACCGCCTAAGGTCACAGCTAGGAAATAGCAGATGAGTATTGGAATGTGGATCTTTGAATCTAATAACCTTATTATCCCCCTCATGATAAGGAGCCAGAAGTCTAGCTCAGAGTCAGTAATGTCATTCACAATATATCTAACAAAATTATAATTTCCTCATCATGATTTAGAATGTTTCTACTGGGAAGACTGTTACTGATATTATATGTGGTGGAAGGGATATCCTTGAAACTTGCATCTCAGGATGTTTCCAGTTATGCACCAAATTCTAGCCCAACAGGACACAGGGTGCCAGAAAACTGAACTGATAATGCAAGAGATTAAGATGTTCTCTTGGTTTAGTCCTTGTGGGAAAATGCTTATCCCTGGGCTTCCATCAGTTTAGAATTTAAAAAGTGCACATTTTTAGCCAAGAAAGGACCTTTCCAAGATATTCAAATTATACCTTGCAGGCATAACAATTTCCCTAGCAGCATGGCTGCTCTTGAACAAATCTCTCAGTTTTATATATGCAGAGTAATATGAACCTGAATGCAACTTTACCCATTTCCTTAAAATTGACTCTTAGGACCCAATGCTAATGGGGAGATAAAAAGTACTAAGATGTCCTATTCTGTCTTCTTCTATATTGGAAAGACTAAGAGAGGAAGAGAGAGGAGAGAGATCTTTGCAGGTGTGCTGGCCCTGGGTCAAGCTGAAATTGAATGCAAAAGAGTTGGACATAGCAGTAAATTGAAAATGACATTGAAGTTTTAAGTACAACTAGATTGGATTGAACTTCTTTGTCCCTAAAATTTACTGGAAACTTTTGAAGTCATTCGAAAATAGTTTCTATTATTAGCTATAATTAGATTATTTTCAAATGGTCACTCCCTCTCCCTTGACCTCCTCATAGAGGGGAGGAAAATGGCATGAGTCTTCTCTATTCATGTCGGGCTTGGCTATGGGACTTGATTTGGCGTGTGAGATAATGGCAGATCTGACGCAGCAAGAACTTAAATAGTGCTTACATAGATTGGCTGACCTTTCGCATGTCTGCCTTTCACTCCGCGAATCACATGCTTCAGTGTTCACTGGTCCAAAGGACAGAAGACAATTGGAGCAGACATGAACTCAACTCATGAACTGCAGTCAAGCCCGGTCTGGAACAATGTGAGTTCATTTAGCTAGTTCACTATATTAATAAGCATTAGGTTGTTCACCTTTACAAAAATTTTAATTCAGAGAGTGCTTATGCTAAGTGAAATAAATCAGAGAGAGAGAGAGGGAGAGAGAGAGAGATGAATGCCATATGATTTCACTTATATGTAAATCTAAAATAGAAAGGTGAATAAAAAAACAAAATAGAACACATATAGATACAGAGAACAAGTTGATGGCTGTCAAAAAGGAAGGGTGGAGGGGTGAGATAAGAAAAAATAATAGAAGGACAAATAAATGCTTCAGAGCAGAGTAGGGGGATAAAAGCCAATCTCCAAAGCCCTTGAGAATGACCATTTTCAGGCCCCAAAGTAAATAAATAAAAGAGAGAGAAAGAGAGATCTGCAATGAGTATCTCCTTGCATATATTGTTATGCATTTGAGAAAGTATTTCTATAACCTAGAAAACTAGAAGTGAAATTTATTGGCCAAAGGGGTTGTATATTAAAACTTCATCATATACTGCCTAAATTCCCAGGGAAGTCTTTGTAACTATAGTCACTATGTACATTCCTACCTGCTGGATATAAGAGGGCCTGATCTTTAATGACCACCTAAAGAGGGGCCTTAATCTTTTCCAGTTTTATCAAACTAAAAGTAAAATACTTAATCACATTGTTTCAATATCAGAGGTTTAAAATAGTAAGGTATTACTTACTACGTGTGCACACTTGGAAAGGTTTTCACAATATAAGTAAATGAGCAAGTCATTTCTTGTATACACATATGAACTTAAAAAAAATGTCATGCCTATGTAAATGTGTGTTTGTAGGTGGGTGTTTGTGTAGACCTACCGTTATCCAAGTCTATATAAAGATTAGAAAACTTGAAAGATATTCTCCAAACTGTTACCATGATTCTCTCCCTAAGAAATTAATTTGGGGACAGAGGATTAAAGAGAAAACTTTAGTTCTGAAGTTTACATAGTTCTGTATTGTTTAAAATTGTATGGTCATGTGAGATTTTATAATAAAAGAAAGTGGTACTTATAAAAGTCTTCACTATCCAGAATTATGCAGCCATATTCTCCATTTGATGATTTCTTACAATCGCCTGGAAAAAGAAGTAAGTATACTGTTGTTACATAATATGTCACAATTCTTGTGTGCCTGTCATTTATCACCAATATTTAACCTAATAATATATCAAATATTGGAAGTTATAAATAAAAAAATATTTTAAACATTATTTATAAATAAAGCAGTCAATAACGATAATCCTCATTAATTCAAAGGGAAGACAAACAAAGAAAATTTTATGCTCCATATATGTGACTGGACTCATTAAAGTAACCAAGTTGTGCTAATGTACTATAAAACAAATGAGTTCCAGATTTCCATTTGTAGTTCTCTTAGGAGGAGGCTTTCAGCATTAGAGCTCTGTGTTTACCAATTTTTTTAAAGCCACTAAAGGACCAGGCTAAGCCTTTTAAGTAATTTATTAGAACAATAAAACAACTTTCCACTTAGATGCTTTCATATCTTCAACTTATCTATCTCAAAGTGTTTCAAAATTATGATTCATTCTTACATTGGTAAATTAAGCATATATGTCTAGATAAAGGGTTTTAAAGTGGCTTTTGATATTCAAGATGACATAAGAACAATAGAAAAAAAAGAGTATTTTGAATAATTCAGATTTGGCTAGACAAATAATAAACTCACAAATCATTGTTTTCCAAATAATTTACATAAAGGGTGTGTTAACTCAATTCACATACTGTTCAAAATATGCAGTGAGTAAGGATTACCTTTGTTATGCCAAAAATGCAGTCAGAACCTTATGAGCTAATTGGAGAAATGATCATGAAAGAAAAACAAAGAATGTTATAGAGCCATATAAAGCTAAGAACAAATAAAAAGTATTGTAAATACATCTAAATAAGAAAAGAATGTGAGATTTAAGATCTAGTTTCAAGTGAGCAAAGGATATTAATATGCTTTCCCAAATGCAAGTTTGCCCACAAATCACACACATTGGACCATGTTTGTGAAGAGATTCCACTATAGCATATATTTTTCTTCCAGACACATTCTTAATTCATATTTCACAGTGTATTATCAAATCCTAAATCTATTTGCCCTGGCATATGTTTAAGTCTTTTGTTGAGGTATTCCAACAGCCTGGGGAGTACTTCATTTGTTAAAAAGTCAGAAAACAGAATTATGTGTTGAAGTAACTTGATAGCTGGCAGAGAAGATTCATGCTGTTTTCACTCACAAGAAAACAGCAAAGCTATTTGAAAGTTGCTAAGAGAGCAAGTCTTAAAAGTATTCATCACAGGAAAAGTAAAATTTGTAACTGCATGTAGTGGTGGATGTTAACTAGACTTATTGTGATGATTCTTTTGCAATATATACAAATATCAAATTATTATGTTGTACATCTAAAACTAATATAATGCTACATCTCAATTGCAGCTCAATTAAAAAAGTGAAAACAGCAAGGAAAGTTTTCTTGGGTCCCACTAAGTCTCCTAGAATTTAGCCAAAGAATAAAAGACATATTCCATCTTCACGATCACTTGAATCTTTGCCATAAGATTCAGAGGAAACCCATTAATTTGAGGTGGGGGCTATGGAATTTCAACAAATGTTAAAGTTTTGATTTAGGAACTATTTATTACATTAGGAAGCCATCAGTTTATCAGTGTGTGTCCTCAAATCCACAAGTAACATTCATTCAGTCCCATTTCCAGCTGGTATAGTTTATTTCAGCCACCATCACTTTGTTACACATCTTTCTAAATGTAAAACTCTAAATCAGGCATCCCCAAACTTTTTACACAGGGGGCTAGTTCACTGTCCCTCAGACCATTGGAGGGTTGAACTATAAAAAAAAACTATGAACAAATCCCTATGCACACTGCATATATCTTATTTTAAAGTAAAAAAATAATAATAATAAAACAGGAACAAATACAATATTTAAAATAAAAAACAAGTAAATTTAAATCAACAAACTGACCAGTACTTCAATGGGAACTATGGGCCTGCTTTTGGCTAATGAGATGGTCAATGTGCTCCTCTCACTGGGTAACAATGAAAGAGGTGCCCCTTCCGGAAGTGCGGTGGGGGCAGGATAAATGGCCTCACGGGGCCGCATGTGGCCCACGGGCCATAGCTTGGGGACCCCTGCTCTAAACAACAACTTCTGAAAGAAGTGGAGGTGGGTGAGTCCAAGCTGTTTGTAACAATGTGTGTTTGGCCTAACTACAGTCAATACTATATAGACAGTCTTATGTCTTGTGTTCAACAGGTGTTTGAAGAAATGCAATGATGTGCATATCTAATACCAAAGCTGTAGTATGTATTACCCAGTCTGAGGTTGGGGTAAAGGTTAAAAATAACTGGGAGCAGGGCTGAGCCTGGAAAGAAATACAAAGAGAAAAGCTTCTGTCTGCTGAGAATCCTCAACTTTTTTGTCTGTATCTTTTTACTCACATCCAACAGTAGATGTTGCTCTCTTCCTGTTCTGCTTTAAGTGATATGATGCCTGCTCATCTGTCTAATGTCATTTCCTCCCGTTCTCCCCTTTCCACTATGTGCATCTGCAGTGACTTGTTCTCAAGGTCACTTTGCTGACTTTTATCTCAGACATTTTGCAGTGCTCTTCCTCCTTTCTGGAATGTTCAGATCTTCTCCCCACTCCTCTGTTCTCTCTGCCTTGAATGTTTTTCACCATCTCTCAAAGACTGGTTCTGTTTCATCATTCAGGCCTCAGCTTGAGCATTTCCTCCATAAAATTGTTTGTAAAACAGCTTTCCCTGACCGGCATGACTATTATTGTTTCATTCAAATTTCTCCTCATCTCATTACCTCCATTAATATTTTTTTACGGTATTTTCCACTATATGAAATTATTCCACCTATTTATTTACTTATTGTCTGTGTTCCTCAATGGAATAATAGAACCTTGAGAGAAATCTTGAAGAGATCCTAGTGGCCTCTTAAACCTGCTTGTTGAATGAATGAATATAGCAGTTACTTTGAGTCTATTCATTGTTACATAGTGATAAGAAGCTTGTGTTTTGAAGTTAGAACTGCATTTGAATCCAAGCTTTGCTAATGACTAGCTTAAGAAACTTGGTGGGGTAGGGTGTTACTAAACTTCCTTGAGCTTCAGTCTTCTCAACTGTAAGGTAGGAGTAATAAGTATCTATCTCCTTGGGTTTGTGAAGAGTAAACAAAATAAAGCATAAAGCACTAATTAAAGTGGCTGCTGTATAAGAAATGTACAGTAAACAGTAGTGTCAAAGGACTTCTTGCAAAGGACATTTGCATTTGAAAAGAGTATAGAAAAGACTAAATATTAATGAGAAGATGTTGTGCTTTGCAATCAGTGGAACAAATATCACTGATGTACTTTCTTTGTGCAGAAAATGGATCATACCAAGAAGGGAAGTTAATAGCATCTTTTTCATCATACTTTGAAGATAAGATTACCAATGAAGAAGGCAAGAACTGCTCTTTGGAGAGTAAAAGATGGTTGAGACAGGAGTTTTGTTTTTTCCAGAAGGTTTCCTGACTGGTGAGTACAGTGGTACCTTGAGATATGAGCAGACCAACATATGATATTTTAAGATATGAGCTGCGACTCGGCCTGTATTTTTGTTCGAGATCTGAGCAAAATTCCAAGATACAAGTCATGATTCGGGAAGTTGCCACTAGTTGGCGCATTGGCGCACAAGGTCCAGTATCAGCAGCACAACACCAGCATCTTGTTCTTTCTCACCTGTTACCTGCAGAATCAAGTCGAATCTCACGCGCTGTACTCATTCTTGCATCATTTTTGCATTTTTTACTAATTTTTTTGTGTGCTATCATGGGGCCAAAGAAAGTGACTATAAAGAACAGTGGTGAGAAGAAGAAGAGAATGATGTTGATAAAAGTAAAACAAGAAACAATAGAAAAACATGTAAGTGGTGTACGAGTGATTGAACTGGCTGTACGACTGCAATACATCTATAATTTGTACCATCCTCAAACAAAAGGAAGCCATCAAAAATGCAAATCTAGTGAAAGAAACTACAAACACTTCAGTCCCAATTAAGGACAAATATCCATGAAGAAATAGAGAAGCTTCTGCTGGTATGGGTGAAAGAGAAAGAGCAGGCAGGAGATACAGTGACGGAGACTGTAATATGCAAAAAGGCACTTCTTATTTATAGCGACTTGAAGAAGAAAGAACCATCAACCTCAAAAGAGGCAGCAGAAGATATGTTTAATGCAAGTCACGGCTGGTTTAAAAATTTCAAGAAGAGATCTGGCATCCACTTGGTGGTGAGACATGGTGAAGCTGTGAGTGCTCTTGTTAAGGCAGCTGAGGAGTAAATCGCATGTTTTGCTGCGCTTATCGCAAAGGAAGGCTACATCTCCCAACAAGTGTTCAACTGTGATGAAACAGGATTGTTTTGGAAAAAATGCCCCAGAGGACTTTTATTACTGCAGAGGAGAAGAAGCTGCCAGGCCATAAACCCATGAAGGACCGTCTGACCCTTGCATTGTGTGCAAATGCTAGCGGTGACTGTAAAGTAAAGCCATGGCTAGTGTAGCATTCCAAAAATCCTCAAGCCTTTAAGACTCACAGATTCTTAAAGAAAAACTGCAGGTTATGTGGCATGCCAATGCTAGGGCATGGTTTACATGGCAGTTTTTTATTGAATGGGTAAATCTCATCTCTGACCCTGCAGTGAAGAAATATCTTCAAGAAAATAAACTCCTGATGAAAGCATTACTAAACCTTGAAATGCTCCAGCCCACCTACCTGGTCTTGAAGATGACATTCTCGATGAGTTCAAATTCATGAAAGTCCTCTACCTCCCACCCAACACAACTTCAATCTTGCAACCTATGGATTAGCAGGTCATTTCCAACTTTAAAAAACTTTACACAAAGCACTTGTTCCACCGCTGCTTTGAGGTGACTAAGAATACAAATCTAACCCTGCAAGAGTTTTGGAAAGATCACTACAACATTGTGATATGTTTACGCATTATTGACTTGGCATGGCAAGAGGTTACAAGAAGAACCTTGAACTTGGCATGAAAAAAGTTATGGCCTAATGTCGTTGCAGACAGGGACTTCGAAGGATTCAAACCAGAGACAAAACTGAGGTAGAAGCGTTGGAGGAGATTGTGTCCCTCAGAAAGTCGATGGGTCTGGAGGTAGATGAGGGTGACATAAATGAGCTGGTCAAGGATCATGAGGAGGAACTCTCAACTGAGGAGTTGAAGAAGCTACAGATGATGCAACATACGGAGCTTCTGCAAGAGATTGGTAGTGAGGAGGAGGTAGAGTTGGAGGAAGTGATTTCTACAAGTGCAATTAAAGACATGCTGGCAATGTGGGAGAAGCTTGCAAGTTTCACTGAAAAGAAACACCCAGAAAGAGTTTCAACTGATCGTGCTTCAGAACTTTTTAATGACACTTGTTTGTCACATTTCCATAACATTTTAAAAGGCAGGCAGGACATCAGAGAAATGGCACCGTGAGGAGCGCTATCGATAAATTCCCCAAAATTTCAACAAGTTCTTCAACCAGGGACAGAAAAATCTATCGTTGGAGTTTCTGGAAGTCCCATACACTGAAAGCAAAGTGCCTTCAACAAAACCACCCTCAGATGCCATTACGGAAAAGGAAATCAAATATCATGGATACAAAAGACAGAGATGTAGCACAGATAGATGAGGAAAAATCTATGGAGAAAAAATTTAATATATTGGAAACCTTGGAGCCTAATGACAGAGAATTTAAAATAGAAATCCTAAAAATACTCAGAGATATACAAGAAAACACAGAGAGGCAATTTAGGGAGCTCAGAAAAGAACTTAATGAACACAAAGAATATATTACAAAGGAAATTGAAACTATAAAAACAAATCAAGCAGAGATAAAAAACTCAATTCATGAACTGAAAAATGAGGTAACAAGCTTAACTAATAGAACAGACCACAGAGAAGGTAGGGTTAGTGACAAAGAAGACAAGCAACTTGAGGCACAAGAGAGAGAAGAAGAGAGGGACTCAAAAATTTAAAAAAAAAGAGAGAAAGCCCTACAGGAACTGTCTCACTCCATCAAAAAGACTAACATAAGAATAATAGGTATATCAGAGGGAGAAAAGAGAGAAAATGGAATAGAGAACATATTCAAACAAATAATAGACAAGAACTTCCGAAGCCTGTGGAAAGAACTAATGCCTCAAATTCAAGAAGCAAACAGTACACTGAGTTTTCTTAACCCCAGCAAACCTACTCCAAGGCACATCATAATAAAATTGGCACAAACCAACAACAAAGAAAAAATCCTTAAGGCAGCCAGGGAAAATAAAAATACAATATATAAAGGAAGGCCTATTAGATTATCATCTGATTTCTCAGCAAACTCTACAAATTAGAAGAGAGTGGACCGCAATATTTAAAGTTCTGAAAGAGAGGAACTTTCAGCCAAGAATACTATACCTATGAAAGCTATCCTTCAAATATGAAGGAGAAATAAAAACATTCACAGATACAGAAAAGATGAGGAAATTTATCATCAGAAAACCCCCACTCCAGGAAATACTAAAGGGAGTTTTCCAACCAGATAGAAAGAACAAAATAAAACAAACTACAAGTAAAAGCCCCACCAAGAACACAATAAAACCAAATTTAGGTCCTGGTCGGTTGGCTCAGCGGTAGAGAGTCGGCCTGGCGTGCGGGGGACCCGGGTTCGATTCCCGGCCAGGGCACATAGGAGAAGCGCCCATTTGCTTCTCCACCCCCCCTTCCTCTCTGTCTCTCTCTTTCCCTCCCACAGCCAAGGCTCCATTGGAGCAAAGATGGCCTGGGCGCTGGGGATGGTGTCTCTCCCCGTTTCCAGCTTCAGAAAAAAATAATAATAAATAAAATAAATAAAATAAAATAAAACCAAATTTAAATTGTGACAACAAAAAAAAAAAGGAGGAGAGGATGGAGATTAACAGTAGCAAAGGATGATGGACTGCAGAAGCACTCATAAGATAGTGTACTACAATGAACATGGTAGGTACCCTTTTCATTACTTAATCGTAACCACCCTTGAAAAAACCACCACAGAAGCATATGACTTAAAAAAGGTAGCAATAGAGGAAAACAGTATGGAATACAACCAAACAAAAACAAATAATAGAAAAACAAAAGAGAAGAATCAAACAAGATACAAAACTAACAGAAAGCAATTTATAAAATGGCAATAGGGAACCCACAAGTATCAATAATTACACTAAATGTAAATGGATTAAACTCACCAATAAAAAGACACAGAGTAGCAGAATGGATTAAAAAAGAAAATCCAACTGTATGCTGCCTACAAGAAACACATCTAAGCAACAGGATAAAAACAAATTCAAAGTGAAAGGCTAGAAAACAATGCTCAAAGCAAATAACATCCAAAAAAGCAGGAGTAGTAATATTCATATCTAATAATGCTGACTACAAGACAGCAAAAGTACTCAGAGACAAAAATGGTCATCATAATGATTAAGGGGACACTGAATCAAGAAGACATAACAATTTTTAATATATATGCACCAAACCAAGGAGCACCAAAATATATAAGACAGTGACTTATTGACCTAAAAACAAAAACTGACAAATTTACAATCATACTTGGAGACCTCAATACACCGCTGATGGCCGTTCATCCAAACAGAAAATCAATAAAGATATATTGGCCTTAAACAAAACACTAGAGCACCTGGATATAATAGACATCTACAGGACATTTCATCCCAAAGCAACAGAGTATACATTTTTCTCTAGTGTACATGGA
This sequence comes from Saccopteryx leptura, assembly GCF_036850995.1. Classification (NCBI taxonomy): domain Eukaryota; kingdom Metazoa; phylum Chordata; class Mammalia; order Chiroptera; family Emballonuridae; genus Saccopteryx; species Saccopteryx leptura. Next base: position 34,388,666 of record NC_089503.1, on the reverse strand, counting down.
ACATTCTCAAGAATTAATCACATGTTGGGCCACAAAAATAACATCAGCAAATTCAGAAAAATCTAAATTGTACCAAGCATATTTTCTGATCATAAAGCCTTGAAACTAGAATTTAACTGCAAAAAAGAGGGGGAAAAACGCACAAAAATGTGGAAACTGAACAACATACTTTTAAAAAATGAATGGGTCAAAGAAGAAATAAGCACTGAGATCAAAAGATATATACAGACAAATGAAAATGACAATACGACATATCAGAATCTATGGGATGCAGCAAAAGCAGTAATAAGAGGGAAGTTCATATCACTTCAGGCCTATATGAACAAACAAGAGAGAGCCCAAGTAAACTACTTAACTTCACACCTTTAGAAACTGGCAAAAGAAGAACAAAGACAACCCTAAAGCAACTGAAGAAAGGAAACAATAAAAATCAGAGCAGAAATAAATGAAATAGAGAACAGAAAAACTATAGAAAAAATTAATAAAACAAGGAGTTGGTTCTTTGAAAAGATCAACAAAATTGACAAACTCTTGGCAAAACTCACCAAGGAAAAAAGAGAAAGAACTCATATAAACAAAATCCAAAATGGAAGAGGAGAAATCACCACAGATATCATAGATATACAAATATTATAGAATACTACAAAAAACTATATGCCACCAGTTCAATAATCTAGAAGAAAGAAAGAAATTCCTAGAACAATATAACCTTCCTAGACTGAGTCATGAAGAAGCAGAAAGCCTAAACAGACCAATTAGCAGGGAGGAAATAGAAAAAACTATTTTAAAAAACTATTAAAACTCCCCAAAAATAAAAGTCCAGGCCCAGACAGTTATACTAGTGAATTATATCAAACATTCAAAGAAGACTTGGTTCCTATTCTACTCAAAGTCTTCCAAAAAATTGAAGAAGAAGCAATATTGCCAAACACATTTTATGAGGCCAACATAACCCTCATACCAAAACCTGGCAAGGACGGCACAAAGAAAGAAAACTACAGACCAATATCTCTAATGAATACAGATGCTAAAATACTAAACAAAATACTAGCAAATCGAATACAACAACATATTAAAAAAATAATACATCATGATCAAGTGGGATTCATTCCAGAATCTCAAGGATGGTACAATATACATAAAACGGTTAATGTAATACACCATATCAACAAAACAAAGAAAATAAACACATGATCTTATCAATAGATGCAGAAAAGGCATTCGATAAAATACAACACAACTTTATGTTTAAGACACTCAACAAAATGGGTATAGAAGGAAAATATCTCAACATGATAAGGGCCATATATGATAAACCATCAGCTAACATCACATTAAATGGCATAAAACTGAGGACTTTCCCCCTTAAATCAGGAACAAGACAGGGTTGTCCACTCTCTCCACTCTTATTTAACGTGGTGCTAGAAGTTCTAGCCAGAGCAATCAGACAAGTTAAAGAAATAAAAGGAATCCATATCAGAAAAAAAGAAGTAAAGGTATCACTTTTTGCAGATGATATAATCCTATACATCGAAAACCCCAAAGACTTCACAAAAAGATTGTTAGAAACCATAAACCAATACAGTAAAGTCGCAAGATACAAAATTAATATACAAAAGTCCATAGCCTTTCTATATGCAAACAATGAAACATTAGAAACTGAACTCAAAAAAATAATCCCCTTCATGATTGCAACAAAAAATAAAATAAAATACCTAGGAATAAACATAACAAAGAATGTAAAGGACCTATATAACAAAAACTACAAAGCGTTGTTAAGGGAAATCGAAAAACATACAATGAGATGAAAAAATATTTCTTGTTCTTGAATAGGAAGAATAAATATAATCAAAATGGCCATATTACCCAAAGCAATATACAAATTTAATGCAATTCCCATCAAAATTCCAATGACATTTTTTAAAGAAATGGAACAAAAAATCATCAGATGTATATAGAACTATAAAAAACCCCGAATATCCAAAGCAATCCTAAGGAAATAAATGAAGGTGGGGGCATTACAATACCTGACTTCAAACTGTATTAGAGAGCCATGACTATCAAAACAGCTTGGTATTGGCATAAAAATAGACACTCAGACCAATGGAACAGAATAGAAAGTCCAGAAATAAAACCACATATATATGGTCAAGTAATTTTTGATAAAGGGGCCAACAACACACAATGGAGAAAAGAAAGCCTCTTCAACAAATGGTGCTGGGAAAACTGGAAAACCACATGCAAAAGAATGAAACTCGACTACAGTTTGTCCCCTTGTACTAAAATTAATTCAAAATGGATCAAAGACCTAAATATTGACCTGAAACAATAAAGTACATAGAAGAAGACATAGGTACTCAACTCATGGACCTGGGTTTTAAAGAGCATTTTATGAATTTGACTCGAAAGGCAAGAGAAGTGAAGGCAAAGATAAATGAATGCGACTACATCAGACTAAGAAGTTTTTGCTCAGCAAGAGAAACTGACAACAATATAAACAGACAGCCAACTAAATGGGAAATGATGTTTTCAAACAACAGCTCCGATAAGGGCCTAATATCCAAAATATACAAAGAACTCATAAAACTCAACAACAAACAAACAACCCAATAAAAAAATGGGAAGAGGACATGAACAGACACTTCTCCCAGGAAGAAATATAAATGGCCAACAGAAATATGAAAAGATGCTCATCTTCATTAGTTATTAGAGAAACGCAAATCAAAACTACAATGAGATACCACTACATACCTGTTAGATTAGCTATTATTAACAAGACAGGTAATAGCAAATGTTGGAGAGGCTGTGGAGAAAAAGGAACCCTCATCCACTGTTGGTGGGAATGTAAAGTAGTATAACCATTATGGAAGAAAGTATGGTGGTTCCTCAAAAAACTGAAAATAGAACTGCCTTATGACCCAGCAATCCCTCTACTGGGTATATACCCCAAAACCTCAGAAACATTGATACGTAAAGACACATGCAGCCCCATGTTCATTGCAGCATTGTTCACAGTGGCCAAGCCATGGAAACAACCAAAAAGCCCTTCAATAGATGACTGGATAAAGAAGATGTGGCACATATACACAATGCAATACTACTCAGCCATAAGAAATGATGACATCGGATCATTTACAACAAAATGGTTGGATCTTGATAACATTATACGGAGTGAAATAAGTAAATCAGAAAAAAACAAGAACTGCATGATTCCATACATAGATGAGACATAAAAACGAGACTAAGAGACATAGACAAGAGTGTGGTGGTTAGTGGGGGTTAGGAAGGGAGAGGGGAAGGGGAGGGGGAGGGGCACAAAGAAAACTAGATAGAAGGTGACAGAGGACAATCTGACTTTGAGTGATGGGTATGCAACATAATTGAATGACAAGATATCCTGGACATGTTTTCTTTGAACATATGTACCCTGATTTATTAATGTCACCCCATTAAGATTAACAAAAATTTATAAAAAAAAAAAAAAAAGGCAAAATCTCTTTGGATTGATTTTTATTCAAAAGTCCTGCAAGTGAAAGTGCCGAAAGTGCAGCCAAAAAGGCAAAAACAGGTGGTTATTAAATGAAAAATATGTAATGTTAAGTTTAGGTTAACTTTAAAGTTAAGTAAGTGCATTTTTTTACAATTAAGTTTTTGTCGTTTCATTTTAAGAAAAGAAAGTGCAGTTTTAGTTTTGTTTAAAGTAAAGAAAATGCAGTTTTCGTTTACATTGAGGGTTAAGAAAATGCAGTTTTAGTTTACATGTCTACTGTGCCTGCATCCCTTTCTCTCTCCCTCCTCCTCCACTATTCACCTCCGTTAGCCACAGTCATCTGTCTCCTAGGTAAGAATACAGTACTAAATAACACTTTTTTTTTTATTTCATATGGCCTGATGTTGTTGCAGACAGGCACTTCAAAGGATTCGAACCAGAGACGAGACCGAGGTAAAGTATATTATGCATTGGTAAAGAATACATATGTGTTTCTTAATTAAAAACATCTTTTTTTATAATTTAGGATGGTTTGGGGATGTTTCACAGGGCTGGAATAGATTAAATCTATTTCAGTTATTTTTAAATGGGAGAAATTTGTTTGATATATGAGTTGACTGACTTACGAGCTCAGTTACAGAACGAATTAAACTTGTATCTCAAGGTACCACTGTAGAAGTTTTTTCCAGTAATGTTTCTTGGGTGAATTTACCACAATAAAATATAAGCCATGCAGATTCAGAACATGTCCATCTCTGCCAGTTTCCAGGGTTGATAACACTTACTGAGGCTGCCTTTTGACATAAAACTGTCTTTGTAAGCAAGCAAAGCTGTCTTTGGGTCTCTAACATTATTGAATCACACATACTAGTAGACACTCATACATCAGCCATCTGTATGCCAAATCCTTGGGTGGTGATGGAGGGGTGCAGCTTTTCTATTCTAACTCCTGTTTTTCAATATTTCCTCGCTTTCTTACTGTCTTTTCCTTATATATCTTAACATCATTTATCCTGTAATGGCTTGGGTCTTACTAATTCAGCCAAGTGAGAGAAGAAAGAAACATTTCAGCCACTCAATCCCATGATAATTCTCTAGAATGAATTTTCTATCATTGAACTCTCAAAACATCTTATTCTAAAGTCTTATTATGCCTTAGCCTATTTCAAGTTTACTATCTGTGTCTCTGAGTTCACACATTAGAAAATTGTCAATGACAGTAAGAGTCATAAGAATTGCAGACATAAAAAAAAAATAAAAGAAAAAAAAGAATTGCAGACATTGGGACTATTCAAAAATATTCCAGTTTCCCCTTCCAATAGCGCACAGTTGAACAGCAATTTCTTACCTCCTTGCAGGAATACATGTCCATTTGACTTGTTTGACTAATCAAATGAGTGGAAGTGATATGTGACACTTGCAGATGGGATCTTTAAATTAGCCATGCTTAATTTCCCTATGGCACAGCATTGGGTGAAGATGCAGGTGATAGAAGCTCTATCAGTCTTAATCCCCAAGCTCATGGAGCAGATCCCACTGCCCACACATGAATGGTGTGTCCTATGTGCAAGAAATACCCCTCAGTCGTCTTAAGTTACCAAGCTTTTGCAGTTATCTATACTGCTCACAAAAATTGGGGAATATTTCAAAAGTGAATATAAAGCTATAAAATATCCCCTAATTTTTGTAAGCAGTATATTTACACACTATAAACCAGTGCATTCTCACTAATAGAGACATGAAAATCTCTAGAATGTCCCTTGGTGGTATCTGGTTTTTCTTTCTGTTGGAAGTATTCCAGATTCAACATCTATACAATAAGATTGTTGAATCAGAAGATATCTAAGTTTCTCCCAAACCATAAGTTATACATTTGCATTTGCTGATGATTTTCCTGAGCTCTGCCATTGAGTTGATGTTCATTTTGATGAATCTGTGTTTTCATTCAGCAGCCTGTTCAGATGAGTTTTCAATACTTGAGTGTTCTGATATGGGATACTCCTTTGTGGAGATCTTTTGGAGAAAGAACTGTTTTTTTTGTTTTGTTTTTTTTTTTTTGATAGTATAAAGGAAGATTCCCAAAGTCTTTACTATGCTTACCAAAGATTTATTTCCTAGGGGTTTTGCGTTTATAGAAACAGAGCTCAAACAACATTATTTTTTTGTAGAAAATAGGGAAAACTAAAAGCTATTTGTGGCACTGTGGAGAGAAAAAAATGTCTATCTAACTGAAAAAATATTGAGGAGGGAAAAAGTGGTCATTGAGCTCGTGGTAGCAACATTGAAACACTTTGGAAGGAAGAAAACATCCACAGGAGAAGTAAAATATCTTCTATGAGGAATTACTGGAGAAAGAAAATGTTTATACTAAGTGTATCAATTACCAACCAATAAAATCAGTTCATGAGTGACAACTATTCCAAGTAGAAATTATCACTCATCATTAAGCTTTATTGAATTAGCCAAGAAAATGAGAGGAAGAATACCACTGCTGAATCATTTGTACTTCCTCTTTCTCATGTGTTCATATTAATAACTTAATACCTTCCTCACCAAGGGTAACATATGGAATGACTAATTTTCAAGTACTAATTTAAAGCCATTTTCTCTCCACTATCTCAGGATACGAAATACAGCTGAGAACAAAATTAGAGCATAAACCACTGCCTTTCCTTCCCTGGGCTCAGATAACAGACCTGCAGCCAAATGGAATTTGACCAAACTTTCTAAAATGAGTAACATTGTGTGAGCACTGCTCCCTTGGGAACTGTATGAAAATGAGATGTCTGTCACAAAAGGTTCTCCAAGAAAAACCCTAGAAGAAATGGGCATTTGTCTTGACCCACAGACAAATGCAAAAAATTGCAAATACCTAAGTACAGCTTAAACTAAAAAACTTGAATTTTCCCAAAATTTGATAATGAAAAAGATATTAGAGTTAATTGAATGTATGTTATTCGTTCTTTCCACACTTATTGATTGTATATAAAGTGCCCAAGAATTGTGCTAGATGCTTTCACATGAACTGTGTCATTTGATTAATAACTCTGTAAAGTACAGATTAATTTACAGATGAATGGCTTACCTAAAGTTATACAATAATAGGGCCTTGTATTCAAGAGGTATTTGTGAAAAGTCCACTACATATCAGCATTTTCGTATGCACTAGGATGGTTCATTAACATTAACATTTGAGTCCAAGGATGAAAGTACAAATTGAGACTCCTATATCACATCTAAACATAGGCATGCACCATATAACGTTTCATTCAACAATAGACTGCATATACCATAATGGTCCCATAAGATTATATTGGAGATGAAAAAAATACGTGTCACCTAGTGACATCGCAGCTGTTACAATGTCATAATACAATGCATTACTCAAGTGTTTATGGTGATGCTGGTTTAAACAAACCTACTGTGCTGTCAGTCATATGAAAGTGTAGCTCATAAAAATGCATAAAATGCATACTTGAAAATAATAAATGACTATGTTACTGGTTTTACTATACTATACTTTTATTGTTACTTGGGTGTGTACTTTTTCTACTTATTAAAATAGTTTGCTATAAAACTATGCTGGTTATGCTGGCTGTAGCCTCCTACATCTCCTGTTTACTGCCTCTCTTGATTGCATCATTTTCCCTTATACTTGATTTAATCTTGTGTTGTTTTACACAGTAACATGCTGTATAGGCTTGTAGTCTAGGAGCAAAATGCTATACCATATAGTTTAGATGTGCTGTAGGCTAAGTCAACTAGTTTTGTGCAAGTGCATTCTATGATGCTTGCACAATCACTTAACAATAATTTCTCAGAACATATCCCAGTGGTTAAGTGGCACATGACCGCATTTAAAGTTGTAACCAATGATGTGTTAGATCCAGCTGTTGTCGGCTCAGGAGAGCCAACAGTATGCACTTCATCTTAAATTCACATTCAGCAATGTTGCACTGGTAGCCTGAAATTGGCCATGGTAGGATCATTTACACTGTCACAATAACAAACACTACAACTGAGTCATTTTTTAGAGAGTTTCTTGTTAAACAACTGCCAGCAACACAGCACTGCTTATAACAACCTGTTGAGTGAAATATAATTTATAACCCAACCTTGAAAAACATACCTTCATCATATCCTAAAGGATCAAGTTTGAATTTAGAATTCCCATGTTCCTTGTTGTCCCATATAAAAATTTGGCAGAAAAAGGAGAACCAATCCCTAGACTTTAGCCCCCATTCAGAAGCTTCAGGCCCACAGCTCTTGCTACTTTTCGTCCCATTTCATGTTTCATCCTATAGTGAGAGGGAGATCATCTGGGCACTCCAGAGCATTTTCCTAAGCTTCATCTATCTATGCAACGCACATACACATAGAGCTGCCCCTGGACCATCTCTTGGGACTAGAGGTATACAAGAGTATAGAGAACAGCAGCGCAGTGCTACCTCAGGGACTTGGAGGAAGAGAAGGAAAAACTCACAGACCTAGAAGCAGACACAAGTCTTTAAAGGTCTGAAATTTCAGGGTCTGTATGGCAGCGCATTATGTAGAGCAGGGGATAATGCAGGCTCTGAGTGGGTCCCTCGGTAACGTAGATAAATCACTAAGGGAAGCAGTCCAGATAAAAGAGGGCTAGAGTGCAGCTCCCTAAAACAGGCAACAGGTAGAGGTCTCTACTGACTGTTCTAAGAATGGGACTAAATACAGAAGTTCCAAAGCTTTCATGCAAGTCATGTTCCACTAAGAGAAGATGTAATAGTTTATATATTAAATATTTAAATACCCAAGACAAATTATTTTCAAGATTAAACTGGCTTATTACCACTCTCTTTTGAGCCCAAGTAAAATAATATTAAAAATCACCTTTTTTTTTTTCATTTTTTCGAAGCTGGAAACGGGGAGGCAGTCAGACAGACTCCAGCATGCTCCCAACCGGGATCCACCCGGCATGCCCACCAGGGGGCGATGCCCTGCTTCTCTGGGGCGTTGCTCCATTGCATCCAGAGCCATTCTAGCGCCTAAGGCAGAGGCCACAGAGCCATCCCCAGCGCCCGGGCCATCTCTGCTCCAATGGAGCCTCGCTGCGGGAGGAGAAGAGAGAGACAGAGAGGAAGGAGAGGGGGAGGGGTGGAGGGGTGGAGAAGCAAATGAGTGCCTCTCCTGTGTGCCCTGGCCGGGAATCGAACCCGGGACTCCTGCACGCCAGGCCGACGCTCTACCACTGAGCCAACCGGCCAGGGCCAAAATCACCATTTATTGATAGCATATTATTTACTCAGAAATTACTAAATTCAAGGAGACTGAATGACTAAAACTTCACAGCTTAGCAATTGACTTTAGTTAGTAAAGTGATTACTAACATTTACATTATCGTAATATTTTTGTCATTGGAAAGACTCAAGATATCCTCCTACTCCATGCCAACTGTGCTTTCTACATATCTAGCTGAATCTTTTTTGGAAATTCTGGACTGGACTCCTTCCTTGCTCATGGGTCCTGTCACCATGAGTAATAAAAGCCCTTTCCTTATTACCTGAGAATTAAAAACACATGGGCACAGAGAGCTGGTTGTTCGGTGTTTACCAGCACACCACTGGGTTACACACATGTATAGTAAATACTTCAGTAGAGGCCAAAAAAGTTATTAATAGTAATTGCTTTTGGGAAAAGAAATTCAAAAGAAGGGGAAAAAAGAAGTACATATTTTTTAATATCTTTCTATAATTTTCTTAGTAATATGAGGGCAGTGGGATTAGGGGCCATTTTGGTTTTCTTTTTTATATAGAAGTATATATCAAATTGTCTTTTTAGAGTCATTAAAATGACTTTTGTGTTTAAATGCTATGACATTTTTAAAACCTTTATAAAATTACCAAAATGTAATCAGAAAAAAGAATGCTACTATTGACTGTTTTATGAGAAGTGTCCTTGGCAAATCTTACTAGTTTTTCTTCTTCAAAATAGGAAATGGTGCAAGCAGCAGAATCTTTTCATAGGTACTAGATTTCACTGAAGCTCCATCGTCCTGCCATCTGTAATATTTCCTTATATAGAAGACAGCTCCCTAAGCACCGGCATATGCTAAAAATAACAGTATAAGGTTGCTGCCAGTGACATCACCAGGCTCCAATGACTTCATCTTCAGGAAACACCACCCACCATCTAATCTCCAAGTGATGGATAGACCTAGAGGATAGCATGCTCAGTGAAATAAGTCAGACAGAGAAGGCAAGTACCCTTTGATTTCACTTACACTTGGAATCTAAAAAACGAAACAAAACAGAAACAAACTCATAGATACAAAGTGATGGTTACCAGAAGGGAAGGGGCTGGGGGAATGAGCAAAATAGGTGGAGGGGATTAAAAGCTACAAACCACCAGTCATAAAATTAGTCACTGGGATGTCATGTACAGCATAGAAAATATCATCGATAGTATAATAACTGTGTAGGGTGACAGATGGTTACTAGATTTATCCCAGTGATCACTTCATGAGGTACATAAATGTTTAATCACTATGTTGTATACCTGAGACTAATACAATATCATATGTCATATAATCTTAAAATAAATTTTTTAAAAATCTATGAGTAAAATCTTGCTCAATCTCATGAAATCCTGCTCTTCAGATCTTACGGAAGAAGGCTTTCAAGTAATCCATAGCATCTTGCATCCGTGACTGCTCGCTGATAACGAGGGCATCATTCCATTTCTGTTTAAAGTGAACACTTGAGTTTTCACACGTTTCTAATGTCTAACGCTTTGGCTATCCTTAAGTTCAGTGAGTTGTCCTTAACATGGAATTCATTTTAAGAATAAACTTTTCTTAAATCTAAAAAAGAAAAAAGGAATACATGGGCATCATTTCAACATTTCTTGCTCTGGTCCTTTTTCTGATCTTCTGTAGTTCATGAACCTCTGCAGTCTCACTTTCTTCATCCGAAATCCAGAATATTAATATTGCTACTGCCAGGCTAGTATACCGAGAGGCCAGATGAGAAAGCAAGCTAGAGACTAAAAGGTTAACACGGGAGAGAGAGAATCTTCAGTGAACTGCTCCTATTTTCTTTTTCAATCTTAAAGAGGCTGCTCACACTCCAGAGTAGGATTTGTTCATTTGCTGTTTGTTTTCAGTGCGGGAATTAATTCTTTATGTGCAGGTTGTTAAACTTTAACGATAGCCAGTGTATGGCCGGTAGTCGCGGTCATCACAGCCAGGCACGTGCAGGTTCCCATTAAATTCGGGCAGACAGTAATGAAACTGTGGAGCCAATAATTGATGGGCCATTCCTTTATTCTAGCCTCGCACCCAGCAGGCAAGTAAAAACACACAGGGCTCCAAAACCCACCCACTCAGGGCTCACAGAGCTACTGACACATCCTGGTTTTCCTAGAATCAAAGGCCCCCACCAACCTTAGTCACTTCTGGTTGCCCATCTGCCAACATGGCTTCTTACTCTGCAAAACTGGCTTCTCCTTCAGCACCCTGCCATCTTGGCTGCCTTCTCATTCCTCTTTCTTCTTCTTCTACACAAACTTTTCTTGGTGCCACAAACCCTTCCTCCAGCAATATTAGCATAACAATGGTCCTTTCCAAGCAGGAAGGTAAATAGCAGTTTCACAGATCACATACCTGGGTGGCGGCCATTTTTAACAATAAAAGTGAGCAAACCCAGACAATACAGATTTTACAAACTTATTTGCTAAACAGCTAGGTTTGTTTTTTGTTGTTTTTGTTTTTGTTTTGTTTTATTTTACTTGTCTTTTTGAAACCTTGTATATGCAACACATTTTTTTCAAGAACTTTCTTAAAGCTTGAACATAATTTACCCAGTTTATCCCAATAATTACTACCAAGCACAAGGTGTGAAATAAAAATTAGTTGAGTGTATTGTAATGCCAGTAGCCACAGCCACCATCACAGCCACCTGGCCTGTGCAGGTTCACATTTGATTCGGACAGACAGTAATGAAACAACAAAGCCAAGAACTGGTGGGCCATTACCTTTTAATCCTAGCTTGCACCCGGCAGGCAAGAAATACACACAGTGGGAAAACACTTCCCTTTCCATTCAGGGCTCCCAAAGCCATTGACTTATCCGAGGTTCCTAGAATCAAAGGTTTCTACCTCATCAGCCTTATTCACCCCTGTTCCCCATCTCCTTCTCTCTGCACAAACTCTGTACAAACTGGCTTCTCCTTCAGCACTCCGGCATCTTGGCTGCTTCTGCTCTCCTCCACGTGGCCTTTCTCTGCTCTCCTTTCTTTTTTTTTTTTTTCTTTTTTTTTTCTGAAGCTGGAAACTGGGAGAGACAGTCAGACAGACTCCCGCATGCGCCCGACCGGGATCCACCCGGCACACCCACCAGGGGCGACGCTCTGCCCCTTCGGGGCGTCGCTCTGCCGTGACCAGAGCCACTCTAGCACCTGGGGCAGAGGCCAAGGAGCCATCCCCAGCACCCGGGCCATCTCTTGCTCCAATGGAGCCTTGGCTGTAGGAGGGGAAGAGAGAGACAGAGAGGAAGGAGGGGGGAGTGGAGAAGCAAATGGGTGCTTCTCCTATGTGCCCTGGCCAGGAATCGAACCCAGGTCCCCCACACGCCAGGCCAATGCTCTACCGCTGAGCCAACTGGCCAGGGCCACTGCTCTCCTTTCTAATGCTAATCTCAGGAACTGAGAAGGAGCAAGCTCCCAGTCTACCCCATTTTATAGTGTAGAAATCAAACCTTTAATCCAATATACAAACAAGGAAGTCTCTGATACAAAGTCACTTAGGGTGGGAAAGGCTTAGTTTTAAAACTAAGCCTTAGGCTATAACCATCCTGCCTGCTTACAGCCTGTCCCCCACACCCAATGCAAACTATAAGTGAGCAAACCTATATATCATATTTAGAAACTTATTTGACCCACATGTATTTTTATTATATCATCAGAATGTTTGAATATATTTAATTGCTTGCTACTGGCATACCTGTACACTCAGTCACTGGGAGTTGAGAAAGCTGCCCGTGTTTATGAGAGCACCCCGCAAACACACACCTCCTGCCCTACATGGGAAACGAAACCTGCTGTTACTGTCACTGGACACTGGGTATCAGTAATTGGAACTGGAGTCGGAGGAAGGAAAGAGGAAGGTGGATGAGGAGACCACACTCAGGAAGGGACACAATTTAAATTTTACTGTAAAAGAAGCTGACAGGGCATCAGTGGGGGAGGAGGGGACACCGTAGTCTTGAGGGGGAGAGTTGGTAGGAGCAACAAACCATAGAGGAGGCCACCAACAAACCGTAGAGGAGGCCACCAACAACCCGTAGAGGAGGCCACTGCAGATTGGGCTGCACTTTCTCTGTCTACAGTCAGCTCTATGGATCCTGCCCTGCCTGTCTGAGTCTCACAGCCTTGAATGCCCTTCAGGCAAGAAGCAACAAGTTGCAAGCTGAGGCTGCTTCTGACGGTGGTGGGAGGAAGGTAGAGGGCTCATGCAACACAATTGCCACCTGCAGACTTTCTTTAAATGGAATCTGGACCCTGTTAGGAACCAGGACTTGAGACTTGCCCTCCCCTTGCACTGGGTACTTCTCACCCGAATGCCTGGCAGCCAGACTCTGGGTCCCTGGCATGCTGCCCACTCTGGCCTTTCCCTTTTGTTGCCTTAAGGGTTGTTTGTGAATCAAATCATTGGGCAACCAGGTGCCTTCAGAAAAGTCTAATGCTCTCCAGCAGCTGCTGTCTATTACTGCCAAAGTGGCAGGGAAAGGAGGGCATCAGACTCAGCCTTCCTACCATCCTCTTCCACTCCAACAACTCACCAGGCTGCTGCTACAGGGGCTCCTATGGAATATCCCATGGCCAGGTAGACACCACCTCACCTCATGCTCTGGTGAGAGCCGGTAGCTCCTCCCTGTTAAATGCGCACCTCAATGCCTTTCCTCCAAGTGAGTTTTGCAATAAAAGAGCTGTCACTGCAAACAGGTGGGACAGGCAGCAGAACTCCTCCACTTGCTTCTCTTGCTGCTGCTGGCTCAGGGACAGGACACAAGACAGGCGAGACCTGCTCTTCCTTCTCTCAAGAGGTTCTAAACCAAGGTAATGCTTTTCATTGAGTCCCAGAGCTTTGTGGTTTCAGGCACTTATAGTTATAGCAAAAGTATTTTCTTTTCTTCCTAACTGCTTCCCCTTTAGGCCATAAAAGCTCTTTCTCTCTTCTCTCTCTCTCTCTCTCTCTCTCTCTCTTCTCTATCTCTCTCTCTCTCGCTCACTCGCTCTCTCACTTAAACCACCATGCTCCTTTCAGGAGTTGCTACACTTTCAGATTGTGACATCCTTCCTCATTTGCAAATGTTAGCTGTGTCTGGGGGCAGGGCAGCCGCGGGGCTGCCAGGAGCAGAAAGAAAGGTTTCCAAGTAATAGCATTCCATCAGACATAGGGGAACAGGCGGATCCATCTGGGACTTGACGGGCACCAGGAGGCTCCCTCTCTTTCTTTGGTATATTGTGCGTAGTTTGGCGCTTAAAGCACATCTGAATACAGGTATGGTTGAGCTCAACTTTCCTTTATTTGAAGAACTTGTGGATTCAGGTTTTGGATTGGCAGTGGGGGAGCATCCAATGGGAAATTCAGTCACATAGATCTCATAACCATGTGGGCTGCCGTGGGGATGGTCCCACGGGCATTTGGAATGGACTTGATTTTGGACGGCGGTGGCTCTGATTACTTCTTGGCAGCTTCTCTTTCCCAATTACTACGTTTGGCTTAGTCTTGCAGTCAAATTACTTGCAATCCCTAAACTGATCCAGAGAGCAGACAGAGCGGACAGAGAAAATACTGTCTTAAGAAGCAGACTGGGTAGTAGAGGAGGGAGGGTTCTGGTTGGGAATGTTCATTGAATGATCCACAACCAGCCCAAAGGAAGGTGAGTGCATATTAGACCTTGGTTCTTTGTTAAGCCCGAAAAGCTGGGTGTAACAAGCATCTTTAGAATACTGGTTCAAGAAAGGTTATTGTGTACACTTTTAACTGTTTTGCTCCCTGAATGTAGCTCAGGGAACAATATGACAAGTATTTTGCATTGACATTATTGAAAATATAAACTTTCTCATAATGAATATATGTTCTGTTTCAAAGAATTAGAAATCTTCTTTAAAAATCTAGCATCAGTATTCTGCATTACATCAGTAAACAAATGCCTTGATGAGTTGACTTACAATCTGAATGTGGTAATTCCACCAAAGTGAAACTCCAGCTTTCCATTTTACAATTTAGGAAGAAAGTGCTTGCATAAAATTTGACACTTTAAACAAGATAGCAAGTAGAATGAACTCTCTCAGGAAAATGAACTGGTTTTTCTAATCGCTCTATAAAACTTATTATTCACCTGAGAATATATTTGTGAATTATTAAGTAGCTCAGCTGCTTATTAAATCAAGTTTGGGAAAGAAAGCAATCTCAAAATTGAAGGGCCTTATGCAGCAAGCATAATAAATAGAGCGTGGATATATTCAAACGATATTAAAGTTGAGACACTATTAATTAAATCTGGTCAACCTTTACCAAGTGGAAATTAATTGTTTTATGATTTAAAGTTTAAAATATAAAAGAGTTTTAAGTTCTTTTGGTGTTATGTTCAGGAGGCAACTTTCTCTCTTCTCCCTCCCATGATGAGTACGGTGATGTCAACTAACAGCTAACAATCTTGAGATTTTAGCTACTATTTTAATAGTCCATTTTTGAGGAATAGAAATTATCACCTGGAAAATGACTCAGCCATAGATTCTACATGATGCAGTACTATGCAGTCATCAAGAATTCCAATTTCCACTGCTTTCGAGTCAGTTACTTCACCTCTTTAAGCTCAAGATTATCAATAAAATGGAAGTGATGGTACCAACCTCATAGGGTTTTCAGGAAGATTAAATAAGGTTAACAAGGAGAAAGCACTAGCAGAGTGGCTAGAACATAATAAGTGCTGAGTAAATGGTTTTATATATACACCTTATATACATACACCCATGCAATATGCTTGTTTCTTGCATTTTGATCATTTTCTGATCCTACCAACTAGAAGCAGAAGGTCAAACACATTAGAGGTGGATCCTGCTGTATAATAGCAGATCTGATGACTTACCTAAGGAAGGAAAGATGAAAATTAACTGACATTTGGTAACATGATACTGACATCTGATAACATGAGTTTATTCTTGTCTTCCACTAAAAACACAGTCAAGAAATAACAACCTTTGAGTGGTGAGTAATCTAGGTGAGTCACTTTCTCAGGTGTATATTACTAGTCTCTATTAACTTTCATTTTGTGTATAGTCACTATGAAGTATTTGTATCAACTTCCTGAGAATCTCATCTAAACCTATGATTCAAATTAGCTGTAATTAGCATTTGAGAAATATCTGCACTCCTCTTTATTAGAATTAGAAAATATTCACTTTATATGTGTACATTAGACTGGCAAACCTGTTTTGAGACAACCTCTCCCACTCACAAGCAGTGTGCGCTTGGACAAGTCACACCCAACTTCTTTGAGCTTCCATGTTCCTTGCCTTGAACCAGTGATAGAGCAGGTTGTTTCTTTCTGGTCCTAGAGTTCTAAGTTTATTTTTATTTATCATTTCAAAGATTATGGCACAAAATAACTCTCAGAGCTACTTTCTTGACTTTCCAAATAGTGCTGGAGAAAACCAGGTGACAAAATTTGAACTCATCACAATTTTTAAAAATATCAAAAAAGATAAGAGACCACACCCATTGCTGAAGTAAGATAATATTTAAAACAAATAATTCGATAGTGCCAAACAGGAGTTCCAAACAAACTCCCATAATTCTGAAGGGGAAAAACAGGGTAAATGATCTAGGGGAGAATGGAGAATACACACACACACACACCCTAGTGGTAAGATAAAATAAAAAGAACTCTATTTCATCACACAGAAACCTCCTCTAATCCAAGCTCTGTTTTTCAGGCCAGGAAAAACTACTTTCACCCCCCAAACCAATATGATATATCATACACTAAATTATAATTGTTTAGTAAGTAGAAGCCTATATAGAAAGATCAATAGACACATAGATAGCGTGCAGAGGGGAGGAGGGAGAGAGAGAAAGACAGGTATTTACTTTTTTCTTTTGTTTTTCTCCAGGGAAATACAATAGTTTATCAAATAACTAAATGACTATGATGCTTGAGAAGGGCACAATTTTAACAAGTCAAGTACACTAAATTAAAAAAAAACAGATATTAGTAAATTATACTTATATAAGGCTTATAAATTTTCAGAAAGAATTTGCTTTAAAATGCTGATGATTCTTGACTTTTTAAAAATATTTTCATCCCATTTGCCCCAATAGACTTGTACATAGCTAAGAAAAGTTTAAGAAGGTAACTGTTTTCCTACTGCTCCAGGCTTTTGTTTGGATTGCCATGTGTATTTGTCATAAAGCTGAGAAAGAGATTGTCAAGAGTAGAAATGACCCACCAAGTTCCTTTACAGATACTCAAACAAGCAGCTTCAGCAACAGCCATGTCTTTCCAGTTCTCCCACACTCTCACGTGCCCTAGGCAGCCTCCCAGCAGCCACAGTCCCAACAAGGCCACCGGTCTTGAAATACCCTCTTAAGGATATCTATGGTCAGGAAGGTTGGGGGAAGAGTCTTGGGTTCCCCTAATGTCTGGAAAAGTGCTTCTCACTCTGCAGTTCAAATATATAATACTAGGTAGAAAGAGGAGAAAAAACAAAAAGGAGAAAAAAGGAGACATAAAGCTTACATGGGAAGTTTGGGTTATATTTAGTGTCTGTTGGTGTAGATGTCTATAGGTTTGTGTGATCACTTCGACAATTAGTAGGACATGGGCACAGTGTCATCTTTAAGTTCAAGAACAATATTTATTGTAGTGAAAAATGCGCCTTTTAGCCTGACCAGGCGGTGGCGCAGTGGATAGAGCCTCGGACTGGGATGCGGAGGACCCAGGTTTGAGACCCCGAGGTCGCCAGCTTGAGTGCGGGCTCATCTGGTTTGAGCAAAGCTCACCAGCTTGGACCCAAGGTTGCTGGCTTGAGCAAGGGGTTACTCGGTCTGCTGAAGGCCCATGGTCAAGGCACATATGAGAAAGCAATCACTGAACAACTAAAGTGCCACAACGGAAAACTGATGATTGATGTTTCTCATCTCTCTCCTTTCCTGTCTGTCTGTCCCTATCTATCCCCCTCTTTGACTCTCTGTCAAATGCGCCTTTTGAATATGTATTCAGTAAGAATCAATGTATCTGATTTCAAGTTTTATAAAAATACCTTCAACCAAAAACATTTTCAAACCTATTAATGAACACAGTACTGAAAATGAGTTGAGTTCAGAATATACACCAATATATTGTATATGTGAAATTTGAATGATAAAAATATATAAGAAGGATTTTTTTTTCTTAACTTTCTTATTCCTTGAAAATTTTAAGATGGCTTTTACTATCATCTGTATGCTAATATCCCCTAACCTCTTTCTTTGCTTCTTGTCTGGGTGACTGAAGCAGATATTCCATTGGGTTAATGAAGATTCAATGAGTTACTGTACATGAAGCATTTAGAACTATGAATGGCATTCAGTAAATGTAAATTACTACATCTACTATTACTATTACCGGAACCTTACTATAAATATGATTAATACAAATATTCTTATTTTAGAACCAAACCAATTGCTCTTTCATAAGATCCCATAAACAGTTACCACTATTCTTTAAAACACAGAGAATAAAAAAAAATCAATAATCAAAAAACCTTCTAGATATTCTTTACTCTTCCTCCATAGAAAGTACTAGTTTTTCTGTTTTTTTAATACTAAAAATATTACATCTGTGGTATGTTATACAATGCTGTGCCCGCCCCATTTTGAAAACACTTGTAAAGTGGAAAGGTGCAGAATCTAGATGTCGCATTTTATGAAAAATAGTCTAAAAAACTGAGTAGCTTTAGAGAGAGACAGGATGGGAGGGCGGTTGATTATAGTCTGCAATAACTGAAAAATCAGGCCAGGACCAATTTGTAAATGTGTTTTTTAAATTTTATTTTTTAATTACAGTTTACATTCAATATTGTTGTGTGTTAGTTTCAGGTGTACAGTATAGTGGTTAGACAGTCATATGCTTTACAAAGTGTTCCCCAATATTTCCAGTACCCACTGGCACCTAATAACTATGTAATATGTAGTTTTTACAATATTACTGACTATTCCCTATGCTGTACCTCATATCCCCTTTGCTATTTAGTAAAATGTACTTTAAAAGGTAAATACAGTAAAGAAGGTAAGCTTGAAAGCTACATATGTTTCTTTTGCATAGGTTGATATTTTGAGATATTTTTTACCTTTGATTTTGAACAAGTAATTTCATCAAGTGATTAATCATCAGTTTATAAATAGGTCAAGTACTAAAAAAATAATGACATAAACCAAAGAGTCTATATGTAAATAATTTTATTCTATTCCTCCTTTGCCTCTGGGTTCTCCATCATCCCCGGTGATATTTATCTTCCCTCTGTGTCTGCTCTCCACTCACTGAAGAAGCACAGCCCTGTACCAGAAGAATTCCTGGTATAACTCCGTGCCCGGTAAACATGTCCACATGTTCATGTGGCTGTCCGTGTGAGCAATTGTATTCTGTATGCATTTCTTGATCATCTTTAATAGATTATAGTAATTGCTCTTTTTAAGCAAGCTCACACAAGAACTGTTTTCATGTAGAATCAGTGAATTAAAGTCATTCTCTTTCATGAAATGGTTATTAATAAGAGAGCCAAAGAAAAATCTATGGAGACAAGAACGGAGGGACAATATGCAAAATAACTTTGCAGCACGGTTCACATCTCTCTCCCCATCATTCCTTCTACACTTCCACTTGACCATCCTCATTTACTCTTAACCTGGCTAATACAAAACAATCTTCATTTTCTTTACCTCTAGTGTTTCTGCCTAATTCCAATACACAGTAACGCTCTCAGAATTATCTCCGTTGTCAATCTCCTGCCTGAAAAAATAATGTTTTAAATTTTCCATTTATAACAGAGTAAAACCCAAGCTCCTTTGAGCACAGTGCTTCTTGATCTGGTAACAACATACCTTCTAATTTCTTTTAACCTGTATTCTCTCTCATAGCCTTTTGCTCCAGCTAAACCAAATATTTTCTATTGTTCACCTCCACACTTTGAAATTAGTTCCTTGGCTCATTCTGTCCCCTGTCCTTGGAACAACTTTCACAATTTTTTTCTGCTTGTGACTCAACCTATCTGTACCCAGAAAAGCTGGAGAAAGCTGGCATATTGAGGTTTGCATACATATGGAGTTTATTTTTCTTGTGTAAAAACAAGTCCAGACATGACTTCCAGTATTGGTAATATGATTTCACAGAACCATGAAGATCCCAGGGTACTTTTAGATTTTAGCCTTCTGCTTCTTGCCTCATGTTTGCAAAATGAATGCTCTATTGCCAGTACCACATCTATATTCTAGGCAGGAAGAAGGCAACAAACACATCATGGGGCCCTAAGTCTACTTCTTTTAAAAAAATGTGTTCATCCAGCAACTTCCAAATCGATTTCATTGGCCAGTATTATATCACACATTAATCTTGTCTGCAAAAGAAGCTGTGATGTATAGCTAATTTCTCTAGACAATGCCTGTATTGAATAATGAGGGGAAAAAATAAGATAGAATTAATATGCATTCAGCAACACTGATCACAGATACTTTAAGACTTATTCAAACAGCCATTTTTTTTCTTAGGAGGTACCCTGGAGCCTCTCAGACAACTAAAACTGCCATTGTGTCTGGTCTAATTTTTTTGTTGACTTTTATAATTATCTTACTTTTCCCTGAGGTCTAAAACTTTATGGCGATCTCTGTACTCTCTAGTGCAGTAGACACAAAGAAGATACTTAGTATATATTTGAATAAGTTTCCCCTTGCATCTATGAGGAAGAAAAAGAGAACACTTTGCTATATTTAAGTATGGTTATATTCCACTGTAGTAAGAGCATGACTTAGATAACTTGAACAAGGATAGGGAACCTACCAGCAGAGATAGCCTAGAGCCTCTTTTCCTCCAGCGCGGGAGGTAAGAATAGTTTTTACATTCTCATAGTGGTTGGAAAAATAAAATGAGAATATGCAATAGGGACTGAATGTAGCCTGCAAAGCCTGAAATATGTACAATCTGCCCTTCTACAAAAATATATGCCAACATCTGACTTAGATAAAAATTTACTACAGTTTTCCATTTTGTCCACGTGTGTTAGATGTCATTTCCTGAACTAGTTATATTATCCCAGACTCGCTGGAATCATCACTGTCCTTTGAACCCATTCTTATGAGAAAACTTGCCAGACTCCCCTTCCATCAAGAAAACTAAATTCCTTACTCATTCACGGAGAAATTGATACATGGACTGACCAGGGGCCTCTTTTTGAATCTAAGAGATAAACAGCCAGGTTTGAACTAAATTATATCTTTGATGATTTTTTTAGGTAATAGTGTTGTCATGTTGCTATATAAATTATTAAGAGAAAATTGATGGGAGTTCCCAAGAATAATCATGAATCGTAATAAATTGTATTTTCTTTCCATCATTAGATAACTTTAGAGGGGTTTTGCTGAATGAAGATAGCAGTCTTTTTCTTTTTTATGTCTTGGCTTTGTTTTATAACCTGACTACATATTCACGCTAATGATTTGAGGAAGTATATGTAAAACAGTCACCTAAGAGCTGCTTTATTTTAATGTTATGGAAAGTATTGTTTTAAGTTCTTTTAATGATGTATAAAGTTTTCTTATCTATAAGTTCAAAAAAAAGAGAGCTATTTGTCCTATCTGTCCCTGAAACTTCCACTGACAATTACAGTGGCTGGTACATAGAAGTTTGTTTCCATTGTCACATGTTACTGTCTGTTCTTATTTGTTTTGTTTTGGGGGTTTTTTTGGGGGGATCTTCATGATATATTCTTTTTTTTATTTAATTTATTGGGGAAACACTAGTTAACAGGTTTCAGGTGCACAATTCTACACTATATCTTCTATACACCATGTTGTGTGCTCACACTCCCAAGTCAAATCTCCATCCATCACCATTTAACCTCCCATAACCTCATCTACCTTCCTCCCCCCACCCTGGGTAATCAACACACTGTCATCTGTGTCCATCAGTTTTTCCTCTATCTATGAGTCTGTCTCTCATTTGTTTGGCAGTTCATTTTGTTCATTAGATTCCACATATAAGTGAAATCATATACTTGTTTATTTCACTTAACATAATATTTTCCAGGTCCATCCAACCTGTTGCAAGGAATAAGATTTTCTTCTTTTTTATGGCTGAGTAGTATACCATTATGTAAATGTGCCACAGTCTTTTTATTGACTTATCAACTGGTAGGCACTTCCGCTGCTTCCAAATCTTAGCAGTAGCAAACACTGTTGCAATGAACAGAAGGGTGCACAAATTCTTTTGAATTGGTGTTTTGGGTTTCTTTGGATAAGTTCCCAGAAGAGGAATTGCTAGGTCATACATGTCACCTTCTATGAATGTTGAGCTAATTATAATGTGGAAGAAGTTAAGAAGTTCTTCTTCCATATAAATTATATTTCTTCCATGTAAGTTTAGTCTTGAAAAATACTGTATAAAGAAAGTGAGATTTATGACATTGATACAGTTTCTGCAGGTCAACTGTATAGTCATGATTGGAATCAGAATCCACCCTGAGGTGCTCAGTCCATACCCCCTGGAGCCTCTCTTTCACCTAACTTCCTGTTCTGTCGGAACTGCCTGTTTTCCACTGTGTTGGGCTTCTTAATTTAAAGAAGTGATTCATTCTCAAGTTAAGTCCTGAAAGTCTTCAATAAAGGTTTAAAGTAACTAAAACATCAAGGTGCACTCTCTTAAAACAAAGAATCTCAGAAAACAAACTTAACAAGTTCCTCACAGAGCCTAGAAACTTTTGTATCACATTGAGAAAATGCACTACTAAGTAAAAAAATAAATGATAGAATAGAAATAGTACAATGTACTGGATTACAGTATCTCTTAAAATAAAAATATTGCATTAGTACTCCCCATTTTAGAATAAGTTTAATAATTTTGTGTGAGAGACACATTTTTTTTTTCAGTAGGCATGTGCAATTGGGCATCAGTTAAAATAGCTATTATGATTGCTATGCTTTCAATTTGTGGAGCATTTTTTTCTGTTAAAAGAATTTCAGAGTTTTAATACAAACATAATTATAAAGATGTACATGTCATTGGTGCTGAACTTATTCTCAAAAATTTCTGTGAGAGCCCTGGCCAGCTAGCTCAGCTGTAAAGCGTCGGCCTACCATGTGGAAGTCCCGGGTTCTATTTCCAGCCCGGGCACACAGGAGAAGCGCCCATTTGCTTCTCCACCCTTCCCCTTCTACTTTCTCTCTCTCTCTTCCCCTCCTGTAGCCAAGGCTCCACTGGAGCAAAGTTTGCCCCGGCGCTGAGGACAGCTCCATGGCTTCTACCTCAGTCGTTGGAATGGCTCTGGTTGCAACAGAGCAATGGCCCAGATGGGCAGAGAATTGCCCCTTGGTGGGCATGTCAGGTGGATCCCAGTTGGGCGCGTGTGGGTGTCTGTCTCTCTGCCTCTCTGCTTCTCACTTCAGAAAAATACAAAAAAAAAAAATTAAATGTCTGTGAGAAACACATGGAATTCTTTTCATTTGGATACTGATGCAGCATGTTCCTCTTATTGACTTTAAGTCACCTGTCCCTGTTTACAGCATGTGAAATACTCTCAGCAGAACAAAGGTCCCAGCTTTGGTAAGTCAAACCACAAACTGGCAGATGGGCAAACAGCTGAAGCCAGAGTCCACTTGAATTGTTCAGACTCTTAGAGGTCAAGTTCAGACCTGATCTAGCTGAGGTTCCTTTTAACACTGATTTGTCATCACAGGTAGCTGAGCAGATTTACCTGCGAGGACCAGAAACATGCACTGTGCCATCCAGAGGGCAGAAATCCTGGATGGGGCTCACCTCATGCAGATTCTCTGGCACGACGGCACAGAGTCATTCTACCCCGCCGTGTGGCTGAGGGACAATTGTCAGTGCCCCGACTGCTACCTGGATTCTGCAAAAGCACGGAAATTTCTCTTGGAATCACTTGATGTGAACATTGGCATTAAAGAGTTGTCGTTTGACAAAAAACGGGTAATTATTTCCAAATTATTTTTTTTCTTTTCTTTTAAGATATTTAAAGGATTAGTCTCCAATCATTTAAATAATCAATTGTTTTTTCATTTGATCGTATTTACTATCAGTTTTGTATAGTACTTGCTTGCAAAGTTAAGTAGGCTCAGGATATGAACAGTTGTTATTACTGCTATTTGTACGACTGCTACAATTTTTAATAGAATCTATAGTGTTGCTCATTATTCCTTCAGTGAGTGACAGCCTTGAAGACACAATCAACCTGTTTCTATGTATAATAAAAAGAATGCTTCTGGGCTTCAGTTAACTCATCTGAAAATAGAAATTCCAACAGAATATTTTCAGAAAGATAATGTATGGATTCAATGAGATAATACAGGTAAAATGTTTCTATAGTGCTTGGCATATAGTAAGCTTTCAAACAAACAAACTATATATGTGTGTGTGTGTGTGTGTGTGTGTGTGTGTGTGTGTGTGTGTGTGTATAGTCAAATTAGTAAGTAGAAGTTCAAGGCTTATTCTGGGATTCCCAAAAGCATAGCTCTCAAAAGCACACACTAGATGTGCCACTACCCTGTGTTTCTCTCTTCCACATTTCCTAGGACAGTTTCCAGAAGAGCAGCTGTGACCAGCAAGGCTACCCCCTCTCCACTGTTGTCTCCATCTCTACTCGAGGCCTTTATTCCCAGGGCTCACTGCTTGCTAGCTGTGTGACCATAGAAATAGAATTGACTCTTAATTCCTCCCCTGAAATAATGTAAAAGATAGTAGTACCTTCTCCTTAGAGTTACATGAGGACTAATGAGCTACGTTTGTAGTGCTCATTATACAATTTGCACTCAAAATGGTGTTATTCTTGTGCTATTATTCTCTGCCTAGTCATATAATTACTATTTCTGATCATTTTGGGAGGAATATTGATATCTAACTTCGAGTCGTCCCATAAAGTTTGGAAACCACGGGATTAGAGAATATAGAACAAAAATGTCAGATCTAGCCAGGTTTTATTTATTACTTCTGTAATGTTTAAGGGGCCTCAGAACTCAGATGGATCCCCTTGACTTTCAGTGTCATTGTTTTCCAAAAGCTTATTCCATGACTGTGCATATGTAGGCAAAAAAAAAAAAAAAAAAAGAATAGAGAGAGAGAGCGAGAAAGGATTTCCTTATTTTCTTAAATAACTAACATTCAGAAACAGGGTAACTGTAACTGTGCATGCCAGTTAGGAATTCCTGCTTTGTTGATTTGGTGTTATTCTTAGGTCTAATTATTAAGAGGAACAACTAAGAGGAACAACTCTGGCTTGCTCCACGAATTGGCAGCAAACACTTCCACAGTGTGTGTGGTCTGCTTGTTTCATGGTATATGACAAGGATGCAAGATCTGACATTCTTGTTCTATATTCTCTAAACCTGTGGTTTCCAAATTTTCTGGGACGACTTGAAGTTAGACATCAATATTCCTCCCAAGATGATCATAACTGAAATATGTAGAAGTATAACATATACATGGGTGACATTTGCTTTCTGTGTTATAAGGTCCTTATCACGTGGCCAAATGAACATTGCAGTGAATTTGAAACTGATTGGCTGAAGAAAAGATGCTTTTCACAGCAGGCCAGAGAAAAACTCCAAAGAGAATTATTTGTGCCAGGTAACTTTGCCATGGTCTTCAATGTCCTTAAAAACTCATATAGTAAGAAATTTGCTCAGAAGCAAACTCAAACCCTTGTGCTTTCGTTAAAATAGTATGGTAATTTGTGTCAAATGTTTAATGATTTACCAACACAGATCATTTGAAGAGTGATGAAAAGAAATAGAGATCAGTTCTAGACATCCTAAAGAGACAGGAAGAAAAGAAATACAACAAACTGGTATCCTTGTCGTATACCATGAAACCTGACATACCACAGACACTGTGGAAAGTGTTTGCTGCAAAGTTGTGGAACAAGCCAGAGTTGCCCTTCTTAATAATCTGAACTGAGGCCAGAATAACACCAAATCAACAAAGCAGGAATTCCTAGCTTGGTGTCCACAGATTCAACTGTGTGATCCATGAACCCCATGAAGTGACATACAGCTAGTGATTGACTTACGACCATGATTGGTTCTGACAGACTGGCCGTAACACGATTTGGTCGTAAGTTGAGTAGGCTATATGTACAGTACTGTGAAATGATGTTATAAAAATCTTTAAGTCATATTTTATCATAATGTTCTTTCATTATTGTTATATATTATAATTTTCTTTGTTCATTTTATGCCATTTGTATCATCTCTATACCATTTTATTTTTTATTTTTACATTCATCAGGTTTAAGTAAAACACTGCATTACCAGTACAACTGGTTTAATATTTGCAAAACATACAAAATTACAAAATACAGGTGCATACAAAAATACAAAATACAGGTGTAAAAAATACCATAGGAAACATTTTCCCAATTACAAAACATATCAAAATATATAAACATGTATGAAACATTTTATTGGCCAGCACTGTCATACGCCCGGCTGGGCAACGCTTGCGCTGCCAGACATGGAGCAGTCGAGGCTAGTGATTGTGGTCGTAAAGTTGAATAGTCGTAAGTTGCATAGGTCATAATTCGATCAATACCTGTATAGCATTAGGTATATGCATGTGTGTGTGTGAGTGAGCTCAGCAGATTTTCTTGGGGTGAGTTTATGTGGGTCTCAAGGGAATCTGTGACCACATAAATGTACAGAAAATCTGCAATAAATGGGTTCAGTGGAAAAAAAGACTTCATCTTTGGACAAAGAGATAAAATAAAATACTTAGTATAGGTAGAAAGCTCTTTTTAAAGTATGACTTTTAGGAGATGCGCAATGATTACGGCTCAAGCCACAGCACTGGAGAGAAGTAGGAAGTGTTAATAATTCACCCTTTGTGTATTTTGAAGGTTTGTATCATAAGACTATGTGGGTCAAAGGCAATTTCTACAAACATGATGATTCCTGCATATTTACTAACATCTGGCATTTTGGGGCATATCCCAAGATAGAGATACTACCTTATTCCTTTTAATTCTGAAATTCCCAAATGTGTGCGGTAACTCTCTGTGGTTTTAAATGCTAAACTGTCACAGTTTATTGGAATAGAGATGTGACTAATTAATCACTTGAAGCACACAGCTTCACCTTATCCAATGGTTATCAATAGAGTATGACACGGTCCCCTTTCAGCTCAAGCAGAGGCCAGTCTTGTCAGGAACAAAGTTCCTCCATTCCCTTAGTCTCACCATTCCAATAAGTGGCAAGATTTCATTCTAGCACCTTCTGCCTAAACCACTAGAAATCCATTTCCCTCTTTCTCTAGCCCAGCCGGTTGGTGGAGTCCATATGAGTATTCAAGGATGTATGTTTTTCCTGCCTTCCCCAAGTGAGTGCGTTGCTCGATACTGCAAGGACTCTCCGGTTACATAACTGAGTAGCAACTGGGTCAAATAGCAGAATCACGAATGTATTATTATTATTTTTTATTAATTTTAAATTTCTTCTAGTAATCAAAATATTTTTCTTTAAACTTGCCCTAATTTTGTAATCCTGTTGGATTTTACTTTCATTTCCTTCGGGCTCTTCTTCTGACTGTTTCAGGGAATAAAAGCCTATCTTTTATTATTACAGCAAAGCTTTTAAGCATTATAAAAGGATACAGCCATTCTCCTCCCTTTAATATTTCTTGAGGAGCGCAGTTTATGGCTCACATTGCTCAATACTATCAGGCAGTAGCAAAATGGAAATGATACTACAGTTAAGTAGTGGAAAAATCTGGTCACCCTGACAAAGTGCAATCATGAATAATATAAGGAGAACTGGCTGCTATTCAGACACTGGAAAATATTTTAATGGTTTCAAACAAGATCAGATTTTTAAAATATATTCTCAAGCTGTGCAGTTGGTGGGTTAAAGAAGAAATTAATGGGCCATTTTGCCACATTGTTTCCATGGTCTTTTGCCTGCAGCATTTGACACCTTATTTCACTGCCGGTGCATATTTTCAAAACATTTGTGCTCCGGAACATATCAACAAACTTGGTTACGTTTGTGAAAGGATTGTGTTTTGTTTTTAGTCCTCAGTGGCAATTTTTCCTCTTCTGCTCTTTCCCAAGAGGGAGGAAAGAAAGCCTTTTAAAATCTGGCCTCAAGATGCAGACTGCTTTGCCTTGATCTTCCCTTGGCACTAGACGTTGCACTCCAAAATGAAGAGACAGATGATAATCAGCCGGAAAAGGGTCTTGACATGGGACAGACACAGCTGGAAGGAAAGCATGGATAATAATCATTCCCTCATCATTTTCTGGGTAGTGGCACATAGATTGGCCACCTATTTTGTGCTGGAAACTCTTCAAGGAAAACACCAAGTTCAGAAAAGACATGAATTCTGTCCTCGGGGTTTTATCAAGTTTAGGAGGGTACATTAGCCATGAAAACAGATACACACACACACACACACACACACACACACACATAACAGATATTTCAAGTACATTAAGGCATGCATAGAAGGTTAATTATAACCCAGAGGAAGGAATCAAAAGATACAAGGAGGAAATGGTCTTCCAAAAGGAGGCCATGCTTGAGCTGGATTTAGAAGAATCAGTTTGTCAGGCAAACATTGAAAGTAAGGAAACTCTCGGTAGAGAAAAAGGCCCGTGTAAAGTCACAGAAGTGTAAAGTAACAGGGCCGGTTTAGGCCTTCATTTAGGTTAATGCTGGTGAAGTTAACTGTTAGGCCACAGAGAAGGAAGGGGCCAAACCAGGAAGTGACTTTAGTGCCCTCCTAAGAGTCTCAGTCCTAACGCCTTAGGCAAGGAAGTTTTCTCAACATGGACCTCAGGCAAATATTCCCTTCCCTTAGTTCTCAGGCTTATTCTAGAAAACCAGAGAAATAAGTTTAAGATCTTCATCAATTTAATAAGAAGACTGCTTTGTTTTGTTTTGTTTTTTTAGAATGTGTTTTACATTTCAGAGGTGTATCTTTCTGATTTTGGCCAAATGCATGTAATTTCTCAAATGCCTATAAGTTTGTAAATGTCTCCTTAGCTTCATTTTTCTCTCACTCCATTCTCCCCTCCTCTAGTGTACCACTTTGGTTCTTGGTTGGTTTATATTTTACAAAAGACAGAGTTGTGATTGGATCTGTGTTGTAGGAAGTTCGTGGTCCTGCCATCTGTGTTGAGTGGCCCAGGGTGGGGAGTGACTGGGAGCAGGGTGACTAAACCATGGCCTAGAAGTGATCCAGTAAAAGACATTGAAGGCTTCAACTAGGGCAGTAGCACAGAGGATGGGGACAGGATTTGTATTCAAGAGAAATATATATTGACCCTTAGGCTAGGAGGTTGGTGGCCCCATTCTTTAATCTCTACCAAGTTAAAAACTGATTGATGAAAACTAACGTGTACAAGTCCAAACACATGGATGAAAATTGAAAACTTCAATAACACATTGGAAATGTGAAGTTTCTTTTTTAGGTAATTATATTTTAGCTTCCATGTGAAACTGAGATAATTACACACTAATTTCTGTAACATCAATATCCATAATTCCTGTAATGCAATCAATAGGACTGGAATGGAAAAAAAAAAAAAAACTGCACTGAATAGCCCTAACATAGTAGAGCAAATCTTCTCCTGTCTGTTTCACCAAATTACCACCATTCCCTCTCTTTTGTTTCAAAAGGACTAATGCCACAAGAGGTAGTGAAAATTCTGAAATAACTGTCAGAGCCCTCTAAAATCTTTGTGGCTCATCCATGGTGAAAAACCTAAATAAATTTAAAAAATTAACAGAGCTCCCCTATCATGCAGAGGGCCACGTGTTTCTTTGAAGGTTATTTATATTATAGTGCAAAGAACAGAGTGTTTCAGTGCAGAGGCTATTTTGATGCAGAAAAGCAAAAATCACTGTTGTTTTAATTAGCAGGTAATATACACAATAAATATGCCAAACTTCTGTGTGATAGTTTACTCCTATCTGCAAACCTTGTTCTACGCTTCACCCATTCTTGAAGCCCCAGAGGCAGGAGTCTGCAATGTTAGGTAGGGATGGGGAGAGGGTATTTGTTTCACATATCGCTTGGTAATTATATAAAGGCCAAGGAGGTTGTTTCTTTCAGGCTGCCTTAAAATGTCCCAACTCTATCAAGGCAACCAGGTCAGAATGGCTTCAGAATAGCTCTGTTAAAACAGCTACATGAGAGCAATCAAACCACCACGTCCCATATCCAAATATATTTCCTTCCCAAAGAAGGACCAAATAAAGATTCCTTCCCTGAAGCCATCCAGGCTCGCCCACTGATGCAGAGGTTGGAGAACAACTCAAAGTCTTCATGTGTTTAAGAAACAAGTCTATTCTGTTTTGCCTGATATATATAAATGGACCTGCTAACTTTCAGGGAACTATCTTTGAGGTTTTGATAAAATGAATATGGGTATTTTAAATGTCTATGAGTTCATACATGCATATTTTGCTTCCTTTTTCTTCTGGGTTATATTGTTGTCTTCTAATGTGTCCTGTTCTTTTCTAAATTGTACATAATTTATTGTTGTATTCAATTTCTGCGCTGAACTTGGTACACCTGGGCATAATAGTAAAAGTTTCAATAACCCTACATGAGTTGGGGCCACCCTTGTTCTGTCAGTAGCCCAAGATGGAAGATTCCCAGCCTGAGATTTGCCCAGTAGTGTCCTTTAGTGTCCTTAGCAGGTGCACCTAATCTAAACAGTCATCTGTCTAGAGTTTGATTTCACTTGGAAACTCTACATAAGATCTTCTTCCTTTTGCCTTTCTTATCACCATTCATATTTTCAACTAGAAAACAGATACCACATGGTCACAGATAAAAGATAAACTCTAAAGATAGGACTATTTTACAATAGGATATATTAGAGAAATATCAAAAAACAAAAAAGACTATACACTACCTCTATTCTTTAAAAATTCTTAAGTGATTATATATTTTTTTAAATCTTTTACTTAATACCTTCATAAAACAAAGTATAATAGTTTCATCCAATGTTAGTACTAAACAGGACATTGAAAAGTTGGTGTTTCTAAAACGTTAATGCTTTAAAGTAGCAGCAAGGAAACATCCTGAATCACCTTCTCCCACGGGCACACAAAATCTATAGCTACATATATCAGTTTCCTCTGAAAGAACCTGAAAACTAGCAGAACAGCTCGTCCACAATAAAGGATGAAAGAACCACATGGAGGCAAGTAAGAAAGGCAAAGACATGGTCTTGGCAAAATCCCCACCCCCTGGGGCCACCCACAGTCAGAAGGGATCTCACACATGTGGACAGTCTCCCTGATGAATGAGGGATTTGTGCTCCACGCCAGATACCCTAATCCTTAGGACCTGCACCAAAGAGACAAGCCCCAGCAATATTTGGCCTTGAAAATCAACTGGACTTATGTCCAGGAGACTCAAAAAGTTGTAAGAAATGGTAAGTCACTCTTATAGAGCTCAGCTGTGGACTTATCATGGGACCTAGTGCCAAAGCAGCAGTTTAAAAAACACCAATTTTAAAACCACCTGGACTATCCATGAAGAGATTTAGTTGCTAATCTTAAAGCATCTGTCAGAGGCACAGGGGTCTACTGATACTTTCTCTGAGGACAGAGGTGGTGGTGGGCACCATTTTTGCTCTCTTACTCCACCTTGATTACAATGGTGGGCTTGTCTCAACCCCCTGCTATTCTTGTATCAGTTGCAGCCAGTCAGCTGACCCCACCATGCATTCTCCCACAGTTCCACTGCAGCCTTTGGGCTTTCACTGACCCCGGGATCCCCTGTGACACTGCTGAAGCCAGCAGGCATGTGCAGTGCACACAGGGGGTGTCTCTTGAGTAGCTGGTTCTCTGGCCAGAAAGAACTGTTACTGAGCATAAAACAATCAAAGAGACAGTTTTTGGCAGCTTACTACCCTCAGGGCACATCATAGACAACAGATCTTCAGTTTTCCTATAAAAATGCCTATTTACTTTCCCTGAAGCATCAGTCTGAGGCATAGACTTTAAGTTTACCACACATCTAGAGGCCCCGAGGAGATCTCACACAAAGTAGACTGTATGCAAAGACTGTAATAAAAAAACAAAGAAGGGAATTACATTATGATTAAAATGTCAATTCAACAAGAAGATACAATATTTATAAATATTTATATGTATCTAAGAGCCTCTAAATATATAAAGCAAATATTAAGGGATCTAAAAGGAAAATAGCAATATAACAGTAGGAGACTTTAATACATGACTTGCATCAATGGACAAGTCATCCAGACAGAAAGTCAATAAGAAAACAGTGGCTTTTATTGACACATTATACTAGATGAAGTTATATATATATATAGAATGTTATATTCAAAAGTAGCAGAATACACATGCTTCTCGAGTGCCCATGGAATATTCTCTAGGATAGATCACATGTTACAATACAAAGCAAATCTCAAGAAATTTAAGAAAACTGAAATCATATCAAGCATCTTTTCTGATACAATGACATAAAACTAGAAATCATTTTGAAGAAAAACTAGAAAAATCACAAATATTTGGAGATAAATAGCATTCTACAAAACAACCAATGGGTCGACAAAAAATTCAAAGGGAAATTTTTTAAAAATACCTTGAGAAAAATGAAAATAGAAAAACAACATTCTAAAATCTGTAGGATGAAACAAAAGCAGTTTTAAGAGGATAGTTCATAACTATACAGGTCTACCTCAAAAAAAAAATCACATAGAAACAATCTAACTTTACACCAAATGGAACTAGAAAAAGAAGAACGAAAAAAGTGCAAAATTAGTAGAAGAAAAGAAATAATAGAAATCAGAGTGGAGATAAATAAAATAGAGACAAAAATAAAAGGTCAATGAAATTAAGAGCTGATTCTTAAAAAAGATAAACAAAAATAAGAAGCCTTTACCTAGATCAATAAAAAAAAGAAGACTCAAATAAATAAAATTAGAAATGACCGAGAAGATACAGTTGAAATACAAAGTTACCAAAGAAATAAAAAAGATTCTAAGAGACCACCAGAATTACCTACCAACTTGACCACCTAGAAGAAATGGATAAATTCATGGAAACATACAACCTATCAAGACTGAATTATAAATAAAAAATCTGACTACTAGACCAATTACTAGTAAGAAGATTGAATTATTAATCAAAAGACTTTCAACAAAAGTCCAGTACCAGATGGCTTCATTGGTGAATGCTAACAAACATTCAATGATTTAAAACTTATCCTACACAAACTATTTCATAAAATTAAAGAGGGAGAAACTTCCAAATTTGTTTTACAAAGCCAGTATTACAAGACAAGGACAGTACAAAAAAAATTACATGTTAACCACTCTGATGAACTAGATATAAATATCCTCAACAAAATGTTAGCAACCCAAGTTCAATACTACATTAAAAGTATCATACAGTATGATCAAGTGGGATTTATTCTAAGAGTGCAAGAACAGTTCAACATCCACAAATTAATCAACATGACACACCACCTTAACAAAATGAAAGACAGAAATCATATGATCATCTTAGATGTGAAAAATTAAAGAGCATTTGACAAAGTTCAATATAAACTTGTGACAAAAATACTTGAAAAGTGAGTATACAGGGAATATACCTCAATATAAAATAAAGTCCATATATGCCAAACCTAGCTAATGTTATACTAGATAGTAAAAGGCTGACAGTTCTTCCTCTAAGATCAGGAATAAGGCAAGGATGCCCACTGTTACCACTGCTATTTAACATAGTAAGTCCTTACCACAGGAATTAAGCAATAACTAAAAGAAATCTTTAAAGAAGAAATAAAAGATATCCAAATTTGAAAGGAAGAAGTAAAACTGTCACTATTTGCAGATGATATGATACACTATATAGAAAGACTCCACCAAAAAACTGTTAAACTAATAAATGAATTCAGTAATGTTGCAGGATACAAAATTAACGTACAGAGATTTGTTATATTTTCATACACTAATAATGAATTATCTGAAAAGAAGTTAAGAAAACAGTCCCATTTTACAAAAAAAGATAAAATGCCTAGGAATAAATTTAACCAAGATGGTGATAGACCTGTACATTGAAAACTGTAAGACACTGATGAAAAATTTGAAGAATCCACAAATAAAGATATTCCATGCTTATATATTTGAAGAACCAATATTTATAAAATGTCCATACTACGTAAAGCAATCTACAGGTTCAATGAAATCCTTATTGAAATTCCAGTGGAGCCTGACCTGTGGTGGCTCAGTAGATAAAGCATTGACCTGGGACACTGAGGTCACTGGTTCAAAACCCCCAGGCTTGTCTAGTCAAGACAACTATGAGTTGATGCTTCTCGCTCCCCATCCCCTCATTTCTCTAAAATCAATCAATAAAATTTTTTTATAAAAAATTCCAATGGCATTTTTTTCACAGAACTAGAACAGATAATTTTAAAATTTGTATGAAACCACCAAGGAGCCCAAATAGCTGAAGCACTCTTGAGCACAAAGTTGCAGGTATAGGGCTCCCAGATTTCAAACTACACAACAAAGTTATATTAACCAGAATAGTATGATATGCACATAAAATTAGACATATAGTTCAATGGAACAAAATAGAGAGTCCAAAAATAAATCCACATTAATATGGAAATTTAATTTATGGCAAAGGAACCAAGAATATGCAAAGAGGATAATTTCTTAAACTGGACAACCACATGAAAAGAATAAAATTATACCACTGTATTAAACCATATACAAATATTAATGGAAAATTGACTAAAGACATGAATGTAAGACCTAAAACCATAAAATTCCTAGTAGAAAATATGGGTGGTAAGCTTCTTGTCATCAGTCTTATTAAATTTTTGGATCTGATTGCAAAAGC
The DNA here is from genome assembly GCF_036850995.1 of Saccopteryx leptura. Classification (NCBI taxonomy): domain Eukaryota; kingdom Metazoa; phylum Chordata; class Mammalia; order Chiroptera; family Emballonuridae; genus Saccopteryx; species Saccopteryx leptura. The sequence continues at coordinate 34,354,048 of NC_089503.1, read as the reverse complement.
AAAGGCAACAAAAGCAAAAATAAGCAAATGGGATTCCATCAAACAAAAAACTCTACACAGCAAAGGAAACTATCATTAGAGTGTAAAGACAACCTATTGAATGCAAGAACATATTTGCAAGTCTCATATTTCACAGAGGGTTAATATTCAAAATATATAAAGAACTCAACTCAATAATAAAAGATAATCCAATTTAAAAATGGACAGAGATCTAAATAGGCTTTTTTTCCCCAAAAAACGACATACAGATGTCCAAAAGGCACGTTTAACTATTTATCAGGGAAATGAAAATCAAAACCACAGTGAGATATCTCACACCTGTTAGGATGGCTATTATCAAAAGGACACATACTTTTCTGAGAAGATATGTAGAAAAAGGAACTCTCCTACACCTTTGGTAAGAATGCAAATTAGTGCAGCCACTATTTATACAGTATAAAGTTTTCTCAAAAAATTATAACTGTAACTACAATATGATCCAGATATTCCAGTTTCGCACTTTTTTAATGAAAACCAGCTCTGGCCAGTGGCTCAGTGGATAGAGCATATGGACATCCAGGTTCAATTCCCGATCAGGACACACAGGAGAAGTGACCATCTGCTTCTTTCTTCGTCTCACTCTCTTTCTTTCCCTCTTCCTTTCATACAGTCAGTGGCTTAATTGGTTCCAGCATGGCCCTAGATGCTGAGAATACCTTAGTTGGTCTGAGTGTGACAGCCTCAAGTGCTAAAAATAGCTCAGTATTCGAATATTGACCCCAGATAGGGTTGCCAGGTGGATCGACATTGGGGTGTATGTGGGAGTCTGCCTCACTATCTCCCCTCCTCTTACCAAAAAAGAAATAAAAACATTAATTTAAAAAAGATATAATGAAACCTTATATTTAATGCAATATTATTTATAATAGCCAAGATATGGAAATAATAAGTGTTCATTGATGATAAATGGATAAAGAAGATGTGGTACACACACACACACACACACACACACACACACACACACATACACACACGCTGGAAAACTATGCAGCTAAAAAAGAAGTGAATGGACCCAGAGGGTATTATGCCAAGTGAAATAAGTCAGACAGGGAAAGACAAGTACTGTATCATTTCACTTACATGTAGAATCTAAAAAATAAATAAATAAGAAAAATAAAATTTATAGATCCAAAGAATAGATTGGTGGTTGTCAAAAGGGATAAGAAATGGTGGATGGGAGAAATTAGTGAAGGGGGTCAATTGTTTGGTGATGGATGGTAACTAGATTCATTGTTGTGGTCACTTTGTAGTATATACAAAGATCAAATTATTATGCCCTACACCTAAAACTAATAAAATGTTATGTACCTAGTTTATCTCAAATTTCAAAAATAATAAATTAATATAAAAATATTTAAATAAATAATACCTTGGACATGTGTTTTTAATTTTAGTTTTTAAAAGCTGGTGTGTTTAAAAGCCTTGAAAAACTTTGAGGATATTTTTGAGAATCTAAATAAAATCTATTTCAAGGAAGCATTATGACAGTCCATTTTTTTTCATCTCTTTATCAGTACACATCAAAAGTTAAGAAAAATATGCAAACTTTTTTTACTCTTCAAAAAATAATTTTTCTGTAGTTACAATAAAGTAATTTTTTTGTTATTTTTTTATGTTTTTCCAAACAGAGTAAAAGTAGAATGAGCTTTCTTCCATAAGTGAAAAGCTTCAATTTCTCAGAAACCAGGCTTACTTTTTCTTGCAGACCAGAAATTGGTTTTATAACATGGGTGGTTAGATTCCAAATTTAGCGTTTATAAATTTAGAAAACTCAAAAGTGTGGTAATTTCAAGAAGTGAAGTTGGATCACTTTATACACTGGCTTCATCTTTACCAAACCTACACATACGTTGTATATTTAGCCTGCCGTTTTTGCTAGTGCCTACACAGGAGATTTATCAGACAAAAAAATAAAAAAGAGGACAATTGGTTAAAAAACTATTACTTCTCACTTCTGGTTTTACTTTGCTTCTTCAATATGACGGAACATAGAACTACACAACTTTAGTTTAGGTTAAATAAATATCTTCATCTATTTAAATTTCTTTTTTAATTTTCAGTCCCAAACTTTCAAAGGTGCCACTGGCAAAAATAATAATAATAAAAAAAATTTTTTTTCAATAAAAATTTTTTCTATCCATGTAAAAAAAATTAATTTTTTAAACTTTTTTATTGATTGATTGATTTTACTGAGCAAGTGGCAAGGGAGAGCGATAGAGCGAGAGAGAGTGAGAGAGAGAGAGAGTGAGAGAGAGAGAGAGAGAGAGAGAGAGAGATTGATTTATTGTTCCATTTATTTATGCTTTCATTGGTTGATTTTTGTATGAGCCCTGAGTGGGGATTGAACCTGCAGCCTTGGCACATCAGGAACTGAGCTACCCAGACAGGGCCAAAATAATTGATTAAAAAAATTTTTTTGATGTTGCCCTGGCTGGAAAGCTCAGGTGGTTAGAACATTGTCCTGATGATACACAGAAGTTGCCAGTTCAATTCCCAGTCAGGACATATGCAGGAACAGATCGATGTTTCTCTCTCTCTCTCTCTCTCTCTCTCTCTCTCTCTCTCTCTCTCCTTTCCTTTTTCTAAAATCAATGAATTAAAAAAAAAAAAAACTTTAAGACAAGCTACCTTCTATTTAAAAAGAAATTTTTGCTATTTATACATTCTGTTGACTATCTTTATTTCTAGTTGGACAAACAAGATAAATAATAACCTCTGTTTTATTCAATGCATGAAGTTTTTCACAAAATTCTACATTATTCTCAGTCTATAACTTTGCTCTTAAGAGAACAGTGTGGCATAGAAAGTTAGAGTGTTCTTGACAGTAGATGTTACTAAGTCTGTAAATCTTGAGCAAGTTATTCAACCTTTCTATGCCTCCAAATCATAAGTAGAAATCCTATCTACTTATCTTCTCCAGTAGTGTAATGTTGAGTAAAGAGCAAAGTCACACTCTTCATATTAACTTAATCTTTACGAGTTTCCCTGAGGGCAGGTCTAAATAACCATAGAGACCAGCCAATTCTGCAAGGCTTCTTGACCCTTTTGAGTGGTAAATCTGTTTATAAAAAAAAAAAAGTGCTGAATCCTATTAGTAAAATTTCTTTCTCATTTTCTCTCATTGGCTGTTAAGATTTCATACACATCGTGTTTGCGCAGAGAAGGCTGATACTCAGCAAGTTATAGGGTGAAAAGATTGCGTAGGTTGTCTCTCTTGCTAACCATTTAGATGGAGCCTTTTTCATCTCCTGTCTGGTTGCTGAAATAGCATGGCCCAGGTGTGCACACCCAGCTTGCACAGCTCTGTAGGGTAATCTTCCTGACACCTACCATCATCTCTCTTCCCCCTTGCTCTGTGTCTCATTGTCACAATAAAGTCCAGAGTCTTCGCTGGGGCTTTCCAATCTACCCACAACCTGGTGCAACTCCTCCCCTTCCCCAAAGCATGTAAATTCCTACTATTATTTCAGCTCCCCTTGTTTCCCAGATCGCTTATTGAATAAGCGATATTCCATTGGAATAAGCCTTATTCTATTTCTTCTGTATGGCCACACTTCCCCTGTTTATCCTGCAAGGTCCAACTCACAGCTCAGTGAAGCACCTTCCCAAAGACTCTACCCTTTTATGTATCCCTGAGCCAAACCATAAACTACAGGTAAGCAAGAGAGCCAAGAAAACAGACATCATTTCAATGGTAACACTCAAATGCAAGGCTGTAATATAATAATGGAAGCATATACATTTTAAAAAAGAGAGAGAAATGGTTAACATCCGTTAGGAGAGAAAATGACAGAGTGTGGTATGTTCAGAAAGCTCCTCACCTGGGAATTGCCGTGTTATGAAAGAACAGGCTTTGCAGTCCGCACAGCTGGCTTTGACCCTCTACTCTGTGAACCTGATTTAGTTTCCTAAATGATCTGAGCCTCACTTTTTCTATATGTAAAAGAGGCAATGCTCTCAGATTTATGATGTAAATAATAAAAGATGAAATGTAAGTATTGGACACTGTAGATACTCAAAACTTGTTAGGTCCTTTCCCTCTGCCTTCCTCTCCATTTTCTAGAGCCTTGAACGTAGGAGCAGAGGCATAGTAAAGAGTACTCGGGTAAGAACATGAGGAGAGAGGAACAGCAGGGGCATGATAGAATCTCATGCTTGAATTTCCCTCATGGGAATAATAATCATGTTATATTTCTGATTTCTGAGGTGAAAGATTGCCCTGAAAAGGATTTTACTCATTCAAACATTGGTTTGAAGTCTGGGCCAGAATTTTACCTTCCTGGCAGATAAATTGATTTAAATAGAATTAAGAATTTAATAAAGCAATGAAAAGCCTAATTTCAATCTGCAATTTAGAAATGTTTACTGAAGCTTAGAATGGTCAGCAAACTTGGGAGACAGCGGTTGTGTTACAGATAAAAATACCAGCAATAAGAAGATATATTATTATGTGTATGAGTCAAATACTGGGATGAAATAAATTTCAGACCCAAACTAGGCACAGTCTCATGACCACACATGCCAATAAAGAAGAGAAAGGAGAGGTATCTAATGAGAACAATATGCTCATACCAGAAGGAACCAGAGCCTCTAAGCTCAAACTTCAATAGGGCATAATGGAAATTTCTAAACTAGAATAAAGTGATCAAGCAAAATATATGATGGATAGCCAAAAAAAAGGGGGGGATTTATAAAATACGTTACTTGGAGCAATAAGGAAAAAAAAACAGAGGAAAGTGGTTTTAGATAATCCTGCTCTGCACTCAATCTGTTTCATCTCAGTCGATGGCAACCCCATCTCTCTGGCTGCATTGAATCCCCCTGCACATCCAATGTCTCAAGAAAATCTGTTAGCTCTATCATCAAAATAATCCAGAATCCAGTCACGTCTCACTTCCTTCACCACAATCCTCTGAACTACCAGCACCATCTGCCCTCTTTTTCCTCTGTCTCTTCTCCTACTCCATCACCAATCTTCTTTATGTTTTTTGAAGAATTGCTATGTGCCAAGCACTGAGCTCAGTGCTTAATGTTTATTTCTCTACTTAATCCTAGCAACTTCTTCGCAAAGGCAGCATTATTATTACAAACAATTTATACATGAGGAAAATGAAGCTGATAGAAATGAAGTAATTAGTTCACAATCAAAGAGACAAGAACTAGCAGAGCCAAGATTTGACTAAGGATCATGTGTTCTACTAAATACCAGTCATCCTCCCCCTCTCCGGTGTGGTCACAGCAGTTTGTGTGGGCTCCTCTCTCGATGTCACTGCAGTTATGGCAATGAATGGTCAATGTCTGTGCTTTGACCATCTTCCCCACCGGGCAGTTGGGATCCAGGAAAATAGATTAGTAACCATTTATTGAGCATCTACCATTCATCATGAATTTATTCAGCACATACTTAATGAGTGTCTGCTCTGTGCCGGGCACTGTCCTAGGTGCTGGGGAGGAAGTTAGTAAACAAAACAGAGAAAGGCCTGATCCCTAAGGAGTTTATATCTTGATAGAGAAAGTAACCAATAAATTTACAAATATATTTATGCTATATTAAAAGCTGATAAGGAAACAGACACAGGCAGGTTGGTGAATGTGGTGGTGGTGGTATATAGAAGTTCTTTTCTGAGCTTGTTTTTTGTTTTGTTTTGTTTTGTTTTACTAAGATAAGCAGCAAAGTTGTCAGCTGAGCATGAGTCAGAGGAGGAAGTGTGGGAGATTTGATGATAGAGAACGTGAGGAATGCCAGCCAGGGAGTATAAGAGTTAACTAGAGACTCATAGGCGTGCAATAAGGTCAGTCATCATAGTGGGTTTTCCTGCAGCCACGTTCAGATGCTCTGGATCAAGTGCATATTCAATCAAGTACAGTATGGTGAGTTCTTCATGGATATCATCCCATTTAACTTTGACAACAACCCTGCATGTTGTTTTCATCCTGTAATTCCCAGATGAAGAATTTGTATTGAGAGAATGTATCCCTTTCTGAGGGTCATGCAGATGAGAAGTATCAGAATTCATATTTAATCCAGGTCTGTTGCCTTCGAATCTGGAGTTACTAACTGATGCAATGTCCTTATCCAGTTTGGACCAACATCTCCATCTCTGTATGTGTTTGATGCCCTCTCAATGAATTAGCTTTGGAAACAAAGACTTGGGTGAGTGAAAAGTTAATATGAGTCAACAGAGTTGAGACTGCCAAGAAAATAGTTAATTACATACATTTGTGCTACATGAATGAAAATATAGTAGTGATACAGGCATGGGGCAGATCTCACCTGTAGTAACTGTGTCTGATTCATAATTGAAAGTGGGCGCTGGCCGGTTGGCTCAGTGGTAGAGCGTCGGCCTGGCGTGCAAGGGGTCCCGGGTTCGATTCCTGGCCAGGGCACACAGGAGAAGCGCCCATTTGCTTCTCCACCCCTCCCCCTCTCCTTCCTCTCTGTCTCTCTCTTCCCCTCCCTCCATTGGAGCAAAAGATGGCCCGGGCGCTGGGGATGGCTCCTTGGCCTCTGCCTCAGGCGCTAGAGTGGCTCTGGTCACCACAGAGTGATGCCCCGGATGGGCAGAGCATCACCCCTTGGTGGGCGTGCCGGGTGGATCCTGGTCGGGCGCACGCGGGAGTCTGTCTGACTGCCTCCCCGTTTCCAGCTTCAGAAAAATACAAAATAAATAAATAAATAAATAAATAAATAAATAAATAAATAAATAAAACATAATTGAAAGTGATCAAGAGGGTGTTCTGTAACCTTTTCATGTATAACATTGGATAACTATAGTAAAGACCGAAGGTAAAACTGAATTTTCTGTTTTCCCTGCCAACTCTAAGGAAGTCGGAGATAATAATTTCCTTTCCTGACATCCTTTGGTGCTTCTTTTCCTTCAACAGGAACTTTTTTTTTAATATGTGAAGGCAAATTATTTGTGTGAGTAGCCCAGTTCTGACATGTATTAGCCGGGTGTAATTAGGGCAAATTATCTAATATCTTTGTGCCTATCTTCTCATCTATAGTACAGTAGCAATAAAAGAACCTGTTATTTTTTTTTAATTATTGTAGAGACGGACAGAAAGGAGGGGAGAGAGATAAGAAGCGTCATCTTGTAGTTGCTTCACTTTAGTTGTTGACCCCTGTTATATATAAAGTGCTTACAAGAATGCCTGGCGGCCTTCGTGCTCAATAAATGTTAGCTCTCACTTTTTTTTTTTTTTTTTTTTTGGTATTTTTCCGAAGCTGGAAACGGGGAGAGACAGTCAGACAGACTCCCGCATGCGCCCAACCGGGATCCACCCGGCACGCCCACCAGGGGGCGACGCTCTGCCCCTCTGGGGCGTTGCTCTATTGCGACCAGAGCCACTCTAGCGCCTGGGGCAGAGGCCAAGGAGCCATCCCCAGCGCCTGGGCCATCTTTGCTCCAATGGAGCCTCACTGCGGGAGGGGAAGAGAGAGACAGAGAGGAAGGAGGGGGGGAGGGGGGGAGAAGCAAATGGGCACTTCTCCTGTGTGCCCTGGCCAGGAATCGAACCCGGGACCCCTTGCACGTCAGGCCGACGCTCTACCACTGAGCCAACCGGCCAGGGCTAGCTCTCACTTTTACCAAGTATTCATCACACACTGCCATTTAGGGTCGCATCGTGTATCACGGGTTCTTGTTTTCACCAGCCAGATGGTCCATCTTGTCATAGGGCTGAGCAGGTAGAACATACTGGGTATCCAATAGTTCAAAATGGAAATGTGTTTCTCATCTGTCAAGCAACTTAAACTTGTTGAGAAGCAATTTTTATACATTCTCAGAAAGACTTTTCAAGTTTGGTGGGAATTAACACCAAACAAAAGATTTTCTGTATTTCTTCATCTTTTAAAATACTAAAGTGTGCTCAGATACAATCTCATATTTCAAGGGTTGCTTGTGACCTCTAGCTATCATTAAGAAACAAAAATTTGCTCAGAATATAGGAAATATTCATCTTCTGAAAGCCCACTGGGTGCCAGCCCTGGGATAGATACCGGGGGAGGGAGAGAAACAGGCAATAGCGGCAAGGAGCTAAAGTCAAATGGCAAGGGCTCCACAGTGTGTGAGAGCCTGCAGTCCGGGGGAAGAAGAGGTGAGGTCCTACCTGACCCACTCTTGCTGACCTTCCCACTTCATCTGCTCCAAACCCTGTTCTCTTGTGTGCTCTACTGCAGTACTCTGAGTTGTTCCTCCAATAAGCTAAGAGACTCCCCTTCTTCGCATCGTCCCTCCCTCCTAGACACTCATCTTCTTGCTCCCTTGCTCTTGGCATGACTGGCTTCTCTCACCACTCAGGGTCTGGCTTAAATAGCATCCCTTCAGTAGTCCTTCTATAACCATCTATCAATAGAGCCCCTCTGTTACCCCCACAGCACTGGCTACCATGTTTACTTTTGGGTGATTGTTTCCTTTCTTGTTTATTCACTGTTTCCTGCACAAGGGGCAGCAATCGCATCTATTTTTATGCACTCATGAGAGCTCTTTTGCCTGGCAACGCTTTAAAAAAATATGTGTTGAATAAGTGAAAGATCATTTCAGCATATTGTGGCAACGCTGTAAGGGTTATGTGTATCCCGGCTGGCAGACCAGAGAACACAGCTGCCTAACCCATCCTGCAGCTCCTGAAGGTAGCAGCTGTGGGTGCCTTACTACAGCCCCCCCCACACACACACACAGCCCTCTGCCCGTTCTTGCCAGCAGCTTCCTCTTGCTCATTGCCACTCCGTTGAAGAGCTTTCTCTGCCTGAGGGAGCATACCTGGCCAGGGCGCACAGAAGGTCAGAAAGACCCAGGACTGAGTGAATGCCTGAGGACCAGCCCTTAGCCAGTGAGGGATGTGGATAGGCCTGTGCATTCCACTTCCTTGCCCCTGTGGACAACTGTGAAGAACGTGTTATCCTGTTGCCATGAGCCCCTGTTGCCAAAAGCAGTCACCCATTCATGAAAACACCTTCCAGAGGCTGCCTTCCCCGTCCTCCTTCCACACCATCTAATAGTGCCTCCGGTACACCTCCTTGATAGAATGCTTGCATTTAAGTAATCAAATTAGGGTCAGAAAAGCTCAATCTAGAATATTGAAACCAAGAATCAAACCAGAATCTTGAAAGACACGTTGAGTTCATTAGACAAGAACTAAAAGTGCATCCAGAGAGGGCTAGCTAGATCCCCTTCATGCAGAGAAAAGAATCAAAGCCTAATTTCCACTCAGGTGTCTTTTCTCTACTAAGGGTTAGTTTTTTCTTTTGGCTGGACACCTAGGAGGTATTTATAGGAAAAGATAGTAAGAGATTGGCTGGCCTCCAGCACATCCAATTAGCTATTTCAGAGCCAACACAGCAGTTCAGTGCAGGTGGACAGAAGGCCCTAAACTCTTGGAATAACACATTGCAACTCAGCACGCCCCACTCATGAATCTGGAACAAAAGAGCTTCTTTGTGTCTTTTCCCTTTTTGAAATACAACTTAGGATCCAGGAATGTGATTCTTAAAGCCAAGAAGGAAACCTTGTAGCAATGGTTTCTTGAAAGCCAGCATGTAGCCTGTTCCTAAACTTTATGATGTGTGAAGCACATGTTCAAGGAAGTATTTATTAGTAGAAGCCCTAAGTTAAATTAGACAGGGAGGTTCATGCCTTATATATTCCGTCATTTTCCATACTGTTTATGTATTCAGACCCAAGTGTGAAATTTAAATTTGCTTTTAATGTATTTACCTGACAAATGATTTACTCTAGTCAAATGCATTTCCTTTTGGGTCCTCAGTAGTTAATGGTTTGCGGTTGAGGGAGACTTAAAAACAAAATGCTTTTAAATTATATTTTCAGGCCCTGGCCGGTTGGCTGAGTGGATAGAGTATCAGCCTGGGGTGAGGAAGTCCTGGATTTGCTCACTTCCCTGCTTACAACCAGTGGCTTTATTCATTCAAGCTTCAGCCCTGGGCACTAAGGATAGTTTGGTTGGTCTGAGCATCAGCCCAGGTGCAGAGGATAGCTTGGTTGATTCAAGAGTCGGCCCCCGATGGGGTTGCAGGGTAGATCCTGGTTGGGGCATATGTGGGAGTGTGTCTCTCTATCTCCCCTCCTCTCACTTAAAAAATAACACATACATAAATAAATAAGTAAATAAATAAATAAATAAGAAAATAAATGATATTTTCCATGTTAAGGGTTCTGTGCAGATATCACGAAAACGATTTTACTGGTGAATTTAATAAAATGCAATGGCTCTCTCGTGAAATTTAGACTGGCTTCTATTCGAAAGGTATGATAGATTTGGAAACGGGTTAGTCACAGATCTGTCTCTGAAAGTCACACTCAGCATTACCGAGTGTGAGTGGCTCATACTAGGACGTAAGTTCTGCAGTGGGCTATGGCCTTCGGTTGCTGATTCCTGCAGTGCTCCTGGCAGGGCATACCAGAATGAAAGCTATTGTTAGAAAATTGTAAACTTTGCAGAACTGAAAAACCTTCATAACCGCAGTCTACAAGCAAAACCCTGTGATTATGAATTATTTATAGTACATACTGTGCTCTCTCTGGTATTGCTAGCCTTGCTGTATATTAGAGTGTCTTTGTGTGAATATGGCTACTTTTACACATGTAAAGTATAACATTTATCAGAGGTGGATTTACCGGCAGGCACACTGGGCGCACTCCTGGGGACCCGACTGGGCGCGCTCCCAGGGCCCCGACTTCTGAAGGGCCCCACAAAACCCCAACTTCACTCTTTTCTAATGACACCAAGTTTGGTTTCATATGTGCAATTTTAACATTAATAGCACAAAATATTTTTTTATTTATTTAAAAATATGGTTAACATGTATTTTTTTATTTTCTGTCTCTCTCTTTTCCTTAAGGGGCCCAATATTTTCTTCTGCACCCAGGGCCTCAACTGACTTTAATCCGCTTCTGACATTGATTGGAAGAATCTAACTCATTCTGTATTTTGAAAACAGAGGGTATTTTATTATGTGTGTGCACTTGCGTGCTGGAGAGCACATTGTGTGTGTGCACGCGTTATTCTATAATGGGAAAGTGACTCATGTAGAAACAAACTCACTGCTATAAACGTCCACAGCTGGGTTTAGTGTGGGCCCTAAGCAGATGCTTCTTGAGTCCACCGAGTAGTCAAAATACAAACTCAATGTTTGAAAAACATTTACATCAAGTCAAAATGTTTTTTCAGTCTCCTTTTATTATATTTCCTTGCCACAGTCACCAGAACTCTCTGGAAAGTAATAATGGCCTCATGTTAAAGCTAAACCAACAGGGATCACAGAAAAGTAATGGCATAAATTAGCGAAGCTAGCTGATTTTTAAAGCTCAGTGCATTTCACGAAGGGTGAAAAGCAATAATGTTGAGGGTTGTGCAATGGAACTGACTTAAAATGCTCTGTTGGGGTTTTTTCTGCATTTAAAATCCTGATGAGTAGCCAAGGCTTATCTTTAAGCACCCGTGCTTGGACAAGTTCAGACAAAGCATTCCTGATTGCAATTTGCTCTCCTTTCTCATTTATCTAGTAGATTTCTTTCAGAAGGGACAGAATCAGCTATGGACATTCAGACCTAGACCTAGAACATAAAAATACATGTGATAACAGTGTCTCAAGGCATCAAATGTTTATTTTATGGGTAGTTTTTACAATTACAGACTTAGGAATGAGTCGCCCGGATTTGACTAACTAGCTCTGCAAATCATTAGCTAGAGAACTCAGATCTTTGTTCCCTTCTCCGGAACATGAAAATACTGAAAGCATCTATCGTATCTATTTACTGTGGGTGTTGAAAGAAGTGACACATAGGAGACACCTAGCACCGTTCCTGACACCTAGAAGGAACTCAGCAAATATTAGCTAATATTATTGTTATCATTGTTAGTCTACTACGTGCCAGGCACTGTGAGAGGCTCCTTGGGCATTCGCACTGCATTGTCAATATAAGACCTGCAAAGTAAATATCATTATGGCTATTTTATAAATTATGAGACAGAGGCTCAGAAAAGAGATCAAGAAACTACTACTAAGGTGCAGGGAAACCATTCAAACCCAGGCCTCTTTGCCTTGGTGCTCTTTACTGTATTCCTGTCCTGTCTCTTATGGTGCCAGTCACATGTGACTATTTAAGTTTAAATTAGTTAATGTTACATGAAAAATTTAGTGCCTTAGTTTCACTTGCCACACATCAAGTTTCTATAGGCACGTGTTGTTGCTAGTAATCATGGTGCTGGACAGTACAGACAGGGGCGGATTAAGGTCAGTAGAGGCCCAGGGTACAGAAGGAAATATTGGGCCCCTTCATTAGAAAAAAGTGTAAAGTTGGGGTTTTGCAGGGCCCTTCAGAAGATGGGGCCCAGGGCGCGTGCCCAGTGAGCCCGCCGTTAAATCCGCCTCTGAGTCCAGACACTGAATATTTCCATCCACTTCCAGATGGTCTATTTGACAATACTACAGTCTAAACCAGGGGTCCCCAAACTATGGCCCGCGGGCCACATGCGGCCCCCTGAGGCCATTTATCCGGCCCCCGCTGCACTTCCGGAAGGGGCACCTCTTTCATTGGTGGTCAGTGAGAGGAGCATAGTTCCCATTGAAATACTGGTCAGTTTGTTGATTTAAATTTACTTGTTCTTTATTTTAAATATTGTATTTGTTCCCGTTTTGGTTTTTTTTTTACTTTAAAATAAGATATGTGCAGTGTGCATAGGGGTTTGTTCATAGTTTTTTTTTATAGTCTGGCCCTCCAATGGTCTGAGGGACAGTGAACTGGCCCCCTGTGTAAAAAGTTTGGGGACCCCTGGTCTAAACCATCTTTCCTCTCCAAGCTGGTTTGTTCTCAGCAGGACATAAGATTTTCTTCTAAATATTACACTGAAGGTTCATCGATAAATAATTTAACTCTCTGTAATGAAGATCCACATTTGCTATATGGCCATGTAGACAATACTAATTCATCGATCAGTCCGTACAGGAATGAAAAAAAAATGGTCCTCAACCAGGTCATCACAGTGTCCGAGAACTAGGAGGATCCTCGGTTGTAGTTTAGACAATCTTTTTGTTCAACAGGAAGAACTAATGACAATGGGAAGTCCTAAAGCCAATGTGAAGATGAGTCTCAAACATCATACCCACCTCCTGCACCCTATGGGCCTCTGCTTTTTTCATTTGGGGTCAGTAAGCTTAAAGCTGTTTTAAATACTTTTTGTTTGCTTTAAATATTTTTTAAAGTTTCTAGATAGAGTCTACTTAGGGTAAGCTTTAGAAAGAGGAGGTGGTGATTTGTTATTTATGTCCCTGACACTGATTATTTTGCCCAGGAAATATTTCTCCTAACTGGAAGCCAAATGGTTTTTCTAGTTAGGCCGCCCATAAGCATTATTTATAACATTTGTCACCTTCTTCCTGCAGACTTCCTTAATTGGTATCAGATATCACAATCTGAAGATCTTAAATGGAAAGAGCGATTGGGATAGGAAAGCAAACAACCACATAATTGGACATTCCAAACAAAGCCATGTAGATCACTCCTTCGAGAAGAGGCTCTTTCCTATAAAACTAGTTTGATTTTAGAAGACATAGCTGAGGCATGAGACACAGACCTGAGGAATTTCGTGCATGTAAAAGAGTAGCTGGCACCTTAGAAGGAACAGAAGCTAAAGGGTCAGAAGGTCTGATACCTTCACAGTGTCCCAAACCGTCATAGTATCCCAAACGCTATAGTATCTATCATATTGTGTTGCAATTGGCAGTTCCCAGGTCTAATTCTCCCATAAACTATGAGGTCTTTAAAACGTACTGCCTATTGCAGGGCCTTGCGACATGGTAAAATATTAGGTTTACTGAAAAGATAAACAAAAAAAAACAATTGGCAAGTAGCTTATATAATCAGGGAATACCAAGAACCTGTATGTTAAACTCCCCCCCCCCCCAAAAAAAAAAGAAAACAAGTGTGATCATTATCTCAAAACTTTCAGACTTCATTGTCTGTTATTCCTTTAGCTACTTGTTTGGGCCCATGTGCTGAGCTTTGCCAAAGTGATTTGGTTGACATTCAATTCTAAGTTTGGCCTTATCTGGTTTGTTCAGTGGTAGAGCATCAGCCCAGCCTACGGGTGTCCCAGGTTCCAGTCAGGGCACACAGGAGAAGCGACCATCTGCTTCTCCACCCACCCCCGCCCCTTTCTCTCTTTCTCGCTCTCTCTCTTTCTCTCTTCCCCTCCTGCAGCCATGGCTCAACTGGTTCGAGCAACTTGGCCCTGGGTGATGAGGATGGCTCTGCAGAGCGTTCACCTCAGGTGCTAAAAATAGCTCGGTTGAGCAACAGCCTCAGAAGGGCAGAGCATTGCTGGTAGGGGGGTTTGCCAGGTAGATCCCAGTGGGGATGTGTGCAGGAATCTATCTCTCTGTCTCTCCTCCTTTCACTTAAAAAAAAAATTCTAAGTTTTTCTCAAATGTAAGAAGCACTTGATAAGCAATGCTTTAAAAAAGAAACAAACAGGTAATACTGTTGTTGTTCTTCCTGCTTAGTTTTGTATCAGTTCTGGTTAGTCCCAAAGAGAGAGAGGTGTTAAAAGGAGAAATTAGGAACCAGTGGCTGGATGCAAACCTGACTTTGTGAGAACGCACAGTAAGTCATTTTGGCCTGTGGAATGTGTTAATTATTGAAGAATCTTATTAATGTAGTGCAAAAGAATTAATTCAGCAACCAGAAAGGCCTAATTTATAGTTTGCAATTTAGGCCCCAAAAGTTCTGCCTCATTATGCAAGCTGTTATGCTTAATAACCCAGTAACTTGGGCAAAATATGCATGTATAGACTGATTGGTCTTCCCACATAAACACACCTACTCTCCTCTGCAAATGTCCTTGTGCCACTAGCTGTAAGAAGAGCAGGAGGTGGCTTCCTGCCCCTGCCTGTGTCTTTTGACTACTACAGCCACTATCTGCCTCCTAAGAAATTCCAGTTTCTTCAGAAATAGCCATGTTGACACCAGAGGGAATAATTTCTATTCTCCAACTACTATAAGGGGGCACTGACTCATTCCTCATTCTTAAATAGGAAGGGAGGGGTGTTAGGGTTGCCTCCTGTAACATGATGCATATTCCCAGTTAGACAAGTGAGGCATCGCTTAGATGACAGTGAGATCTGTCACCTGTTAGGAAGGTTTGCCCTTCTAAGGTAAACGCATTCCCAAAAATGAAAGAAATCAAATGCATTAGCTAGAGTTAAGATTTTCCTGAACAGAGCTGTAATAGCTGAGTTATTCTCCTTGGCAAAATTAACATTTCCTCTGTGTTCCACCTCCTTTGGAAGATCCTGGTTTGCAATCAAAATTATTTTTTTATGTTTGTTTTCCTCTCTGTTTTTCTTCAAGTGTGCGTTTTTATGAGCATTTAATCATAAACAAATCAGAGAGCCGATTGGCTTTGTCCCCAAGGTGTCTATCTTATGCACCCTGGGACCACACCTTTCATCTTCTCTTCCCCGTGGCCAGCTTTTACTGACTCCAAAGCACCATTCAGCCCCAGCGAAAGCTTCTTATCAGATGAAATAAGAAAGAAGAAACTGTACCTACCATGGCAAATACTCCCTCACGCCCCAGGATTAGACATACGATGTTCTAGTCCACCATTCTGATTTTATCGTCTATTTGGAGTTGAGCAATATGACTCGGCTGTAAAAACACATAGTGTTCAGGGTCATTTCTAAGCAGTGTCCAGGCAGAGGAGCCCTCAGGACATGCAGAACAAGAGCTATCCATAAACTAAGCTACGTTCTCTCAGCAGATGTGATATAATACATACCTGCCATGGATCAAGCACAGTAGTAAACAAGGAGGCATGTAAGTGGATTAGCATGGCTCCAGGGAAGAATCTGGTAACTTGGGCATTTATAATATGACTGAAATTTAATAAATTTCATGATAAGTCAAAGGTCAACTTCATAGAACTGGTAGTCCCTTCTCTGAGGTTATCACTCTATATGAAACAATGTAATTGCATCTGGTTTCTTCATTTTCTAATTCACAGAATGCCAGTACTGGGGCTCAGAACTCCAGCTACCTACTATGGACTTTGAAGATGTTTTAAGAAATGATGAACATGCATACAAGTGGCTCTCCAGCCTCAAGAGAGTGGGCATAGTGCGGCTCACGGGAGCATCCAACAAACGAGGAGAAGTCCTAAGACTGGGGAAAAGGATTGGTTTTCTTTATCTCACATTTTATGGGTGAGTTACCAAGTGGTTTCTGTCCTGCCATTATCTATAAAATATAATATATTTCTCAGAAGGGGTACTCTTTTGGTTGGAGATACAGAAATTTCCATACTATCTTGAACAAGAAGTCAGATGGGAAGATGAGTCTAAAAGGGAGATTTCTCTGAGAATGACTGAAATTTTTTAGAAGGTTAAGAGCCCAAAAATTATTAGATCCCAAAGACATCAGGCTAGTTATAGGTGTGCATTAGTTCACTAGAGCTGCCATCAGAGAATACCATAGATTGGGTGGCTGAAACCACTGAAATTTACTTCTTCACAGTTCAAAGGGCCAGAAGTTCAAGATGAAGGTCCCGGCGGAGTTGGTTTCTGAGGAGACCTCTCGTCCTGGCTTGCGGAGGGCTACTTTACCACCGTCTCTTTATATGGCCTTTTCTCTGTGTGCCCACACTCTTATTCCCCCTTTCTCTTCTCATCAGTCTTATAGGTCCCACACTTCTGACTTAATCTTAAGTACCTCCTTACAGGTCCTGTCTCCCAATATAGTCACATTAGGGGTATGTGAAGGCTTCATTGTATAAATTTGAGAGGGACACAATTCAGTGCAGAAAAGGTGGGATGGAAGACTGTGTTTCTTCAAGATTTCTATAAAATATTCAGCCGGCTTTACCAAGGTTAAAATCCATTAATGTTTAATCTCCCAAGAGTTGGTGAAAAATAAAATTGTGCCCCGGGGCTTTGAAACTAGCCAGCAGATGTGTTTTTTTTAAAAGATAAAAATTAACATGCAGAAAATTAAGTCTATGCAAGTAAAAGGAAATATAATTGATTTTAACTTTGGAACAAGAAGCTGTTTGCGTAAGAATTGCCTGGGAGGTAAAACTAATTATGAATGGCGAAACACTAACGACAGGAAACAGTGATCTGGAAGTGAGGGCATAGCTCTATTTCTAACTTGTCTGGTGAGCCTCTCATTCGAAATGCAGACAATTATTCATGGGCTCATAGAGTACAGGGCATTGGAAGGGAAAAGAACCTTCAAAATCCAAAAGTTGCAATCTGGCAGCACAATGACTGCATTCAGATGTGGTTTTTTTGGCCCACATGATATTGATAGAAAATGAAATTAACCATTAGTACTTAAAACCTGGAAGATCTTTACATTAAATATAAATCTGACTTTTCTTGAAAAATCAAATCTGGCAACAACTGAACCTAAATTTCTGAATGCCAACAACTTGCTGGACCAAAGTAGAGGCTGCCCCTTGAAAAAAGCATATGCTCCTTCTCCAGTTTGTCAAAGTCCTTTTCCAACACAGACCTACAAGGGCCCTCCTAGTCTTTGAGTTTGCAACCCCTAATATTTTTTTTCTTAAGTAAGAAGCAGGGAGACAGAGAGACAGACTCCCACATGTGCCCTGATCAGGATCCATCTCATAAGCCCCCTATGGGGCAATGCTCTGCCCATCTTGAGTCGTTGCTCAGCAACCAAGCTATTTTAGCACCTGAGTTGAGACCATGGTACCATCCTCAGCAACCAGGGCCAACTTGTTCCAACCAAGTCATGGCTGCAGGAAGGGAAGAGAGCAATAGAAAGAGAGAAGGGAGAAGGGGAGGGATGGAGAAGCAGATGAGCACTTCTCTTGTGTACCCTGACTGAGAATCAAACCCGGACATCCACATGACAGGCTGATGCTCCACCACTGAGCAAACTGACCAGGGTCACCACCCCTAATCTAAAGCAAGACTTTATTTGTTCACAAACGGAGGATTGAAAATATTCAATCACTTGCCCCCAATGATTTCAGCAAGTTAATTCATTGCAGAAGACGCTGTCATATATAGACTTGGATGACCCAACTCCTACCTTCACTCTAAGAATGCTATATACAGTTTGTACCTTCCCTACCTTCCTTACATTGTAAGAATTTGAATGGCCTGATCACAGAAGTTACAACAGGCAAACAAAAAAGGAAGAAAAGCCTTGAAATAATACTAAGAGCCTCAACTGTATTACTCTGTTATTTATTTCATGTTCACCACTTTCTGAAATAGATGAAACAATAACCCACATCCCCATGGGTAGGTAACAAAAGAATCAGAGTTGAAATCTGGCTCTTTTGTATCCCTGGGCTTCCTAATCTATGTCACTATCAATAATATAAAGGAAAACCATGGAAAAGATGCTATTAGACACAGGATGTAAACAGAACATTTCAAAACAAATCTCTTCCACATTGTTGCTAGCTTTTATTTGCTGACAGAAGACTTTTTGTATCTATGCCAACACATTCCACAATTTCTTAACAGTGGCCAAATGGGGGCTCTTTGTTGTAGAGTCCTAATTTATGACTTGCGTTTTGTTCTTTTCTGTTGTTACAAATTGTATATAAAAACATAATTTGGCCCCTTGCCTAATATAAAATTTATTGGAGTAAATAAATACTAAAGATTTATTATCAAAATAAATTAGACTCCTGACTACTATTCTGGACCTTTGTCCAAGACCTGTGCATCCAACCAGAGAAGATTAACACCCCCCACCCCAGTCTCCCCTTCATCATGTGATCACATTTCTTTCCCCGATCTCTCAAACTACGCCACAGGCCACGAATGCCTTTCTTGCAGCCTTACTGCTATTCCTACCACTGATTATCAAGATCTTTCCCTTTTTCTGGGGGGGGGGGGGAGTATGTTTTCATTTTTTGTCTTATAAACTTCAGAAGAGGACAGTTTTGCTGTCGTTGCTTTATTTTTTGTTGGTTTGCTTATTTGTGGATTTTTTTCTATTGTTGTTAAGAAAATGAGAAAAGTGAATATTTTCCCTGAAGTTATTTTTCTCTTCGGCTCCTTTTCATGGGAACGTGGGAAAGTGATATTAAAGTTGGAGTGACATGAGATTTAAAAGAAAAGGGAATACTTAGAACAATGGTCAATCTAGGCAGCACATTAGAATAGCCAGTTTTTAAAAATACTGATATTTGGGTCCATTCTCCAGGGATTTTTAAAAATATTTTTATTTATTTATTTATTTTTATTCATTTTAGTGAGGAAAGGGAGGGAAAGAGAGAGAGAGAAAGGAGGGAGGAGCAGGAAGCATCAACTCCCATATGTGCCTTGACCAGACAAGTGTAGGGTTTTGAACCGGCGACCTCAGTGTTCTAGGCCGAGGATTTATCCACTGTGTCACCACAGGTCAGGCTCCAGAGATTTTTTTTTAAAATAGGACTTGAATTTGGCCCGAGTAACAGGACTTTGGAAAACTCTGTAGCTGATTCTAATGTGCAGCAATGGTTACAAACCTCTGGTTGAGGGGAAGGGGTCTTTCAAGAGAAGGCAAGTCTCAGCTGGCAAAGAAATTGGGTGCTTTACAGCCTCTGAGGTCTCACAACTATGCACACTAAATGGCCTTTATCACGTTCGTCTGTACATGCTAATGCCTGGACATGACTTATCTTCACAACAGAACCCCTGGCTGCCTCGTTAAGGTCCCTCTCTTTCATGTCTTTGTTTCTCCACTGGCAAAGTGTCTTACTCTTGTTTGAAAAATAATTGGTTGGTGAGGCAGGTACATAATGAATAATGAATGCAATGAACAATGGAGAAGAGGAACTGCCAAAACTAGGAGAGAGAAAGAGAAAGGAAAGTGGGTGAGATTTCTCAGGAAGCCCCATTTCCACTCTTGCTTAGATACCACGGCCAGTAATAGTGTGGTGCTGCCTTACACACGCCCTGTTGGAACTAATACCCACCTGGCACTTTTCCATTCAAATAGGGTTGTATTTGGAGAATTCAAATTGCATGGGTCTAAAATAAGAAGTATTGTATCTGTTTTTGGCTTTTGGCTGTCATCTCAATTGTTAAATGGTTGGTTGGATAAACGAAAACAGTAGGTTCTAGCATTCTGTGCAGTCTCAGTATCTAGTGGCCAAAGAGAAATGTTTAATGAATAAACTCATGGCTAGATGCTTTTAAAGGACTATAAAGCAACAGATGAATGAAATAATTATTAAAGCATTTTATAATTATAAAGTTATGTTCAACTAATAAATCAAAAAATGGTAATAGCTATGAGGACAAAAGTGCATGTCATTATCCACGTCTGTGTTCCCCCAGATGCTTGTCACTTTGTCAGTGCACATCGAGACCATACTTCTCTCACACCACCATTTGAAGTGCTCAGTTACCTAATTCTTTGACAATGAAAGCATTCTTGGGAGAAAAGTATAAGCGTTGGTAAAGAAACTTCCATTGTCAATGTTATCAAATATATACACTTGTAAAACAGTATGTAAAATGGTAACTACTTTAGAGGGATTTAAACCTTTGATATAGAGCAATGTAGTTTTTATAGAATGGAGCCAAATGTCTCATTTCATGTCTGTGACCCTCATCAAAAAAAAAAAATCAATAAAAATAGATTTCTGTATTGAAGAAATTATCTGAATCTTATGATACAATTTATCCCAATTGAAAACAGTACTAGCTCAGTGCCTAACACGTACTTATCCCTCAGAAAATTTTAATGAAAAGGAAAGTATCCTAAGATATTGAGGACTTTCTTCCATTGGTCTGAACATCAAAAATTTTTCCTTAGCATCATTGATATTTACCAGTCCTTAGTTAGAAAATTAACCTCATGACCAACGCTGAGTCACCCTTCATTAGAAAGTCAGTCAGAAGAGATGACAGACTCCGGCCTTAGCTAGCTGGACTGGCTTCTTTCCAGAATGGAGCCCAGAGGTTCTTTCTAAGAACGTTATATTTTCTGGCATGAGCAAGTTGCCTTAACATACGTATAGCAATGATAAGAATAATAAGAATAATGAGGTGAAAATGTAAAAAAGTATGTTTTTCTGAAACACTAGTACCGGGAATATATGGATATTAAAAATGATGAGGAAAAGGGGTAAAAGAAAAGGAATTTATGGATCTGGTGATAATTAAATTTTATCTTGTGGAAACAAGCATGGAAGCTGTATAATTTCTGAATAAAATGTCTAAGGCTACAAATTGTAGACAAAATATAAATATTTTATACATACTGTGGAACACTTAGTTTCAAAAAGAATTGAGGACCCATGTCCCAAAGTGTCCCTGCACCACTACTGAATGCCCATAGGATCAACGGAAACAGAGCTTAATCATGGCTTCACCATTGGCTATTTGTAAGTGAGAAGTTGATCCAAACTTTTCACTTAATTTCCCGGAACTCTCTGACTCTCCTCAACTGAGCACTTGCTGGTCTCTTTCTATAAGAGTGCTTGAATACCTGCCATGCCCTTTGAGGCCTTTGGATAAAAATTTGCTGGAAACATAAAAATAAAAATTTCTGCTACTATTGCCCAGCTTTGCATCCACATGAGTGCCTTGTACACAGGCTCTGTGCAATTAATAAAGTATTGTCAAGCTGGAAATATTTATACCGAGCTCTATGTCAAATACCCCAGCCAGGCTGGTTAAAAATTAACAAAATTGACCGGCTTCTGAGGAGTTCAAGTATACTTCCTTTGCGTCATTCACTCAATTTCTGCTGGCGTTTGTGCAAGCCAGGCCAGCAGCTTTTCACACATTAGGTCAGATTAGAGACGGAGAGTGTGCGAGTGAAAAATATTATTATTCCTTGGCATCCAGCCCCTCAGAAATTGCTACTGCCATTCACACTGCCTCCCAGGCTGACTCTGAAGCAGCTCCTTTCTTGGTATACATGTTACCAGAAAACAGTTGTGAAGTGTGGGGACTGAACAGGGAAAGAAAAACAAAACAAAACAAGTCTACCCATTTTGTTGAAGCTCTAGCCAAGAACTTGCTTGAGAAAACCACACAACTCATCTTGAATAAAAATGGCTTCTGAGCAATGGAAAAAAATAAAACAACCTAAAAGCAATTCAGACTTGGGAAGAAAGCAAAGAAAACTTGTCTGAGTTCTGAATTTAGTTGTAATTCCATCCTACTTTGTACAAAAGTCACACTGGGATTTCTTAATGAGTTGTTTTAAGATTTAGTGCTAACCATAGTGTTTGACTTGGGGCAGGGGTCTTTAAAATGTGTATTCTTCTGAGTATTAGGGTTTCCTAAGCAGAATTACCAGCTATGTTCTTTGGGCCATTGTGAACCCCAGCTGATGTTATCAGCCAAGAGCCAGTCCCTGGGGTTCCCTTTGTAATATTAGGTTTCGTAGTAATTAAAGCTGCTGCCAACAAAACCACTTGAATATGAGGTCATCTCATGAATGAAAGGAAAAATAATTTCTGCATCTCATGCTCCTCTAGAAATCATTAGAGAAAATTTATAAGATACTTGAATAAGGCCGTTGCTTCTCCACAAGCCTTCTGAACTTCATTGCCTCCTTGCTTTTATCCTGCGTAGCGAGGGCAAGCAGCTGTGATTCTTGGGATGGGGAAACAATGTTTTTCATTAGCACTTTTTATGTGCTAAATATTGAGCTAAAGGTTTTACTGTCGTTATCTTCAATCTTCATGATTCTTATAAGAATCATTATCCCAATTTTAAAGATAAGGAAACTGAGGCAGAACAATGAGGCTGCAAACCCAGGTTTACTTGACTCAGAAGTCTGCAACATCCCTTTGCATTATAATACTGTAGCAGTTTGTTGTGGTCTAACATTTTCCCTGTAGTTCCTAATGCCATTATACTGTTGACTATCAAATGTGGCATCTTCTCATGTATAACTTAGATGCTAGGGAATAATTTGACCGGATTATATACAAATTTTGTAAACTTAATTATAACAATACCAGGATATTAATTCCCTTCCTCTCTATTAAGTTCAATTATAGCCAAATGTCTATGGCAAGGGAAAATGACAATTGACAAAGAATCAGCTAATTTGTCATAAGAGAAAAGTTTATACTTCAATCTTTTACATCAGTAATCTAAACTAGTATCCAATTCTTGTTCAGATGAAATAAATTAAGCACAATTTGATCTCCCACTCTCCCAAAATACTACTAAATATACTTAATGTGGAATGTTCATATAATTATTTTTGCAATGCACTGCATTCTAAGTTTCATAATGCAGGCCTTTGGGACTTGAAGCTATTTGTTATATAACATTTTTCTTTATGTTTTTAGGGGTTGTTATCTTTCTATAATTACCTATCTTTATTGTCATTATTGGGAGTATCATTAACATTTAAAAATACACTTTAAAAACACTTCTCATGGTGAAATATAATACAGATATATAAAAATCACATAAAACAAATTGTAGCTCAATAACTTATAGCAGGACAAATGCTTTTGAGTACCATACAGGACAAGAAAGGGAACACTGCCAGCCACTCCAGACCCACCCAATATCTCACCAGTCACAAACCTTTCTTTTGTCCCCAAATGTCATGGCTCTTCTGAATGTTATATTATTCACCTTATTTTTGTTTGTTTAAAGTTTCTTTTCTTTCTTTCTTTCTTTCTTTTTTTTGTGACAGAGACAGAGAGAGACAGAGAGGGGGCAGATAGGGACGGACAGGCAAGAAGGAAGAGATGAGAAGCATCAATTCTGAATTACATCACTTAGTTCTTTGATTTTTTTTCTCACATGTGCCTTGATGGGGGAGAGGGGCTCCAGCAGAGCGAGTGGCACCTTGCTCAAGTCGGGGACCTTGGGCCCCAGCCAGCAAGCTTGGGCTTCAAGCCAGCAACCTGTGGGCTCAAACCAGAAACCATAATGTCATGTTTATGATCCCACACTCAAGCCAGTGACCTCGCGCTCAAGCTGATGGGCCCGTGCTCTAGCCGGCAACCTCTGGGTTTCAAACCTAAGTCCTCTGTGTCTCAGTCTCATGCTCTATTCGCTGTGCCACTGCCTGGTCAGGCTGCTTGTTTCAAGTTTCATCATCCAAGTGTGCGTCACTTAGCAATACAGTGTGGTTGCCCAACTTTTCAGTCTTTTGGTATCTGTTTTTCTTCTTTTCTACAATTAGTTCCATTAGTAAGTACAAATTTAGTAATCAGCACCAGTGCTATGTCTGTGTATCACTACACACTTTCCTTGTCTGAAACTCATTCTCTTGGAAATTCCTCAGGAAGGACTCATGGGAACAATATTCTCTGAATTCTTGCATGTTGACAGCAGTTTAAGGCCTTTAGACTTGAAAATCAAGTTAGCTAAATATAAAATTCTTGGCTCACAACATCTTTAATATGCACTGTGGTTTTATTGGTTACTTAGTTTTCTTTTCCTTTTAAGTAATTTGATATTTTTTACCTGGATGACCAAAATATATATATATATTTTTTTTTTTTTAAAGACCTATAATTTTACAGACTATATTTTGTTGATTGTTCTGGGGTGACTTTTAAGAGAGCATATAATTTGGTCTTTAAGTATGCAATTTCAAATCTTTTTTCTTGTTTCATTTTAAGAATATTTTAATTGCAATTTCTAGTCTTTATTCTGTTCTTCGCCATGTGCCTCTTCTTTTAAGGACTCCTAAAGTACATACATAAAATCATCTTTGCCTATTTGC
This sequence comes from Saccopteryx leptura, assembly GCF_036850995.1. Taxonomy (NCBI): domain Eukaryota; kingdom Metazoa; phylum Chordata; class Mammalia; order Chiroptera; family Emballonuridae; genus Saccopteryx; species Saccopteryx leptura. The sequence continues at coordinate 34,329,302 of NC_089503.1, read as the reverse complement.
CTGTTACTTCCTCAAAATCCTTCTTATCTCTTCTTTTTGGAGACATTTAAATTTTTCTCCCTTTTATCTCCCAGATATCTAAAGGCACCCTCTGTTATGCTTATTTCAGCTTGCATCCCTTCTAGTTTAGTCTTTATTTTTTAATGATTTAAAAAAAATATTGTCCTAAATATGTCACCCTATTATGAGTTTCTAATTCTCATATAGATTATTTTTTTCCTATATTGTATCATTTATTAAAATCTTTTGGTTCATTAGATGTAGCTATAAATAAGAAACAACTTAGAAATATATATATATATTATCTTTTAGGAGCTCATTTTCTGGCATATTTTGTTTGTAGGCATGTTGTTTTGCTATTTATTCTTTAAATAACCATAAAGCTAAACCTTGATCATTTTATGTAGCTGATTTTTATGTGAAATTTGTTTTCCTATTAAAGGAAAAAATAATTCATAAACCTTTTGTAACGTATGGCTCTAAGCTTTATTTCAGAGCTTTGGCTGATAACATTTTTGACTTCCTGGTTCCTCTTCTTCACTTTCATCTGGACCTTCTTATTCTTTTTCTCTATAATGATCAATTTGGAATTTTGGGGGGGATTTTTTTTCCTCAGAAGGACACATAATCATGGAAGGGAGTTTTTCAGGGAAATTTGTAAGAGTTTATGGGATCCAGACTATTCCAGTTCCTTCCGATAAACTTCCTATACTCAGCTCCATTGGAATGTGAAAATCACCTCTCAGATTTAACTGCAACTCCAAATTGCCCTGTTGCACTTTCCAATAAATACCTGCAAGCAATTTGGAAATGTTTCAGCTCCAGCAAGCACCTAATTGCTTCCCTCTGCTTTCTCCTACACAGCTGATACCATGTATTATGACTTTGGAAGGTCTAGCTATACTGGCTCATTTTTTGTGTGTGATATAGGAGGGATCATGGATATATCTTGTCACCTAATTTTGATTAGATATTGTACCTGAGTTCTTGTATCTGTACTTCCGATGTCTTGCAGGAAGAAATCAGAGAAATTACAAACTATGTCAGCATCATAACCTTGGAATATTCCCTGTTTACCTGATGTTTTTATATCTCATGGAGATTTCCATATTACTTTAATGGATTGAGTAGGAACATATAAGAAATGTTACTTCTGCCTTTCTAGTTTGTGTCTAGGAATATTAATTCTCAGCTAAAAACAGTATGAACTTCTTATTTAAGAATAAATGCAGTGTCGATGTAGGTCCATAATACAAGTAGAAATAAAAGATAATGACGTTTTAAACACAACCTTAGGAATTTTGCCAGGGATTGTTTACAAATAACCATACTGTTGGGCAAATGAGTTTTTAAAATCTGTATTTTCTAAGTTTGCTCACTTTTGTTGTTAAAAATGGCTGCTGCCCAGGTGAATGGCGCTGCTAGGTGAAACTGCTAATTACCTTCCTGCTTGGGAAGAACCATTGTTATTCTAATGTTGCTGGAGGAGGGGTTTTTGCAACAAGAAAAGTTTGTGAGGAAGGAAGAAGGAGAAGAAGAAGCAGCCAAGATGGCAGGGTGCTGAAAGAGAAGCCAGTTTGTTCAGAGATAAGAAGGGAGAAGATGTGCAGATGGGGAACCAGAGGTGACTAAGACTGATGGGGGGGCCTTTAATTCTAGGAAAACTCGGATATAATAGTAGCTTTATAAGCACTGAATGAGTGGGTTGGAGCCTTGTGTGTTTTTACTCACCTGCCAGGTGCGAGGCTAGAATAAAGGAATGGCCCACCAATTATTGGCTCCACAGTTTCATTACCATCTATCTGAATTCAATGGGAACGGGCACCTGCCTGGTGGTGGCGATGGCCGCAACGACTGGCCTTACACATATCTCGTCCCCTAGAAGTAACACAAACCTAATGGATGGCTAAAGTAGTCATGACTGAAGGAGATCTAAAATACAGAGCTCATGCCAGGATGAAAGTCAGATCATCAAAAAAATAACACAACTTCCTATTATAGAGTCCGTATTATCATTCAAAAACCACTTTTGATAGAGGGTTAATTGCTATCAGATAAAGAATATGTTTGGGCTCAGTTCCCTAGTGTAATGAGATATTTTCTGTAATGCCATGGGACAATAAGGGAAGCAGAAATCTGAAGGGGAACCAAGAGCAGACATATAGCAAACCTCCTCCACTCCAGCCCAGACTGACTTTCTTTCACTCTTTCTGTGGGACCACGTTCTGTCCTTCCTTGGGCCTTCTGACAAGCTATTTCTTCTGCCTGCAATGACCTTTACTCTTCTAAGCAAATCCTCTTCAATATTCAGTTCTCTATTTAATCTTTACTCTCATAACACCTTGTACTTTAGCTTTGAAAAAATAAGTCATACTAATTTGTCTTCCTCATAGATCATAAGTTTCATGAGGTACATGTTTATTCTCTTCTCTTCTGTACTCTCAGTTCCTGGCCCATAGTATGTTTCTAATAAATAATAATGAACAAATAAATATATGGAGTTCTAATGAGTGACTGTATCTGAGAAGTTGTATGTGGAAGTATCACAACCATATTTACAAATAATACACAATATGATATTCTTTTGGATAAGTAACTATAATTTTTTTATTTTAGCCAGAAGATTGTTATGCATGTTAAATTTTTAAAAATAAAAATAATATATAAACGTTATGTTTTTAATCCATTGGAATAATGATACTCAAAAGACAGTATTCTTCCATAACCAGACAAGAAGAGCTTGCAGCAGGTCAGCACTGGGTAGCTGATGGTGATAATAAATCCAGGTGGCAGGGGTAAAAAATCTTTTCACATAAGTAGTACTTTAAGCCTGACCTGTGATGGCACAATGGATAAAGTGTTGACCTCAAATGCTGAGCTTGCTGGTTTAAACCCCTAGGTTTGCCGAAAGCAACTACTATGAGTTGATACTTCCTGCTTCTCCCCACTCTTCCCTCTCCTTAAAAATCAATAAATAACATCTGAAAATAAAGACTTAAACAAAATATGTAGTACTTTAAAAATGAAAAAAAGATTGCAAATAAATCCAGCATAATTTTCCAAAAGTGAGCTACTAACCAAAAGAGCATAAAATCTATCATCAAGGTTATAAAGGACAAATCTAACAAAAACAATATTTAAGCGTCTTATAAACTGAAGCTTTTAAATTTGTCATCAAACACTATTAATATTATGAAATATTATGATATCTATGACTGGCCATCTGGATTAGGATGGATCTAGTAAATTAGCTTTTATACCAAGCTCATGAAATATTCTCCAAAAATAATTATTTTAATAAAAATTTCAAAAAGAGAAAAATATAAGAAAACATTCTAATCAAATTTTGAGAATTCACACCTTATACTTTTAGCTCAGTGGTTTAAAATAGCACCTTTGTTTGTTTAGCTTTGTTTAAAACAGCATCTTTGGCAAACTCAGAATTATTTGTAACACAATACCAAGCAAATCTATACCATTGGTTGGAGATGCTATGCTGATCTCATCTCTTCAGTTTCAGAAGAATCTACCATATTTTCCCATGTATAAGATGCACTATTTTTCAAAAAATTTAGGGTCTAAAAACTGGGTGTGTCTTATACAGTGGTTGCAGATTTTTTTACTTGCATTTCCTGCTTTTTCACGCTTGTTTTTGCGCTCATTGTTGAAGACAGTGATTCGTCATCAGACACAGATGAGGACAAGCTAATGGATGGGAATTTTGACAGTGATGAGGAGTTGTATGAATTTTATGATGAATAAAACTTGAGTGCAATAACTTTATGTGATACATTTTTTTTCCAAATTTCGGGTCCCCAAATTAAAGTCGTCTTATACATGGGGGAACACAGTAGCTCTGCACCTCTACTTTAGTCATGAGAATTCTTGATAATGTGCTAGAGTTGTTGCCTTACTTGGAACTTAGAATATGTCTCTAATAGAAAGTGTGTGTAAAGACACCCTCCTGTCGCTTAAGCTCCACACGTGGACCTCTAAAATATTGTTTCTACACAGGCTGATGGATTGTGTTTGCATTTCTTTCTGCTGTGTTTCATTGGAGATGTGGATTTGAAAAGAATAAGTGAAAGCTGAGAGTCATAGACAATCAGCAGCAGCCTTCTTGGCATGATTCAGTTCTACAAGGAAAGGTAGACCAAAGGACATTTCTAGGATCTCTCCAGACTTTTGCTAAACCCATTAGGAGAATGCTTTGTGATTGGAATCAGCGAGCTCCTTTCCCAGGATGTATCATTATGTATGAGCACAGACTTTGAGACTACGTATCCAATACTGTGTCTAAGAAACTTTAGGGCTAAAAAATGTTTATCATCCCCTGCCAGTTAGCTCAGAGGGTTGGAGAATTGCTCTAATGAAGCCAAGTCACAGGCCCTTTCCCTGTGGAAGCCAGTTAATGTCAAACAAAGAAGAGAGTTGTTCCCTGGCTAAAGCTTGCACCTTGAATCTCAGCCAGCACTTGGCCGCAGCAAAACTCAGTTAGTTTATCCTTGATCATAGGAAGAACCAAGAAAGACAATGTAGGTGTGGATCAATGCAAAACTATCATCACTTCTAAAAAGAAAATAAAGAAAATTTGAATATAGTCATTTCCCACTGACAGTGTCAACAGCATCATCTTCTTAGGAGATATTATATATTCTGTAACTTGATGAAATCAGTTTTTTTGTCTCCTTAAATCTGTTTCCTACATGTTGATAATTTTTGCAAAGTTGATGTCGTCAATATCTTGAATCTGTATTATATAGGGGTCATGCAGTGGCATGAATTTCATAAAGAACATGTATATAATGGATTGCTTGACTTATATCTGAAAGAAATTGCAGAGGACTTTATATACTCCTCCACTTTTCAATAGGTCTCTTTGCAGCTCATGGCCACAAGTGGATAGATAGTCCTTTAACCTTGACTGAAAGATATACCAGTCTTTCCAACCTGGTTTTAAATGAGAAAAAAAGGAGCAAACTAAGTAGCTTTATTTTCAACCCTAGAGAATGAGGAGAAAACCTAACCTTTCCCTTTCAGATTCCTGTGTTTTCAAAAATTTATACTCCTCCTTCCCTGATTTTATTAAGATTTCCGTGAAAAATTCTAGCTTTTCCTGGAACACTTCCCAGAGCATCATTTCTGCTCTGACATTCTTCCGGCCCTCAGCCCTTGTCCCCTCACCTTGCTTTATTTTTCTATCACAATTCTGTGTGATAGTATGTTCGGTCATTTGTTTGTCCTTGTTGTTCCTCTATTGTAAAACAATGCCTGGAATAGAATAGGTGTTCAAAATATATTGATTGAAGAATGATTTAGTAAATGTGAATGTAAATCAAATAGACATGGAAACAGCAATAAAATGACATGCGTACACAGTGACATTTTTTCATACTACCTTGGGGTCATTTAGGAGCATTGTTTCCTTCCAATTACCCATTGTCTTAATCTTCTGAGGGAAAAGCTTTACAAAATCTAAATAATGCTTTATTTTCTTGTCACAGGGTTGCAAGTAATTAATTCCTAGTTTTTCTATTAACGCCTTTTTTTTTTTTTTTTACTTTTAGCCCAGCTATTTTTTTGGTAATAGAGGTAAAGTTGACATAACATAAAATTAACCATTTTAGCATGTACAATTCTGTGCCATTTAGTACATTGACAATATTGTAAAACCATTACCTCTATTTAGTTTTAATACAGTTTATCAATGATGTTATTTTACAAAAAGTAATTATTCATCTTCAATTGGTAGAAAACGAATTCTTTATATTGCAAAATGGTAAATAAAGGGAAAGAATCAAACATTTTTCTCATCCTTATATAAGCTATTATATGGGATAACCAAATAGTAGTGGAGAAAAAGATGAATCTTATTAAAAGTGTACAAACGTTACAAAAAGAAAGACATCTAGACATTCTGGTTCTTGTAATAAAAGAAGATGAAGCCATCTAGAGTCTTGCCAAAGAGAAAATATGGTGTCTGTCCAAGCCTCTGCATTTAGCTGCCAATTCTCCAGAAACACGAAGGACAGGGGAATGTGTTGAACTCTACCATGCAGGATGAGAAGGCACTTCTTAATGTTTAGTTTAGAGTTTAGAATGACGGAAATGTTTTTGAAACTAGATATTGATAGATACAGGTGGTGGTCACCAACATTATAAAGCTATTAAATGCCACTGAATTGTTCACTTTAAAATGGTTTGTTCTATGTTATGTCAATTTTACATCAATAAATCATTTATTAAAAAAGCACAAAGCTATTAAAAACACCCTTAAATTCCACATATACCTCTTTATAAATTCTGTAGAATAGGCAAATGTACTCTTACTTTGGAGAGGAGAAGAGCAGTGAGGAGATGGTAGTTCAGCAATGGTTTCTTTAGACAAAGAAAGGTCAAACTCTCTTTCCTTGCTCATCATCATTTTGGTTAATATTTAATAAAATGAAAAATGTCCCTTTCCCCCATGTCTCAAGTCCATTTGAATACATTTCCCCTGGTTTAGTGATAGCCCGTTTAACATGTTTCTTGAATTTTACAGACATACTTGGCAGGTGCAAGACAAAATCAACGCAAACAATGTGGCTTACACAACTGGGAAGCTGAGCTTTCACACTGATTACCCAGCCCTCCGTCACCCACCTGGGGTAAGGTGAGCCTCAACATGTCCACAAGGAGGCCGACGACCAACCTCCTCTATTCTGAGCCCAGATGATTGTGATATATAACCGGTCTGTCTTATGTAAATCTTCTTTCTCCAAACTCATAAAATCTCTGCACTTAAGTCCTGAATACCTTCACATTCCTAAGAGATAAAAGATTTTATCTATATTTTTTAACAGTTTTTTTTGATTCTTCCTGAAACTATTAGCTTTTTTTTTTTTTTTTTTTTTGCTTTGCCAAGACATTTTCCCACTGCAGTACATCTTGGGGTCTTTTTATACATTTACCATTCCCAAGAGAGTTCAAAGAAAAAATAAAATGGGTGAACATATTGTAGGGTTTCCCCCACAAAGTCATTTGGCCATTATTCATATTAGTTAGCTATCACAAAAAAAAAAAAAAAAAAAAAAACCCACACAAAAAGACTCACTTCATAACCTAGTGGCTTTAAAGAATAGCCACGTATTAGGTCATGTTTTTATAATTTGTGCTGCATTCGTCTGGACAGTTCTTGCCTTTATAGTTTGGACTGTGTTCATCTGGGCAGTTCCGTTGCTGCTGACTCGGCTGGGGTGGTTGACCGAGGTGGTGGTTGAGATGGTCTGCTCCTGCTCCACTTGCTCTATCATATCATTCTCCAGCTGGCTGGCCCAGGCTTATGCACATGGCAGCGGGTAGAGTTTCCAGAAAGCAAGCCAAAATACACAAGGCCTCTCAAGACTTCGGCCAACACAATGGCTCTTCTGCAAAGCTTTTTGGTTAAAGCAAATCATAACTTTAGCCCAGGTTCAAGAGGTGAAGAAGTAAAGTTTACATTTTATGGGAGAAGTTGCAAGGATAGAGTACCAAGGGGTGTAAATGCCAGGAGCAGAATAACCTTGACTAGTTTTAGAAACCATCTGCCCTTCCCTCTATCACATTCCTCATCCAGGAGGGAGATGTTCAGCATGGAGCCGCAAATCCCCCAGGAAAATGTCTGGGACCCTTTTGCACTATATTATTACTAAATTGTCACTTTACTAAATGAGTCATATTTTTACAAAAGCATTATGTTGCTAAACCAAGAGATAAATGATCAGGAAACTACTTTTGCACAAATATTTTGTTCCAATTTTTTTAGCTAAATGGTACTAAATAAGCTATTACAAAGAAATCTATTTCTTTAAAGGCAAATGGAAGTAGAAATTTGGAGCAGCCTCTTAGTTAATGAAGGTAACATGAGTGAAAATCAATATGAGTACGTTTTTTCATCATGTTGACAGAACACACTTTCTCTGTGCCCTTATTGTTACTTTTTGTCCTCACCAGTATTAACTAAGCTAGTCTAGAAAATGACTTCACATTTTAAGCTCTTTGGTTGATTGTAAAACACCACATGATTTCTTTGGACTAAATGATACTGAAATGACCACTATGGTCACCTTTTCGGGTGGGGTTTTGGAGACAGGAAGAGACACACACTGTGATTTGTTTTCATTGCGGTCCAAAAATTTTCTAAAACACTTGAGTTAAAAGCCAAACTAATCAGCTCAGTACATCTGCTCAAGATAAGTTGGAGAAGTTAGATGGAATAAAGTTTTAAAAAATTAGACTAGAAAACTAAAGCTTCTATTTGAATTTTTAAATTATCTGCTGTTTTTTTTTTATGAGTTTAGGTTTTGTTTCTGGGTTAAAATAAAAAGCCTATGGAAAAGTGATTAAATGACATCATAAATATTCCTAAAGTATAATATAATGCTTGACATTTCCATAGCATTTTATATTCTTTCAAAGCATCTTTTTCTTATATTACTTTATCTGGTAGGTTCCTGTAAGGTAGACAGTATGGACCATGTGCTTTTTATGTCAGATGAGGAAATGACACACAGCAAGGTTAAATACTTTCACAGGGTGACATCTGATTAATAGAGAACTTACACTTGAGCTCTGCCCTTCATCTTTCACTGCACCATATGGCTCTCGAGTTGAACTTTCTCATTTTCATAACCTGTAAAATGTGATGATAATTTATAGATATTTTTATACATTATAAACTCTTTAAATACAGAAACTTAATCTTAGGCTTCTCTATATCTCAAGACTTAACCCAGCACCTTTTATGCAATAGAGACTTTAAAGAAGCAAAGAAATGCCACAAAGTTGTACTTGTGTCCATCAGCAAATAAAACACTCAAAGTTAAATGACCCAATAGGATATTTTTAAAAATAAAAGATGATTCCTGAAATATCTAGATTCCAGTAGAAGAAGAATTAAAATATAGACACTGTGTAAGTTTCCATTTTGAATCACTGAGGGTTTTTTGTCCCTGTGTTCAAGTGTTTTTTATGACAAACAGAATCAGTCAACATTATTTTAATATAGATGACATGATCTGGATTAGTTACCTGTTGAGAATTCAGATTGATCAATTTGGGTCATACCGGGCTGGGACAAGGAGACACAGCTTTAATGAAACACAGATGTTGTTTCATGGACTTCCTTGTCTGGTCCAGAAGTCACACGCTACCCTAAAGTAACATTTAGAAAGGAAATGTTTTTTGGTTCTGACTGAAATTGAGTTTTATACACATCAGGTGTATATTTTCTTTTTAAATTAACAGTGGAAGTGTTGTCTGGCTCCATCGCTTTTTTCTTTCATAAGATGATATTAAAATGTAAACATTCCAGAAGAGTATATTATTACTTGGCTTTGCCATATGTAAAAGACATCAGTTGACCTTTTTTTCAAGATTTATATTTGAAATATTCTATGACTTCATTATGGCAAACTCTAAAAGGATTTAAAGAACCCTCTGATTTTCTCAAAGTTATACTATTGTTTTGCCTTCTTGGAGTTTGGGAGATTTGAAGTTGAGATTTTCATTTCATCTTTCTTTCTTTCTTTCTTTCTTTCTTTCTTTCTTTCTTTCTTTCTTTCTTTTTTATTTAGTAACAAGGTGACATTGATCAGTAAGAGTACATGTTTCAGATAAACATCTCCTACAGCATCTGAACTCTTGAATGTAGTGTGTGCCCATCACCCGGAGTCCAATCCCTCTCTCTCACCACCTGCTTGTCCTTCTTTGTTCCCCTCCGCCACCTCCTCATGTGCTTTCTAATCATGCTGCTTCACCCCTCATTGGCCTGGTGATGAGAGATGCTTTTCTACAATGACTTGGTCAGCATAGGCACAAGATCTTTTTAATTTAAAAGCAAACAAAAAAAGGCATCAATTTAAAGACTGAACTATTATTCATTTAGACCAGTTCTATATATATTTCCAATGGCTTTAGGCGACCCCTGTGTTTTGTTCGTTCGACCCCCGCCGGGGTCACGACCTACAGGTTGAGACCCGCTGAAATAAGGCATCATCTATCTAAAATGGAAGTTTAAGACTGAAAAGCACATAGACACACACCACAAGATATTGAATGATTAGGAGTGCTGGAAAGATATTTCTCTCTTTGTAGGAACGGAATTTGCTATGTGAGGATTTTGAGGCAAATAGATCCAAGTGTGAATCCCAGTGTCACCATGTTTTCACTGAGGTTTCCTCGCTGGCTCATTTTTTTTCAGCTCTGGGTGTCAGTTTCTTCACCTATAAAATGGAGCTGAAAGTATAAAATTCTAAAAACTATAGTGAGGACTTAATAAATGTAAATTACACAGTCATAATGTGAGAGCAAGTATGTATCAGATTTAAAACATTGGGAAAAGGCATGCAATTTTAGGAGAGTGGCAGGATTTGTGAACTATTTCATAGAGCAGTCACAGGCCACAAATGAATCTTTAAATTTTAGTATAAACTAGAGTAAAAAAAAAAGAAAAATAAGAAATAAATAACAAATTAATTAAGATTAAATAAAAATCTAAAATTCAGCTCTCTGGTCATACTAACCCCATCTCAAGTACATAGTAGCCATGTGGGACCAGTGACTGTGTTTCCATGAATATAGAAAGTTCAAATGGACAGCACTATTCTAAGCAACCTATGGAGATAAGCTAGCTAAGATATTTTTCCCAGTCATAACTGTATACCCCTGGTCTGGGTATTTGATCCTATTTGCGTCTTTCTTCCTATAAAAAATGTTAGACATTGGTTTTTATTTTATTTTATTTTATTTTTGTATTTTTCTGAAGTTGGAAACGGGGAGGCAGTCTGACAGACTCCTGCATGCGCCTGACCAGGATCCACCCGGCATGCCCACCAGGGGGCGATGCTCTGCCCATCTGGAGCTTCGCTCTGTTGCAACCAGAGCCATTCTAGCGCCTGAGGCAGAGGCCATAGAGTCATCCTCAGCACCCGGGCCAACTTTGCTCCAATGGAGCCTTGGCTATGGGAGGGGAAGAGAGAGAAAGAGAGGAAGAAGAGGGGGAGAGGTGGAGAAGCAAGTGAGTGCTTCTCCTGTGTGCCCTGGCCGGGAATTGAACCCGGGACTCCTGCACGCCAGGCCGACGCTCTACCACTGAGCCATCTGGCCAGGGCCGGTTTTTATTTTTATCCCATTCAGTAAGAATAAAATTTTAACAGCTGAATAATGTTAGTTTCACTAAGCAGAAATTCAGGGTCTAAATTTAGGTAATAAAAATAACCCACCCATGCTCCAAAAGGAGTCACATAACCCCCTCCCCCAAAAAAGAAACTCTACACAAACAAAAAAAAGTAGTTTTAATATTTTACTGTTTTGCTTTTCAGAATGAAATAATGTGAAAGGTTTTCTTCTAAATTTTAGTAAAAATAACTAATACTATCTTTTTGAAATCTCATTCCCAATGTTTCTTGGGTTTATCCATCCTCATAGCCCCAGCTGCCTCATGGCTCACTTATCCTTACACGTGAACTCTCTCACTAGTTCCCACCTTAAATAATGTATACCATGTAACACCATTGGACTGCTTTCCTCAATTCAGTCTTTACTTCCATATTCAAAAGCCTTCAATGATTCTCCTCTGAGCCAATACAAAGTCCAATATCCTTCATCTAACATTCAAGACTGTCCATGATGAGGCTCCAAATTAACCTTCCAACTCTATCTACTATTTCCAGTTATGACCCTCTACTGCAGACAAGTAAAGTGTGCATGTTTTGAATACCCACCATCACTGGCATCTGATTCTCCCTCTCCATTCTATTCTACATATTCAAAGTTTTATCCATCCTCCTTAACCCAGATCAAGATCAAATCCCACCTTTTTTGTAAAGCCAACATAACATGCATAAACACTCCAACATAAAGCACTAGCTTCCTGCAGCTGTTATCATCAGTGCCTTTTGTTTACCAATGAACATTAATGTGCCTGTGTCCATGTCTTCACCTGTAATGTTGTTTGAACTATAAAATATTGATGGCAAGCAAGCAAGTTTTTCTCTGCTGACACAAAGACAGATAAAAAATGTTGATTTTAGTGTGTGTGTGTGTGTGTGTGTCTTTCAGTAGCTTTCTTTAATACAATGTCAAAATATGTAAGCACATATTATTTTAAAGCGTATTTCTCTATTTCTTCTTATAGGTTCAGATTTTGCACTGCATAAAACAAACAGTCACTGGGGGTGATACGGAAATTGTAGATGGATTTAATGTATGCCACAAGCTCAAGGAAAAAGACCCTCGGGCGTTTGAGATTCTGTCCTCCACCTTTGTGGACTTCACAGACATCGGCGTGGACTACTGCGATTTCTCTGTACAATCCAAGCACAAAATTATTGAGTAAGTATTACCTACAATTTTCGCATCGCAATAAAACCGCTGGCAGCAAAGGCTTTGTTAATCTAAGGCTTAATTAAACAGCAGAAAGCTTCAGTTAACTCCAGGGCTTTCCCTTTTATTAACTTCTTAATCCAATTTTAGAAGGAAAGATGCAGGAGAAAGAATCCATCATAAAAAAAATTTTTAATCAAATTTTATAAAATTTCTGTACATAATATAAGAGAAATAACTACGACTTGTGTTCACATAATTTTTACTTACCTTTTAAAACATAAGTCCTACATACTTATAATCAGTATGATTGCACTAGTCAGAACACTTTCAGCCAAAAGGAAAAGAATCTAATGCATTCGATAGACCCAGCAGTTAAACAGTATTAATCTGAAAGTGATCTCTTTTTTCTTCACCTCTTAGTTTTGCCATCCTTTGTGTTGGCTTCATTTTCAAAGATAATCAGTGGAAGTTCCAAGTTTTCATTATCCTTAGAGCTGGTAATCACAGCACAGAGAAAGCTCTTATTTCCCAATAGCTACAACAAAGCTAAATGACTCACTGCCCAATTTGTGTCCAAATATCCTTCAAGCAGTCACCATGGACAGAAATTTAAGCAATTCTGATTAGCCATTCCTGGGTCACATATCCATCCATCTCTCGAGCAAGGACAACCTCATCTAAACACCACATGGGCTAAGAATGAAATAAGGATGGCTCCCCAAATTGATGCCAACAAAAATCTTATGTCTCCTGCATAGAATATTTTGTGTTCTCTTTTCATTTGACATTATTTGAGCATAAGTTTTTAAGTGTCTACCAAGACCACAAATTCATTTTATTTGAAAATTATCTTATATTGTGTTTCTAGGACATGGTTCATTTAATCAGATCTCAATGATGAAGTTTTAGGTATTTCCAATTTTAAAATTGAGTTTATATTTTTTATGAGAAATAGCCAAATAATGTGAAATAAACTCATTTAATAAATAATCAAATGTCCACTATACTAGCTTAGCTGTCTGATATACAAATAGAGACTTCATCTCCTCAATCAACAAATATTTATTGAGGCCAGCTACTCTTCTTGATGTTTGGTAGACATTAGTGAACGAAACCAAGATCCTTGCCCCCATGTAGCATACAGTCTAACAGGAAAAAGGAGAATTAAACATTTTAAAACAAATGAGTAAATGACAACGAACATTAAAATATTTTTAAGTACTCGAGAAAAAAAAAGGTAGGGCAAGATAAGGAGAATCTGTAGGACCAAAGACTTAAGAAGAATAGAACTTTCATCATTAAATAATGTGGAAGCCCTGGCCAGGTAGCTCAATTGGTTAGAACAGGGGTCCCCAAACTTTTTACACAGGGGGCCAGTTCACTATCCCTCAGACCATTGGAGGGCCGGACTATAAAAATAACTATGAACAAATCCCTATGCACACTGCACATATCTTATTTTAAAGTAAAAAAACAAAACGGGAACAAATACAATATTTAAAATAAAGAACAAGTAAATTTAAATCAACAAACTGACCAGTATTTCAATGGGAATTATGGGCCTGCTTTTGGTTAATGAGATGGTCAATGTGCTCCTCTCACTGACCACCGATGAAAGAGGTGCCCTTTTCGGGAGTGCGACGGGGCCGGATAAATGGCCTCAGGGGGCCGCATGCAGCCCGTGGGCTGTAGTTTGCAGCCCGTGGGCTGTAGTTTGGGGACCCCTGGGTTAGAACATCATCCTGAAGCACAGTGGTTGCCAGTTCAATTCCTGGTCAGAGCACGTACAGGAACAGGTTGATGTTCCTATCTCTCTCTCTCTTACTCTCTCTCTTACACTCTCTCTCTTCTCTCACTAAAATCAATCTAAAATCAATAAATAAAAATTAAAAAAAATAATGTGGCAAGGAAAAGCTTTACTGAGTAGGTGACCTTTGAGCAAAAACTTAAAGGGATGAGAAGATTGCCCAGAAGATAATCAGTTTCCTGAAACAGCTAGAGCAAAGGACCTATGAAGGCTTCAGAACACATCTGGTAACCAAGGAAGCAAAGGGCCAGGGGAACGCAGAGTATTAAGACAGACAGGCAAGTGGGGGGTAAGTTCATGTAGAGTCTGGTTACTCATTGTTAAGCCATTGGCTTTCCCTCTTAAAGAAACAGGGCTTTTTACCTTTCATCAGCATGTAACCCTGCAGGGGACCTTCCTTTCATTCTGTTGTCGCACATACAATTTCCTTCTTACAAAGATTCAATTTTGAATGTTAGGTTGCTCTTCAAGATGCTGGCCAGTCATTTCCTCTGACACTTTTCAATCATCAAAATGTCTTCTCTGGGCATTACAACTAATTTCCTTTCTATTTCCCCTCACATCATTGTTAAGATTGCTAAATATTGAATTTGTCTTTTGTTTTCTCAGATAGGAAGTAAATACCAGGTGAAAAGAGACAGAGACCATGTTATACACACACACAGAAAATTATTTTTCCTTATATAGGTGAACTCTTGGAAATAAAAACTTAATACAATGTACCATGAGACACACAATTCTGATTTCATTACATTAATGAATCGCAAAGTTTGTTTCATGGATATATGAGGATACACGCATGAATTCTAAAAGAGAGAGCTCATAACTAGCATAACCCTTCTCATCAAGGAATTACGATGTTAGTGAAAAAAGAACTGATTGCCAGGGTGGCTGACATGAAAGACCCCCAAGAAGTTCCAAAGTCAGGACATCCTCATCAGTAACATGGAGAATGGCACAAAGTGTATCATAGCCAGAAAAATCCAAAGAATGTCCCTCAGGCTAGACACTTCTTATTTCCATGTTTCAGTTTTTCCATCTGTCAACTAGGAGTTGTATTAGAAAAGTATATTTCAGACTTTTTAAAAAAACTGATCTTTCTTTTCAATAATGCTCCAATAAAATCATACTTTAAAATCCTTATAAACTTATCAGGTAAAAATACTTTCCTATGTAAAAGCTACTACAATGGTACCTTGACACATGAGCACTTTAAATCATGAGCAATTTGAGAGATGAGCAGTCACTCATGAGATTTTTTGCTTTAAGTCAGGAGCGGATATTTGAATCATGAGTGTTGGTCAAATGAGTTTGTAAAATTTGTGTTTTTTGAGTTTGCTCACTTTTATTGTTAAAAATGATACTGGGCAGCTGTCTGTGAAATTGCTAATTACCTTCCTGCTTGGGAAGGGCCATTGTTATGCTAATGTATCCTCTCCCTCTCCAGCATCTTTGCCTGACCTTGAAGGTAAATACTGTACAGTTCATAAACTAGTTTATTTCTTTACATTCTCTCTTATTATGTGCATATATATATGTATGTATTTGTTATTTATAAGTACATTTTCTTATTTAAAAGTATGTAAAACAAAAAATTCATGTGGTTTTTGGAGGCTGGAACAGATTAATTGCATTCCCATTAATTTAAATGGGGAAATTCAATTTGACACACGAGCAAATTGAGTCACGAGCTCAGTCATGAAATGAATAAACTCATGTGTCGAGGTGCCACTGTATTTTAAGGAATGAAAAATAAATGCATTTTTTTCTAAACATTTTTAACTGGGGTCTTCAGTGATGTTTATTTTAAATTAATTTGAAGCATTCTGGCACTTAGGAGGTAAGATTTTAAAACTACCTACTAAATGAATAAATGGAAAAAGAAATAAACACATTGTACCACAGACAACATTAATATCTTCCGTACATGTGTTTGGCTTCTTTAATACCGTATTTCAGAAATATCTTCCAAGGCAAATAGACCCTTAGAAATGTAAATAGATACTTTGTGATGATTTATATATTTTACTTTTTCTCTTTTAAAATATAGATTAGATGATAAAGGCCAAGTGGTTCGCATCAACTTCAATAATGCAACAAGAGACACGATATTCGATGTACCTGTTGAGAAAGTTCAGCCTTTTTATGCTGCTCTGAAGGAGTTTGTTGACCTCATGAACTCTAAAGAATCCAAGTTTACTTTTAAGATGAATCCAGGTCAGTGAACATGTTTTCTCAAACAACTGAAAGGATGTATTTTCTTCAACCTTAACCATTAAGAGCAATACATAAGAGTTTTCTCAAGCATGGAATGTGGAACCCTTACAGTAGAATCTTGGTGAGCAGCCAACGTGCTTAAAGAGCAGTCTCCCAGCCCCCACTCCTGCTGTGTTGACTCTCCAGACTTTAAAATATTCATTTTTAACAAATTCCTAGGTATTTGTAAAGCACACCAAGATCTAATAACCTCCTACCTAAAAGATACTTGAAAGACAAGCTGTTGGCCAAATGAAATCACATGTCTGATATCAAGATTGATGACTTATATTTTCTATCCTGATAGCCAATCCATATAAACTGAGGCTTGTACTTAATTCTTCTATCCTGGTAAACAAATAAAATTCCCCTCATGATTCTCACTCTATACTGTAGAGTAATGTTTAGTCATGAAGCTTATCTGATCTGGCAGACTGCAGAGCTACCTGAACTAAAGCGGTGTCTGAAGTATTGCAGCTAGTTGAAATAAAGGAGCAGAAAGCATTGTGTTTCTCCTGGACCTTCTTGACTCAGTCAAGTGACATCAAAATGGAAGCTTTTGACATTTAAAATAAAAAGCATAATTTCCCTCTGCCAGTGATTTGACTAAGTGGAAGATTCTTTTCACTTGTGATTGTTTTTGAATTGATCACGGTGTAATAAAGTAATGCTAGAAATCTCCATAAACCCACAGTTATACAGTCATGCCAGCCTGATTTTAAGAGCAGTAATATGTAAAATGGAAATACCATGGGAAAAAAATACAAAATATATAGGAGTTGGAATCCACGCTTTACCATTTAACGGCACCATAGCTTCGGGTAAATTCCTCAATTTCTTGGAGCCTGTTTTTTGTATGTATGAAAAGATGAGATGACTCTCTTCTTAGAATTTTATAAGGCTTAGAAATAATGGGCATCAAATACAAAAAACAGAGAAGACAAACTCAGAACATCACTATCTTTATAATTATTTGATGCCATTAAACTGGAAATAAACATTTCCAGGTAAGAGGTAGGTAACAATCTGGAAGAACAATTAAAAAGTTTTACACAGAGATTATAGTTTAAGTAAGAACTATAAAAGTGTCTACAAGAGCCTGCCACGCTATGCAGTTTAAATGTCAAAGTGTCTAGAGCTGTCTGCACCCAGTGACCTGATTTGTGTGAAAAGAGAATGTACAGGTTTTGTGTAAAGAAATCAGCATGCTGTATCTTGATGTGAACTAAGCAGCAAGGATATTTTGCATTTTGTAGATCTTCAAATATTAAAAACATTATTATTCATATGGAACAAAATCTTTTATCCAGGCGATGTGATTACTTTTGATAACTGGCGCTTACTTCATGGCCGATGTAGCTACGAAGCAGGAACGGAGATATCCCGCCACCTAGAAGGAGCTTATGCCGATTGGGATGTGGTAATGTCAAGGCTTCGCATCTTAAGGCAGAGTGTCCAGAATAGAAACTGAATCTTCCATCTGTAATTTCAGTAAGATTCCAATGAGGGTATATGGTAAGGCATGGTAAGGATTTTGCCTTCACAGACCACAATCCATGTCATTTACGTATTAACTTCTTTAACATTGAATGTGTCACCTTTCTCATAAGAGGTTGCTTTTCTTTGTAATCATCTCTAATGCCAACTCTTTAGATGTTCATAGCAGGGTTCTCTCTTCCAAACAAAGCATTCCTTCTGTTCTAGCACATGTATGATCTAATTTCTTTTACCCATATATGAGTCTCCAGAATGCCTACAAATAGTTTTGTATCAAATAAAGCCTTTCTCCAAATAACACCTTTTTTAAAGAAAGGTTTTGCTTCAAATAAAGCTTTTGTTTCAAATAAAACTTATCTCATAAAAAAAAAAAAAAAAAACATGTTTTTGCTTCATTGTCTATAGGGTCTCATTTTTCATGACTGCACATGACCACCTTTAGCATGCCTGAGAAAAGGTTCCATAGTTTCAGAGATTTATTTTATTCACTTTTGTAAAAGAATTCTATTACCTAAATTTCCAGACCTCATGGATCTGGTGATCTCAACATTTCCTTCAAACATAAATTATGACTCCAAACCCAATAGAGATTTGTTCTAAGAGGCACCATTCAATAACTAGAAACAAACCCTTTTCTGGAGTGACTCTAGCCCCACCAATTCACAGCATCTAAACCCCAAATACTTAGTGACCCCAAGCTAAAGTGACTTATTATACTTTTTTATTCATTCAGCAGATATTTATCACACCTGGCATATGTCAGGTACTCTGCTAGACCAAGGACACAGAAAGACTTCAGATGTGCCTGCTTATAGTCTGGTAGGGAAACAGATAAGGATACAGATAATAAGTTATATCAACAGAAGAGTTCATAGGAAAACAGCCAAGCCAGACTGGGGAGGATACTGAAAACTGAGTTGAATAAAGGTTTATAATAATAGTTTTCCCAGAAAAGATGAAAAAATGGCTTTCCAAATCAAAGGGTAGAAGAGGCACAGAGAATTGAGTTAACACAGCACAAATGTTGACACACAAGTGAGAGAGTAGACTTTAACAGTGGCATAAATTCTGGAACTGGATACCTAGGTTCAAGTCATAATAACGACAATCAGTTAACTATCTGTCTTTGGATAAATTACCTGTCCCCTTAAGCCTCAGTTTTTCTATCTGTAAACGAGACTGATAACCATTCTTATCTCATTAAACTTTATGAGAATTAGATGAAAACTTTATGTAAAGCATTGTTGAAGCAAACTTCTCAAATAACAAGAGTCACCGTGATGTTTTTGTTTGTGTGTTTCTTTTCATTACAACTTCCCAGGCCCATTCCCTGAACATAATGATTCAATGGATCTGGAAGAGGAATCAGGAATTGTATTTTTAGCAAGCTTCCCAGATGATACATATCATCAGAGAGCTTTAAAAAATATTAATTTAAAGCCTTTTGTGTTGTTCTCAACTTAGGGTAAGTGCTCAATAGATGTTAATATTATTAGCTGTAACAACAGAGGTTGCAGGGCGAGAGAGTGGATTAAGGTAAGCTGAGATACACAGAGCTGGAGACAGAGGTGGGAGCCAAGTCGTGAAATGTTGAAATGCGTGTTGCACTAAAGAGTTGATATTTAATCTTGAAAGCAATGAGGAGCCATTTAAAAGTTTTCAAGCAAGAAAGCGCCTTGATCAGATATTCATTTTTAAAAGATCCATCTGGCTACATTATTGTGGAGGGAATTATAAATGAGAAAGACTAGAGGCCATAAATCCACTTATGAGGTTATAAATCTACTGCAGAAAGCCAGGTAAAGAATTAAGAAGATTGAATTTAGAATGCTGGGAAAGGGAATGGAGAGATATTTTGAAAGCTAAATCTGGAAGACCTGATGACCCATTGCACGTGAAGAAGAGAGATGTCTAGGATGTTTCCCAGGTTCCTAGTTAGGAAAAATTAACGATGATTCCATGCCCAAGGAAAGAAACCACAATAGCAGACGCAAGCCTGTGGGCAACAAAACGAATCCAGTTTTGAATAGACTGAACTTGCATTGCCTCTGAGCTATTTCATTTGGCAGTTGGATATATATACACTCCAGGACAAAGACCTGGATTAGAGATGTCTGGTTGGAAAGTGTGTAGATGGATGAAATCATTAATTGCTTTCCTGGAGACACTTTCTGATTGTGACCAAGGTTATAAGCTTCATGGTATGGTGATAAGCTAATTATATTGGCCTATTTTGCGGAATCAGTTACACTCTATACATAAAGAATCAGCAGTGGCTTACATTCAAAATCAGCTAGACCTCTCATACATTGTATAATATTTTGTCATTAGAAGACAGCATCCCAAGCCAGCACCCCATGGACTGACTGTTTCCTTCTCTGTTGAAAATGATTTCTGCCCTGGAAAGGAATGACAGAGGGATTGGATACAGTTGCAACAGTTTCTGGAGTGTTGTATAGTACATGACATATTATGGGCTACGACAGCTGGTGGGGACTAAGCACGATTAGGTTTCCTGGATATAATAGTCTAAAGATTTGACTTTCTCCTAAACTCGTAATAGATCTGATGTAACTTGGATTAGAATTTACCCCTATTTGGCAGTGTGGACTCACTGTCTGTTCCATTTCTCTGATTTGCTTTGGAGCATTTTAACTTCTTGGCTGTTTAATTGGAAGAACTCCACAGGTCACCAGAATGACATGTCACAAGTTATCTTCATTGGTCTCTATTTCTCCCCTTGGCTGACCAGTTTAACAGTGAATAAATAAATATCTGTTAGGTAGGTAGAGTGACTTTATGCAACAGATGGAATTCTATGGAAAAACTGAATGACCCTGAGGACCATTGTTCTTCCCAGGAATTTAAACTAAGAAACAGGAGACATTTTATAAATAAAAATACCCCTTTCTGTCATCCTCAAAAAAATATATATCATTTAAGAGTAAATTTGAACTGTAAGCTCTTGCAATAAAAATGAGATTTGGTTGGACTAAATGGCTTAGAGCATACCTCTGGGTCTCCGCATATATTTTTCCAGCTGCCTGGAAAACTCCTTCTCTTCCTTCAATATTCAGCTTAAGTTTCATCTCCCCTGTGAATCCTTCCCTGGTACTCCCAGGCTTAAGCACCCTTTCCTCAGGCTTTCCATGAGCCTTACATATGCATTTTTATATTTATCCATTCATTCTAGCAATACCCATGCATACCTGCCATGTGCCAGACACTGTTCAGGACTCCGGAGTGGGAGGCAGACTTGAGGGACTTCGTAACACTAATGGTCTGGTAGGAATATCGGGCACGGATAGAATGATTACAGCAATAAATTGCTAACTGTGGTAAATTTAACCGTTGAAAAGTCCAAGAAGCTGCAAGATCACCAAATAAGAAGACAGGACTAATCTCGGGCGAGTGGGGCTCAGGGAAGTGACTTTTGAGTTGTTTGATGAGAGGTGATATACGATAATGATATTTTTGGCTTCCATTAACAGAAACTCTGAATCTAACAATAAGGAAATCTTTTCTCTTGCAAAACAAAGTCCAGAATACATGCCATCTCCTCACATTGTATGTCCCCAGTGCCACATCCCCATAGGGTTCTTGGGTCTGTCTTCCTTTATGTAAGTGCTTTATTCTCAAACTGATAAAACAGATAAAATAAAGACTTACCTTTCTTGTGTCTTTCTTAAAAGCAGAGAAACCTTCTTTTAAACCCTATGGCTTTCTCTAACGCCTCCTCAACCAGCATTGTATCAAATACGCTCTTATAAACAAATTATG
The DNA here is from genome assembly GCF_036850995.1 of Saccopteryx leptura. Taxonomy (NCBI): domain Eukaryota; kingdom Metazoa; phylum Chordata; class Mammalia; order Chiroptera; family Emballonuridae; genus Saccopteryx; species Saccopteryx leptura. Next base: position 34,307,617 of record NC_089503.1, on the reverse strand, counting down.
GTTATAGGAAATGGATTTGTGTGCTTAACTTAGAGGAGTCAGGATACACCCTCAAGCTGAGGAGGTAGTCTTTATCCTTTAGCAAGAAACCTTTGGTTTGCAGACCTTCAATGTAAGGAGCTTCAAAGTCTTCAATCCATCCTGAGAACAAGTAAAACACTGAACAAACTGCAAAGTCAGTAACTCTTCTCAGATTCATCAGACAAGTGAGCTCTCAGGGCAAAGCGCCACCCCCAAACTCTAGAGACAAACAGGCAAACACAGAGAATCACAACTTCCCAGAGCAGAAATCTCCATAGGAACCAGCACCAGGTAGGGAAACCTGATCAATAACTGACAAATCGCTAATGGCTCAGTGTGGGTGAGCCTAAAAGATTAAAAGTCCAGGGGGCCTGTTTCAGGGAGGCCTTCACATTTTTGTGTTTTATCTCCAGGAACTCTAACAAGTCCTCATAGTGAATATCAGAGGAAAAATCTCTTGCGTTTCCAGCAAGGGAAGGGGAAGAGAGACCATTTGAAATGCGCCAGATTATTCTGTTTTTATTAAGGCCTGTTCCCAGCAGAAACTATTTTATCAGAGGCTATCCTGCCTGGAAGTAGAAAAATACCCAACTCCAAACCCCTCCAGCCACCCTTTCTCACCTAAGGGGGTGAAACTGAGATGCTCTGGGCAAGTTCACAGCCCAGAGACACAGGTTCACTGTAAGACTGAGACTTCATCATAGCACCAGAGAATACTCCCCCTTCCTCCCACATCTTACCACTACATCATTAAAGACCTATTTACCTAATGCAACATGCCCACATTTTAACAAAGAAATTACAAGGCATACTAAAAGACAAAAAACAGTTTGAAGGGCCTGAACTAGCTTCAGAACCAGCCAGATAAGGCAGGTATGTTGGAATTATCAGACCAATAAATTTAAAGAATGATAATAATAATTTTTTATAAAAACTGTGATTCAGCCCTGGACGGTTGGCTCAGCAGTAGAATATCAGCTTGGCGTGTGGAAGTCCTGGGTTTGATTCCCGGCCAGGGCACACAGGAGAAGCACCCATCTGCTTCTCCACCCCTCTCCCTCTCCTTTTTCTCTGTCTCTCTCTTCCCCTCCCTCAGCCAAGGCTCCATTGGAGCAAAGTTGGCCTGGGTGCTGAGGATGGCTCCATGGTCTCTGCCTCAGGCGCTAGAATGGCTCTGGCTGCAAAAGAGCAACGCCCCAGATGGGCAGAGCATCGCCCCCTGGTGGGCATGCCGGGTGGATCCCGGTCAGGCGCATGCAGGAGTCTGTCTGACTGCCTCCCTATTTCTAACTTCAGAAAAACACATACACATACACACACACACAAAAAAAAACCCACTGTGATTCATAGCTAAGGGCTTTAATGAAAAAAGTAGACAACATGCAAGAACAGCTGGATAATATGAGCAGAGAGATGAGAATTCTAAGAAAGAATCAAAAATAAATTCAAGAGATCAAAAACACTATAACAGAAATGAATAATGTCTCTGATGGGCTCATTGGTAGAGTAAATATAGCTAATGAAAGAATTTCTGAGCTTGAGAAAATAAAAATAGAAATTTCCAAGATTGTAAAATGAAAAGAAAAAAGACAAAATACAGAACGCAATATACAAGGAATTGAATTTTGGAGTATCAGGGATAAACTTTTTAATTTTTATATATTTTATATTTATGACTTTCTATTTATATTAAGTGATGGTTTGGTTTTCATTGGTGCTAATGATATAAAGATTCTTTCCACATTAAACTTAAGTAACTGTTGAAAGAAAAATGTTTCTATAGTACAGGTGATACTATTTTGAAGGTGGTACTCTGAAGTTTAGAAAATGCATATCCTTTTATGAACAAGCAAACAGAATGAGAGAGGAGAGGTTACTTCCCATGGCCATGTAGAGTGAGTGACAGAGCCAAAATGCAAACATGAGTTTTAGTTTTCAGTACAGTTCTCTTTGTTTCTACTTTTCCACACTGTGAGGATTCTAATTTCATGCAGAATTATGTGTGGCTCCCGGCTGCTTCCAAATTTCTGACCAATGGCTGTACTTTGATTTCCCTGTAAAGAGATCCCAGAATTGATTCAGGGAAAAAGAAAAGGGCACAAAAGTCCTTTGGATGTCTAATAAACATGAAAATCTAAATCAGCGCAAAAGTTCTCAAATCACTGGGGAACAATTTTTCTTTCATTTTCTGTTGCATGAGGTTGTAGAACTGTTTCTATATATTTCTGCATCACTGATTCCAAATCTGAAATCTGTTTTTTGGTGCATGCTCTAGTTTTTATGCAATTTTAATTTTTTTGTTACAGTTAATGGGATGCATTGGTTTTTAAATTGGAGTTAAAGGGCAACGACTTTTGGATTGAACATAACCACAAGGCAAATAATGTTTTACAAACATCACTTTTACATAATTGTAGTTGTTTCTAAATGTAAAAAATTATTATCTGATAAAACACCCTCTTATATTGTTTTAAGATTGAATCATGGCTTCTTTGAGTAGGTGTAAATGTAAGAATAGTTCTGACACCTTCTGTTATATATGTGGCTGTTACACACTTCAACATCAAAGGTGCAATATTTCATCATTTGTGACATGTGCATATATTGCCTATTTTCAAGTTCCCCTTGGTGATCAGGACAAGAATTGGGCTCCTCATATTGTGTGTCATAATTGTGAGGAAATGCTTCATGACTGGACAAAAGGAAAACGCAAAGGAATGCTTTTTGGTATTCCCATGGTTTGGAGTGAACCTAAGGACCACAGCAGTGACTGTTATTTCTGTCTGATCCATACAAAGGTCATTGACAAGAAAAAATGGCATATGATCGCATATCCTAATATTCCTTCAGCAATATAACCTATCCCACACTCTGAGATACTCCCAGTTCCAGTTTTCAATGGTTTTATTTCTTCTAAGGACAAAGAAAGTGAACATAGTGATCAAGTGTATTTTGATAAGATGCATGAGGAAATGGTTGTAGAATCTGAAGGGTCTTCTTCTGATGTCAAGCAGTCATTAACCCCTCAGCAGTTTAGCCAACCTGAATTGAATGACTTAGTAGGAATGACATAAAAATTGTCCTCGACTTTCTGAAGTATGAGAAGCATAACTGGATCATTTGTGTGGATCTTAAAAAGGTAAATTTCCTTCTAGGACAACAGAGAGTTTTCACAAAGTATCCTTGCTTTCTGTGTTTGTGGGATAGCTAAGCTCGGGAGAAACACTGGACACAGAAGGAGTGGCCAAAATGTGAAGATCTGGAAGTAGGGATACAAAATATTGTGAATGAACCTGTAGTTAATCAAGACAGAATCATTTTTCCCCCACTTCACATCAAACTTGGCTTAATGAAGCAGTTTGTTCAGGCTTTGAATAGAGAAAGTGAATGCTTTCAACATATTATCAATATTTCTGCTTTTCCTGCCTTGTCTTTCGAGAAGATAAAAGCAGGTGTATTCGATGGACCTCAAATTCAAACCCTCATATGTGATGAAGAATTTGCCAGAAAGATGAATAAGGAGGAGAAAGCAGCATGGCAGTCTTTTGTGGCAGTTACAAAGAACTTCCTTGGCAACAGAAAAGCAAAAAATTATGAACTTCTGGTTCAAAGGATGCTGTCGGCTTTCCGTGACATGAGCATTAAGATTCACTTCCTGAACAGTCACCTTGATAAGTTTCCCAAAAATCTTGGAGCTGTTAGTGATGAGCAGACTACTGCTGGAGCATCAAACGAGATTGTCCTCAACAATTACAGAAACGCAAGAGCTACAAACATAAATTTTTACCTGAATAGAATTTAAATGATTTGTGCAAATTTTATGATTAAAATAAGTGTTTTAATATGTTCTATTTATACAAATTCTGATGCAATATCTTTTATTGTATTAGTAAATTTACTGCATTATATAAATTATATTTTTCACAAAGATGATGCCCAAGAAGACATTCTATTTCATTATGTTAAACTAAATGTTGAAAATTTTACAATAAGATGAAAACCTAAAATCTTTTTTATTTTATTTTATTTATTCATTTTTAGAGAGGAGAGTGAGAGAGACAGAGAGAGAGGAGAGAGAGACAGAGAGAAGGGGGGAGGAGCTGGAAGCATCAACTCCCATATGTGCCTTGACCAGGCAAGCCCAGGGTTTCGAACCAGCAACCTCAGCATTTCCAGGTTGACGCTTTATCCACTGCGCCACCACAGGTCAGGCCGAAAACCTAAAATCTTGAATTGCAAAAAAAGCTGTAGCTTACAGAGAAAAACTAATGTCAGATTTGAGATCAGCACACTCGAATCAGGTAAGAACAAGTGTTTTTGTGCATGCAACAAAAATTTTGTTCCCCAGTGTTATAGAATGAGTAAAGATAACTGGGTATTTTGTTTTGAAAGTGACTTTAATACACTGTCATTTGGATTCAGCGGGCCTACATCTAGGAATCTTGATATTTCACAAGCATCCCAGGGATGTGGCTGTAGGTGGTCCATGGACCACACTTTAAGAAACAGTTTTCTGATCACATGGTCTAAAAGGAGCATTGCAGTCTAGTTAAAAGGCCTCTGGGACTTTTAATAGCCACACGTTGTCTGCATTTGCTTCACGCTCCTTGCTCAAGGCTTTCCTTGTCTTCCTTTGTACACTAGTAATGAAAAAAGATGGAAAAGAAGGTCCTACGCTGCTCTATGTTATTAGGGACCAACGGCTAGATCCATCTGTCCTTCCCTTCCTCAGTGTCTTGCCCACTACACACTCTCCTTATAAACTGAACTTTTCCTTGAAAGTACTTATCATAACTGTAATCAAAGAGTTTTCTGCATAATTAATTTTCCATGTTTTTTCCTCCTGAGCATTGTGATATTCATAGTACACAGCACATAAGGGACCCAGGGGACACTCAATGAATTGTTTGCTGAATCCGCAAGCAAAGTATCACTTTTGGGTACAGTTTTTTTTTCTTCTGAAAATGATCCAAATTTTATATTTGGTTGGTAGAAGAAAGGAATTTTTTCTCTCTTCCTTTTATTTTTGGAGAAAGTGGCACATTCAAAGGTCATCCCATGATGTGGTCAAGAAAGATGCTAGTTATAAATGCTCTCAAGTTGCTGAAATCAATATAATGAGAAAATGTTTACAATAAGTGCAAAAAGGCTTCTTTTGGCTTATTTATGCATAATGTAAGCAGTGGGCCTAAGCTAAACTTTACATTCTCTGGAAGACATATGGAAAATATCAGTCAATGATGTCTGATGAACCCAAGTATTGTTATGGTTTTTCTCCAAGAAGTCTCCGAGTGCCGACCGAGCTGCTTAATGTTCATTACATATTTAAAGACATAAATCACAAGGTTTCCCTTTTACCACATTCATGCAGAATTACAGATCTTACTGCCCGAGTTGTTTTGGGTTAAGTCATACACAAAGAGACTTACTTCTTTAACTGGTGATGGGAAAGCAGGGTACAGAAGACACAATGCACATAGATAGGCAGTTTCATGTTAAAACATAAATTACAGCATTTCCTTTTTAATACACTCGGGCAAAATTGCAGTTCTAGTTGTTTTGAGTTAAACCAAACATAGAGAGACTTAATTCTTGGACCAGGGGCAGGGCAGATCCAGATGGGAAAAGGATGAAATGAATATAAACATGCACATGAAAAGAAAACTTATTTAGTGGTTTCTGCTTTTCCTCTGTACAATCAGCTTTCAAATTTTAGGCAGCATCTTTGAAATATTGGATTCAACCAGAATTAAAATGAAACGCTCGTGAAAGCTAGCATTTAATATGATCTCTGGAAAAGTCCCCCCCACACACACACTTTCTTTTTTCTTTTTCTTTTTTTTGGAAACAACTGAAAGCATTTGGTTCCTGTTTCTCAGGAACCAAAGAATCTCAAGTTTGAAGAGGCCCGCAGCTGACGTTATCACCAAGCTGTTCTCCGCTAGAACTATCTGCTGAGCAAACTGAACTAGGATCCAAGTGGAAAACCTCTTAAGTAAGACAATCTAGGAGGTCATTTGCTTTCCCTTAGCAACAACCGCTAATTACGTAGCATTTTAAATCAATTTTTTAAAAAACAATCTGGTACTTAAAAAGAAAAGAAAAGGTACAATTTATTTATCTAATAGACTAACCAAACAAGATGACAAATCAAATGCTGATACTTGGCAATTTTTACCTTTAACACTTTGGCGTGCACACACACACAAAAGGGGGTTCAGCAAGTATTTCTGATTGAAATAGTGAGTTGTAACGGCATTGCAGACCCTGGAAATGTGTCTCATCCTTGGTACAGAATTGTCCACCCCTCCCCTGCCCCTTTCTCACTCTCTCTTTCTCTCTCTTCCCCTCCTGCAGCCATGGCTTAAATGGTTAGAGCAAGTTGGCCCCAGGCACTGAGGATGCCTCCATGGCCTCACCTCGGGTGCTAAGATAGCTTGGTTGCTATGATTTTTATTTTCTAACTTTTGGGTTTTCAGTGCAGGTTGTACATGCAGTCTCCTAGGTTCATTGTGAAGATCTTATTCTTTAAAAAATTTAAGCTATGTATCCATCTATAATGTATTATTTTGTAGATGGTATATGATCAGGACAGGCAGGTTTCTATTTTTATTTTTCCAGAAGGAGTACCAGTTTTGTCACCATCATTTAATAAATAATTCATCCTTTTACTTTGGAATTGAACTACTATTTTTGTTACATAATAAATTCTTTTACACAGTAGGTTTTATTTCTTAATTCTCTATTCCATTTCACTGATCTGTTTGGCTATTTCAGTACCAGTATCATAATGAATAGATTCAAGTGACTTTGCTATGAACCTCTTGAATGATTAGGTAGTCGCTTCTCTGGTGTGCCCTGGCCAGGAATCAAATCTGGGACATCCACATGCCAGGCCAATGCTCTACTGCTAAGCCAACCGGCCAGGGCTAAAAGATGTTTTTAATCCAACAATATGTTTTTCATCAAAGACACTTGAAAAAACACAGAAAAAATTAAAACCATAAGAAAAATATATGAGACAAAACAAGATGGGCAGCACTTTCAAAATAGTTTTAAGACAAAAAAAATCACAGTATACAAAGAGGAAGATTTTACTATACTATACTATATTAGGGAACACCATGGATCACCATGTTCCCTTCAGGAGAAAGTCATTCCTTATCCTAATTACCAAAAGCACTGGCTGCTGACCTCTCACAGCTGAGTGGCATTATCCACTAAAAGGAACTAAAAACTCTAGAAATACTGGTTGATTTCAAAGCCATCCAAAGAAGATGATTTCAGATAAATAGAGAAAATACAGCTTAAGCTAGAATATTTTGTGCCACAAAGAAAATGTGCTTTAGCCTGACCAGGCAGTGGCACAGTGAATGGAGTGTCAGATTGGGACGCAGAAGACCCAGGTTTGAAACCCCGAGGTGGCTGACTTGAGCACAGGTTCAGCACCTCGAGCACGAGGTCACTGGCCTGAGCGCGGGATCATAGACATAAAACTCCATGGTTGCTGGCTTGAGCCCAAAGGTCGTTGGCTTGAAACCTAAGGTCTCTGGCTTGAGAGCAAGGTTGCTGGCTTGAGCAAGGGGTCACTCGCTCTGCTGTAGCCCCACCCCCAGTCAAAGCACATATGAAAAAGCAATCAGTGAACAACTAAGGTGCCACAACGAAGAATTGATGCTTCTCATCTCTCTCTATTCCTGTCTTTCTGTCCCTGTCTGTCCCTCTCCCTGACTCTCTTTCTGTCTCTGTCAAAAAAGAAAAAGAGAGAAAAAGAAAATGTGCTTTAAAAATCATAATTCACATCAAAAGGACACAAAAGTCTAAGTGGGTTCAACTGACCAAATATGGGCAATTTGAGCATCAAATAGATGACTATGGCAACAGTTTGCATAAAGGGTAATTCTTGAGTCCATACTAATATAAATGAACAGATGGAGGTAAATGTAAAGCTCTACCTTTCAGCAGAATGCCAAGTAATAATGGAGATGGAATAATGGAATTAGAAAGCCACCATAATAGTAATAACTGGTACAGATAAAAATCATCAATGAATATTGAAACTGGTCAGTAAAAGTTTGTTGAGGAACAGTATACTTACATAGTCTCAAAGTAGTTCACTATAAAATGCTTATTAATTTTATTAATATAATTACTTATTTATTAATAAATGTAAAATACTTAGAAGTGGACTTCAATGTAGGAAAATCATATATATACTATCTTAACTAAATGATAAAAAAACAATATCAACAGTGATAGTTCAAACAGACACCATGTACTTTCTTATATGAAAACAGCATCACTTTGCACTATTCTTGTCAAAGGGAAAAAAGTGCATAACATTTACCTAAACATGAGAAAAATATCAGATAACCCAAATTGAAGGACGTTCTACAAAGTAATTTGCCTGCACTTCTCAAAAATGTCAAAGTCATGACAGGGAAAAAATGAGTAAGCCTTCCAGATTGAAGGAGACTAAAAAAAAAAAATGACAGCTAAATACAACAAGTGATTCTAGGTTGGATCCTGGAGAAAAAGGAAAGAATATTGTTTGCAAAGACATTACAGGAGTAATTAAAAAATTTTAAATGTGTGGTCCACATTAAAATGGTAGTATTATATTGTATCAATATTATTTGGTTCTAATAATTGTCCGATGATTTTATAGTAGAGGGACCTTGAAGTATTTAAAAGAATAATAAGGCCTCATATCTTTGATTCATTCTCTAATGTTAGAGAAATAATAATACAATAATAAAAATTATAAATGTAAGAGAAGGGAAAAATAAAAAGGTAAATATGGTAATGTTAACTTTTGGAAAATTTGAATTAATATGATGCAGAAATTCTTTTTACTATTCTTGCAACTCTTGAATAAGTTTGAAAGGAGAAATGAAAGAAGGAAAGAATTGTTAAAATGGAGATAATAATATCTACATATAGATTTAAATATGTGTAAAGTGCTTAGTGCTGTGACTAAAATCTAGAAGATGATCCATAGATGACAGCCATTAGACAGCCTGAAGCTCTCAAAGTATGCCTGTGCAGTGGTTCCAATAGGCTCTTAAAAAGTTTTCTAACAAGTTTTTATTTGGCTTTAAACTTAAAAGGTTATTGTAGTATGCAAACTACTTTAGTCATGGGAATCTTGCAGAGCTTCTTAATTCCATAAAAAATATTTACTTACCTTTTTCCCAAGAATTTTAGTGAAAAGTAGGAATTCTACTCAGAGTCCCTTACATTACTATAGTAAATATTTCCAAATACCATCTCATTAGATAGTCATATTGACCCTGAGTAAAGTCAAAGTTATAACTCTCATTTTACAGATGAGTATCTGAACAAGAAAAGTCAAATGATTTACACATAATAAGTAGTAGGACATACTCTCATTTTTTATTCTAAATCTAGCATTTTTTTCTTCTACTTAAAATATTACTATATTGTTCAGCATGACAGACTCTTATATAACTCTAATAAATTAATTTCTCTGGGCCTGACTGGTGGTTCAGTGGGTAGAGTGTTGGCCAGCATATGGATGTCCTGGGTTCAATTTCTGGTCAGGGCACACAGGAGGTATATGCTTCTCTCTCCCTCCCTCTCCCCCTTCTCTCCATCTTCCCCTCCCACAGCTGATTGGTTTGCATGGCTCCAGGTGCTGAGGATGGATCCGTTGGCCCAAGTGTCAGTGTGAGGCACTAAAAATAGCTCGGTACTCCAGCATCAGCCTAAAATGGGGTTGCTGGGTAGATCCCGATTGGGGTGCATGCAGGAGTCTGTCTCACTATCTCCCCCTCCACTCCCCTAACAAAAAAATAAATAAATAAATAAAATAAACAAATTAATTTCTCTGAAATGAGTCAATTCTTGCCAAAACAAGATTGGCAATTCCAATTAGATAAGGTAATTTAAAAAAAAAAAAAAGAAACTTGGAATAGAGAGGAGTCAATAAATCTAGCAACATCTATGAATGATTTAGATGAAAAACATTAACTTCACTAAAGCACATAAAAAGACCTAAACAATGTATCTAGATGGAAAAGCTCAATGTTAAAAAAATGCTGGTTCTGTTCCAATTAATTAATTTATAATAAAATACAGTTAGAACCATAATTTCAACTGGATCATTTATGAACCATAACAAGCTAATTTGAAATTTACATAAAAGATAAAAGGAGCATGAATAGCCAAGAACATGAGAGATGAAAATAAAAGAGCCAAAAAACAAAGAACAAAGGACTTATTACTAGCTTACTAAATGTCAAAGCAAACTGTGTTGTAGTAACAAAACATGGTACTGGCACAAGAATAAAAAACTCTTCCACAGTATAAGATAGAGTCCAACAACATGTATCTATAATGTTATTTTAATATAGTGATAGTTCATATCAATGAGGAAACGATGTTTTAATTTCCTAAACAGCACAGAAAACTATCCTCCATTCTGAAAGCACTGGGTTTAGATCTCATCTCCCCACCCCCCACTCATCTCACTCCACACACAGAAATAAACTCCAGGTGGATTGTGGCATTAAAATAAGTGCAGAAGATATGAGCCTATAATAAAAACTCTAAGAGAATATTTCATAACCATGGAGTAGAGAAGACCTTCCTAGGTCAGACACAAAACCTAGAAGATAAAGGAAAACTTGGAACTCTCAAGAAAGAAAAATGCATACAAGAAACATCAACGTGAAGACAAAAATCATATAGCAAACTGAAAGAAAGTATTTCCCAAATATTACACAAATGACGTTTTAGACAAAATAAAGAATTACAAATTTTTTTTTTAAAAAAAACAACTAATTAAGAAATTGTAAAAAAACACTTATGGAAGAAGGAACGTGATTAGCCAATAAATTTATGCAATGTGCTATCTCACTAGTAATTAGAAAATTATATATTTTTTTAAAGTTAAGATATTTTTGTCCAGCTGAATGTAAGAAAATGTTTTAAAAGACTGACATGAAATCACAGGGCAGGGATAGGGTAATTAGGAAATTACAATTTTTTTAAAGTTAAGATATATTTGTCCAGCTGAATGTAAGAAAATGTTTTAAAAGACTGACATGAAATCACAGGGCAGTGATAGGGACACAGGCACTCCGACCCAGAGGAGACAATGTTGGTGAGATGAGGGAGAACAAGAGAAATTCTAGATATGAGGAAATGTGGATAAAAATAATTACTCCTAAAGCAAGGCCAATATGAACTAGGGACAAAGACTCACCTTGAAGTCAAATCCAGAATTTTTCACTGTTACTTGAGACTTCCCATGGTATCGTGCACTGAAATGGCATTGTGTGACCTGAAATAGCTAGAGAAGGCGTAGGACCTACATGGGTTTGCACCCGAGGCAGGAGGAAACCTGGCTCCCCAGGTAAGAATCAAGGAACAGCAGAAAACAAAAATTGAATTACTTTATGATTACATCTATGATTTATGCTTAGTAACCATTATATATGTATGCATATAAATAACATATGTGCATGTGGTTCTTAAGGATTTTTTTCCTAAATAGCAACAGTTTAATTCTGTGGCATTCAAGATCAACATAATGAATTGAAGGGAGAAAGGAAGAATGATTCTGAAGCTACAAAACCAGATCTTATTTCAACAACAAAAAAGGAAAGATTCCATCCCGCTTCTGTCCTAATTCTTACCCTCATCATTTCTTACCTGAACTGCTTAGAGTCATGTAGAATATGGCTCAGATCTTTACATTGGTTTCTTATTGGTTGCATGATCTTAGGCAAGTAATTTAGCTTTTCTGAGCCTATACCTCCTAATTTGTAAAATGATGCTAAGATGGTCAATAATCTAGATATTATTATGAAGATTAAATATTATTCAAGAAACAAATGACTTTATCTTCAAAAACTAGCCCAGTGTCTTAATATTTATAATCAACACAAATATTTTATTTTAATTTATGATTAATACAAATTTTTAATACTTATATTAATATGCTACATTTAATGATTAATACATGGTAGCTATTGATATTTTAAGAAATTCCTAACTAATCACCCTACCTTTAATCACCTGGTCTCACTAGCACAAAATTATCTTTCCAAAACAAGAGAAAATAGACCCTGACCAGTTGGTTCAGTGGTAGAGTGTTGCCTGGTGTGTGGATGTTCCAGGTTTGACCATGTGCTGATCCACCCCTCCCCCTTCTCCACCCCTCTCCCTTCTCCTTCTTTCTCTTTCTCTCTCTTTCTCTCCCACAACCACGGCTCGATTGGTTAGAGCACTCTAGGAGTGCTGAAGATGGCTCCATGGAGCCTCCACATCAGGTGCTAAAAAATAGCTCAGTTGAGAGTATGGCCCCAAATGGGCAAAATATCAGCCCCAAATGGAGGTTGCCAGGTGGATCCCGGTCAGAGCTCATGCTGGAGTCTGTCTCTCTATCTCCCCTTCTCTCACTCGGAAAAGAAGAAAATAATAATAAAAGAATATAATTTTTCTATTTTAAAATATTATGCTGGTTATTTATTACATTACAAATGAAGTCCCAAATTCTGAATAGGTCATCCCAGCCACATTTTCTGCTTCTTCTCCTACCACCTTATGGCATCTTCCCTCTACCAATAACAATTTCTAGTCTCCTAAATACATTATGCGCTTTGGAACCTCTGAGTGCTCTGGAGCTGGTCCTTTCTATTCACCTTCTAAAGCTCAGCTCGAACAACAGCTCATCCAAGAAGCTTTCCCATTTCCTTCCACACAGTGAAAGGTGGTCTTTGTTTATTGCTCCTCTATATAATCCTCTGTTCAAAGCTCCTTCACTCTGTGTTATATTTATCTAATATATGCAATCTCCCTTCCTTGGTGGAGCTATACCAAGAGAAAGAAACTAGCATATAGTGTGTACCGCCAACGTGTAAAGCCCTGGTTAGCATCCCACATTATATATTTCATATACAGTGTTACCTTGAGATACGAGTTTAATTCATTCTGTGACCGAGCTCGTAAGTCAGTCAACTCGTATATCAAACAAGTTTCTCCCATTTAAAATAACTGACATAGATTTAATCTGTTCCAGCCCTGTGAAACATCCCCAAACCATCCTAAATTATGAAAAAGATGTTTTCAATTAAGAAATACACATGTATACTTTACCAATGTATAACAAAATATATGAAATAAAAGAAAAAAGTGTTATTTAGTACTGTATTCTTACCTTGGAGACAGACGAGTGCGGCTAACGGAGGTGAATAACGAAGGAGGAGGGAGGGAGGAAGGGATGCAGGCACTGTAGACACATAAACTAAAACTGCACTTTCTTAACACTAAATGTAAACTAAAACTGCATTTTCTTTACTTTAAACAAAACTAAAACTGCACTTTCTTTACTTAAAATGAAACCACAAAAACTTAATTGTAAAAAATGCTCTTTCTTAACTTTAAACTTAACCTAAGCTTAACATTACATATTTTTCATTTAATCATCACCTGGTTTTGCCTTTTTGGCTGCACTTTTGGCACTTTCACTTGCAGGACATTTGAATAAAAATCTATCCAAAGAGGTTTGCTTTTGCCTGCCTTTTAAAGTGTTACGGAAATGTGACAAACAACTGTCATTAAAAAGTTCTGAGGCACGACCAGTTGAAACTTTTTCTGGGTGTTTCTTTTCAATGAAACTTGAAAGCTCTTCCACATTGCCAGCATGTCTTTAATTTCACTTGTAGAAATCACTTCCTCTGACTCTACCTCCTCCTCACTACTAATCTCTTGCAGAAGCTCCGTATGTTGCATCATCTGTAGCTCCTTCAACTCCTCAGTTGAGAGTTCCTCCTCATGATCCTCGACCAGCTCATTTACGTCACCCTCATCTACCTCCAGACCCATTGACTTTCCAAGGGACACAATCTTCTTCAACACTTCTACCTCGGTCTTGTCTCTGGTTCGAATCCTTCAAAGTTCCTGTCTGCAACATCAGGCCATAACTTTTTCATGCTCAGTTCAAGGTTCTTCTTGTAACCTCTTGCCATGCCAAGTCAATAATGCGTAAACATATCACGATGTTGTAGTGATCTTTCCAAAACTCTCTAAGGGTTAGATTTGTATTTTCAGTCACCTCAAAGCAACAGTGGAACAAGTGCTTTGTATAAAGCTTTTTTTTTTTTTTCATTTTTCTGAAGCTGGAAACAGGGAGAGACAGTCAGACAGACTCCCGCATGCACCCGACCGGGATCCACCCGGCACGCCCACCATGGGGCGACGCTCTGCCCACCAGGGGGCGATGCTCTGCCCATCCTGGGCGTCGCCATGTTGCGACCAGAGCCACTCTAGCGCCTGAGGCAGAGGCCACAGAGCCATCCCCAGCGCCCGGGCCATCTTTGCTCCAATGGAGCCTTGGCTGCGGGAGGGGAAGAGAGAGACAGAGAGGAAAGCGCGGCGGAGGGGTGGAGAAGCAATGGGCGCTTCTCCTATGTGCCCTGGCCGGGAATCGAACCCGGGTCCTCCGCACGCTAGGTGTATAAAGCTTTTTAAAGTTAGAAATGACCTGCTGATCCATAGGTTGCAAGAGTGAAGTAATGTTGGGTGGGAGGTAGAAGACTTTCACAAATTTGAACTCATCGAGAATGTCATCTTCAAGACCAGGTGGGTGGGCTGGAGCATTTTCAAGGCTTAGTAATGTTTTCATCGGGAGTTTATTTTCTTGAAGATATTTCTTCACTGCAGGACCAAAGATGAGGTTTACCCATTCAATAAAAAACTGCTGCGTAACCCATGCCCTAACATTGGCGCACCACATAACCTGCAGCTTTTCTTTAAGAATCTTGTGAGTCTTAAAGGCTCAAGGATTTTCGGAATGATACACTAGTAGTGGCTTTACTACAGTCACTGCTAGCATTTGCACATAATGCAAGGGTCAGACAGTCCTTCATGGGTTTATTGCCTGGCAGCTTCTTTTCCTCTGCGGTGATGAAAGTCCTCCAGGGCATTTTTTTTTTTTCAAAACAATCCTGTTTCATAACAGTTGAACACTTGTTGGGAGATGTAGCCGTCCTTTGCAATAAGCACAGATAATGTGTGATGTACTCCAAAGCTGCCTTAACGTCAGCACTTGCAGCCCCACCATGCCTCACCACCAAGTGGATGCCAGATCTCTTCTTGAAATTTTCAAACCAGCCGTGACTTGCTTTAAATATATCTTCTGCTGCCTCTTTTGAGGTTGATGGTTCTTTCTTCTTCAAGTCACCATAAATAATGTCTTTTCACATATTACAGTCTCCGTCACTGTATCTTCTGCCAGCTCTTTCTCTTTCACCCACACCAGCAGAAGCTTCTCCATTTCTTCGTGGATATTTGTCCTTAATTAGAACAGAATTTATGTAGTTCCTTTTGCTGGATTTGTGCTTTTGATGGCATTCTTTTTTTTAAGGATGGTACAAACTATAGATGTATTGTGGTCGTACAGCCTTGCCAGTTCAATCACTTGTACACCACACTCATGTTTTTCTATTATTCCTTGATTTACTTCTATCGACATCATTCTCTTCTTCTCACCACTGTCCTTTACACTCACTTTCTTTGGCCTTATGATAGCACACAAAAAAAGTTAGTAAAAAATGCAAAAATGATGCAAGAACGAGTACAGCGCACGAGATTCGACTTGATTCTGTGGGTAACACGTGAGAAAGAATGACATGCTGGTGTTGTGCTGCCGATACTGGACCCATGCGCCAATGCGCCAACTAGCAGCAGCTTCCCAAATCATGACTCATATCTCAGAATTTCACTTGGATCTCAAACAAAAATACGAACAGAGTCGCAGCTCGTATCTTAAAAATTTGTGTGTTGGTCTGCTCGTATCTCAAGGTACTTCTATAATTCTTTAACAGGTAAAAAAAAAAAACCCTGATGTTAAATACCTTAAGTAAATATAGGTCTTTAAGAATGAGCAAAAGCATCCAGATAGTAAAGATGGAGTGTATTAAAAAACAAGTTTTCTTTTTTAATGTCTTTAAACTGCATATTAATATTTAAAGCTAATATTGTCATGATGGATCATGCTATGTGTCAACCTGATTGAGCTGCAGGATGCCCAGAAAATTGGTCAAACAGGACAGTGGAAGTTTTCCATATACTATAGTGGTAGATACATGTCATTACACATTTGTCAACACCCAGGGAAGACACCATACCAGGAGAGAACCCTGACATAAACTATGGACTCTGGGCAATGACAAAGAGTCTGTGCCAGGCCCTGGCCAGTTGGCTCAGCAGTAAAGCATTGGCCCAGAGTGTGGAAGTCCTGGGTTTGATTCCTGGTCAGGTCACACAGGAGAAGTGCCCATTCCCCCTGTCCTTCCCCTCTCTCTCTTCCCCTCCCACAGCCAGGGTTCCACTGGAGCAAAGTTGCCCAGGCACTGAGGATGGCTCCACGGCCTCCACCTCTGGTGCTAGAATGGATCGGGTCACAGCAGAGCAAAGCCCCAGATGGGCAGAGCATCGCTCTCTGGTGGGCGTGCCCGGTGGGTCCTGGTTGGGCGCATGCGGCAGTCTAACTGCCTCCCCACTTCTAACTTTGGAAAACTACCAAAAAAAAAATAGTCTATGTAGGTTCATCAACTCTAACAAATGTACCACTGTAGTGTGGGAGGCTGTTCACGTGTAAGGGAATATACAAGAATTCTCTGTACTTTCTGCTTCATTTCCCTGTAAACTGCTCTAAAAAATCATTTATGAATTTAAAAATAATAAAAAGCTGTCTCTAAAAGCACGTGTCCCTGTTCAACACATCTGTCCTTCTCAGGCTATGGATTTCATGGAAAGCCAAAAACAGCAGGCTCTGTTAAATTACCAGACCAATTTTGCTTCTTAATATTTTATTTTACTGTCTAAAGAAATCCCAAGTGGGATCCAACCACTTAAATGAAAAAGAATTTGGACTGAATCAGATTCTAAATTTTATTTGGAAAAGTTTTGAACAGTTTCCGTCGTTTGATTCTTCATAAATGCATTACTTAACCTCGCCCTTTTCTTTTATTTTGGGAATTCTAGGCAGAAAACGGTGTTTAGGCTACTGTATGGTCATTAGTGCTTATTATTATGGAAGGAAGAAAACTAAGGAGAATGAGAAACAGAGGGTGGAAGAGATGGTAAAGATGGGGGGGCGGGAGGAGACAGGAGGGAGCAGCCTTAAATACTTTCTTTCCATAACTTTGCCATCTGCTTCAATGGTAGATTATCATTTGATAACCTAAAAATGACCATTTAATTACTGTCAGATTCTGTCCTTATGGGAGAAGGCTTTTTCATGATATTTAGGGTTAGAAAAAAATATAGACCAAATGTCAATTTTGCCATGTGCCTTATCTGTGTTTTCCTGTCAGGAAATCTGTGTAAAATCACAGTAAATGGACCCATCATGAATTGTGTATTATTTTTAAAAATGCATAACAATAGAACCAGATGTAAAAGGCTTTTTTTTTTTTTTTTTTTTTTGGTTTTTGGTTTTTGGTTTTTACATGATCTCAAATGCCACACAGAACTCTATGGACCTAAAATAGAGGATAAAGAGATTAGGTTAGAGGGCTCCAAACTGCATGGATGTCTACACACAGAAATTCTGGCAGGCCTGCAGAAAGTGACTTAGTAAACCTGTGGGTTCCCTTCACAAAATACACCCTTTCCAGCCGGCTGAACTGGGCTTACACAAAACAGAGTCGGTCCCTTGATGCAGAGATGTTTGCCATTCCTGCCTAAAAATTAAAAGTGACTTCAGAGGTAGAGTAGAAGATTCAATGCCAAGTTGATTTCACATCTTCCCCACACACTCCACACCTGCCCCTCCACCTTGTCTCCTAACTCAGAGAAGGGCTTCCCCGTCCATCCCACTGCCCAAGCCCATAACCTATTAGCAATCCATGCCTATCCCTCCCTCTCACTATTGGCATCTGATCGCTCACCTAACTGCTTTGATTCTACATCTGAAAGAGAGTTAGATTCTATGTGCTCACCTCCCTCCGCACAGTCACTTTCTAAGTAGAGGTCCCATCATCTCTTTCCTAGATTACTGTAATTAATACTTTCCTGCCTACTCTCTCACTCCCTAATCTCGTCGTGATGCCTCCCATCTGTTCTGCCCTGGACAGCTAGACCAGCTTCCACCACACCCATCCAGCTGGTCCTCAGCCATTTTATATCCATATTGCTACAGCAGTTGTTCAGGACTGAGTAGTCATTGTATGTACAGTATCAGTGAACAGCTACATGGTGGCTAATCTTGTCACTTTTTTTTTTTTTTGACAGAGACAGAGAGAGGGACAGACAGACAGGAAGGGAGAGAGAGGAGCAGCATCAATTCTTCGTTGCGTCACCTTAGTTGTTCATTGATTGATTTCTCATATGTGCCTTGACTGGGTGACTCCAGCAGAGCGAGTGACCCCTTGCTCAAGCCAACAACTGTGAGCTCAAGTCAGCGACCATGGGGTCATATCTATGATCCCACACTCAAGCCAGCGACCCCGTGCTCAAGCTGGTGAGCCCGTGCTCAAGCCAGCAACCTCAGGGTTTCAAAACTGGGTCCTGTGCATCCCAGTTCAACGCTCTATCCCATGCACCACCATGTGGTGAGGCTTGTCACTTTTTTAAAAATGTTTCTCTTATTAAAAATGTATTGCTTTCCAGATCTGGAAACAGCTCAAGTGTCCGACAGTGGACAAGTGGATTAAAAAGCTATGGTACATTTATACAATGGAATACTATGGGGCCATGAAAAAGAAGAAAATATTACTTTTTGCGACAACCTGGATGGACCTGGAAACTATTTTTTTTTTTCTGAAGTTGGAAACGGGGAGGCAGTCAAACAGACTCCCGCATGCGCCTGACCGGGATCCACCTGGCATGCCCACCAGGGGGCGATGCTCTGCCCATCTGGGGCTTTTCTCTGTTGTGACCAGAGCCATTCTAGCGCCTGAGGCAGAGGCAATGGAGCTGTCCCCAGCGCCCGGGCCAACTTTGCTCCAAGGGAGCCTTGGCTGCAGGAGGGGAAGAGAGAGACAGAGAGGAAGAAGAGGGGGAGGGGTGGAGAAGCAGATGGGTGCTTCTCCTGTGTGCCCTGGCTGGGAATCGAACCCGGGACTCCTGCATGCCAGGCCAACGCTCTACCACTGAGCCAACCAGCCAGGGCCTGGACCTGGAAACTATTATGTGAAATAATCCAGGCAGAGAAAGAAAAATATCATATGACCTCGCTCATTTGAGGAATCCAAGGAAAAATGTGAACTGAGGAATGGAATTGAGACAGAGGAGGGATCAAAGGGACCAGAGGAAAAGAGGACAGAGGGAAAGGGGATGATAGAATGGGATAAACCTGAAGGGAAGGGGGGAAGGCGCTGCGGAGAGGGGGGCAAGGGAGATGTTGAGGGGAATACGGTGGGGGGAAGCATTCAGGGCAACACTAGAATCTATGTAAACACAATAAATTAAAATTTTTAAAATGTATTGCTTTCAGGTAATGGTCCAAACTGCTTAGCAATGCAAATAAGATTTCCCAAATACCAATTTTTGTTTGTTATCACCATTTCCACTTAATGCTTTTTCCAAACTAGTAATAGAGCTTTGTAATTTCTTGCTTTATGGATTCTGATGGGAGGAAATTAGAAGGCGAAGTATTCTGTAAAGGTCCAAATCCTTTGAAGAAATCAGATTATGTAAGACTTCCTGGAAAAGCAGAATGGCTTATCCAGGGGTTCTAGATCCTAACACTAGAGCCCCCACCTCCACAAAGACCCTCATAAGTGACTAGAAGGCAACAAACCTGCAGGGACTGTAAAAGCTGGACCGACGGCTTCTCCATGACAACCAGCAGTAACAGGGAACTAATGCAGACCCGCACTCTAGAACTAGCATAACCGTGAGGCCTCAGCTTCTTTGGATCTTACTGTAGATGCCTTGGCCCACACGCACCAGCTTTGCACCACCAGCTCTGTGTTTGGGGCCCCGGCGCTGGAGGCAGCTCTGCGACACCTCCAGCCGCCACCTGAGAAGCAGAGTGGACCTGGGGCTAGCCCAGAATTGTGGTGTGCTCTGCATCTTTATTCTGCCCAGAGGGGTTTCCTACAGCTGATCTACCAAACCCGGCCAAGGGTTCTTCCAGACTCTCCTCCCCTGCTCCCCACGGCTCCATCAATCTCGACTCCCCCCCGGGCCAGCAGAGAGGTGTCCTGGATGAGAAACCACTGTTCTTGGGCCCATCTCAGCTGTGCAGCTGAGCCTGCCACAACCCCACTAGATGGCTTAGGAAATGGATCCCAAAGGAGCTAACTAACCACCAGGCACACCAAATGCACTTATTTCCATTCTAAAAGTTCAGGTACAAAGAAAGGAATTATTTATGAAGGTGCTGAGAGTAAGGTCTTTAATTGATCAGGCCTCTTAATCAGATGGTGTTTCCAAAAAAGGTGCCCTATGTCTCTACCCATCCTTCCCATTACTGGAATTATACCTTTTTCTTCAACATAGCCTTGGTTCATAGCTATAGAAAAAAAAAAATTGGGCTTGATGATTTTTGTAAGGCATCACATACTGTACCATGATCTGTGACCTAGTCAATGAGATCTAAGAGGTTTTTCTTAATAGATTTAAGTATTCACCTCATAACCCTGTGCCCTAAAGTTCATTCCACAGAGTCGCACACGATCTCTAGGATTTACAGCCCTGGCTCAGGCAGTACAGCAGAGATAGTTTCTGTGTGACAAGGTCAAAGAACTCCTCATGCTGCCAAGTCCACATCCCACCTTTCATTGATTTAGTGTTTAAAACCTGCAGGAATAACTTGTCTGCAAGACAAGTGGAATGCTTTCTCCTCCAGGATCCTGCCAGTTTGCTTGGTGGGTAATTTCTGAGACGTTAGCAGAAGTACTAACACTCTGCTCGCAGAGTGAAGGACTAAAATGAGGTAGGATACAGGCTGTGTCTGAGAGCCGGGGACTTGAGTCCTCCTGCTGGGTAGAGAAAACGCCCACCAGTAAAACTAAGAGGAGTCAGAGATGAGAAGCCCTGTCCTTCCCCCAGGGCGCTGCTGAGCAGTCCGTCAGCACACAGGACCTCTGAGCCTCGCTGTCACAACAGCATCTTGGGACAAGTGGGTCTGGTTATTCTTTTTAATACTTATTTATTGATCAACAAATTAGTTAGATTGTATTACTGAATAAAATACCTAATTTTAAAACTATTTCAATTCATTTTGGAAAGTTAAAACGACAGCTCTGTGTACCTTAAATAAATTTAAAGCTTCTTTAAATTAATAATATAAACATTGACAAATTAACTGAGCAGAATACTGTTGGAACATAAACCTGGATCTAATACTGTGTCACTGATATGCTACTGAACATTTTGTTTTACATAATCTTATTTTTCGTTCAGTCATAAAATTGCGAACTTCAAAGTTGCATTTGTGGTTAATAAATTGGTGACAACTGTAATTGACTTTTCTTAGTTGGCCATTATTTAATTTAAATGTATTTAATTTTAAAATACTTTATAGATGCTGAAATTTGTAGAAAACACAGATCAAAATATGTTAAATAGAAGATATTAGCATTTCCTACATTTTCGGATTAAATGGATATAAATTTAGCCCAAATAGACCCAAAGACACTTTCTTCTTGCGTCTGGTTAGATATCTTTATTTGACAAATATTTTATTACAAAGGCAACAGTTATCTGAAAACCTTGTATGATTCTTTTTAACGTGTCACCAAATTTAAATGCTACAAAATTGTAGGTCTTTCGTTTCATTCTATTCAGGAACAATATAAACACATCCAATTAAAATTAGAAGCTCCATCCAAAGGTTCTTTCCTAACTGGAGATATTCCTAAGTATCATTCAGTTCTTCCTGTGCTTTAGTCTTTTGTTTGGAGTATCTAGTTTTCGGAAGGCTCCGATTTCCAAATTCTGTCTCCTAGCTCTGCAATACTGCCAGCAGCTCTGTTTCTCCCTCATCCTCTTCAATGCACCTTTTTCTCTCCGCCATTTTTCCTCTCTCTATCTCTTTTTCTTCTCCCATAATGGTTTTCTCCCTTTTTTACAAAAATGTAACAGGAAACCACAGCTCTAGCTTTGTATGACCTCCCAACTACAACACCCAGAAGTAACTGTACTGGTTTCTAGAATCAATCCTAATTACTGAAGGAAGCATCGCACTGCTCTTAGTGTAGACGTTCACCAGTTGGGCTTCCCCAGACCCATTTGCCTGTCCTTTGCTTTGATCTGTAGCCCAAGTCCTGGGCTCTTGTAGGAGGAGTTTCCCAAGCTCTCTGTCAGTTGGCTTTGGCTTCTGGGGAGTTCAGCCATTGGAAGGCATTACTGAAAGAGAACTGGTGAAGGAAAAAGCCAGGTATTTCCCCCTCCTGCTCTGCGTTGGTGGCATCTCAAGTAGGGAATGCCTCTTCCCATGGCTCCAGTCCCAGACTATTTGGTGATCCTCGCCCCTGGGCTCCAGTAATGCCACCTCCTCCCTTTGACACTTCCAGACTAGGGGTAGCAAATTTTAGTGACTCCTTGGGTTGTCTTTGTATAACTAATTACCAGCATTAAATTTCTTTTGTTTAGCCTGACCAGGTGGTGGTGCAGTGGATAGAGCATTGGACTGGGATGCAGAGGACCCAGGTTTGAGACTCTGAGGTTGCCAGCTTGAGCACGGGCTCATCAGGTTTGAGCAAAGCTCACCAGCTTGTACCCAAAGTCGCTGGCTTGAGCAAGGGGTTACTCGGTCTTCTGTAGCCCCACTGTCAAGGCACATATGAGAAGGCAATCGATGAACAACTAAGGTGTCACAACAAAAAACTGATGATTGATGCTTCTCATCTCTCTCTGTTCCTGTCCGTCTGTCCCTATCTATCCCTCTCTCTGACTCTCTCTCTGTCTCTGTTAAAAAAAAAAATTCTTTTGTTTAAATACTCAGAATAGTTTAAGTTATCTTGGTAGATACAGATGGAATCACCCTGGTCTAGTTGGTTGGGATTGTAGGATAATATTGCCATCTGCCTGGTCTTGGATAAAGAGTGGGAGCAAGCAGACAAAATGACCAATGTGTCCCCAGTTACTGACTGCAAAGAATGGGGAGGTAAGGGGGCTAAACAGTAATAAGGATCCCAACGGAGCACTGAAGACACTGGAGAGAAACCTCTTCAGCCCTCAATTTTGTTTCAAACATATTGACCATGTGACCGTGGTCAGCCTAGCAAGGAGGGATTCTGAAGCTACTCAGAATCAAGAATTCCCATGGTTAACATTAATGTAACCCAATTCTTCATCTGGCTGAGCTAGTAAACAAATCATTCTTTGTCAAGTGCAAAGTTGTTGCTTTCTCACACAAAAGGGAAATAGGTGAACCCTGTGAATTTTCAGCTCGCTTCTAAAACTCAAAAGTGAGGCCTTTTCGTGGTGAAAATGTCAAATATTATGAACTTATAAAATCGATCTATAGGACATTTAAATTAACAGAATTTTATTAGCAGAATAAATGCACATTTGCTTCTAGTGATCCTTGCAATAAAAATAAAGACTGTCCCAGTCCCTTAGCTATGGATCCATCAGTATTAATCAGAAAAGCTCAGCTCCACCCCAGAAACAGGTTGGCTGGCTCAGGTTTGTCCGAGATTGTTTACTGTCTGGCTTGCACAGCAGATCCCATATTGGGAGAATTACCTGTGTTTCCAAGGTTTCCTTTCAAGACACAAAGAACTCTTCACAGGTCGGGCAACATTTACAGTTCAGGAAATGGGGAATAAAAGACAAAACTGGCCATCTGGCATTCAAAGGAAGAGAAATTTGGAAAAGTAAACATTCCTATAGCTGTCTAAGTGTAATGAACCATGGGGGGGGGGGGCAAATGACCCATATTTGGGGTAAATCCCAAGTAAAATAGTTTCTGAATTCCTTTGCGAGGAAGCATGCTCACGAGACAAGAATACAGAGCCCTTCGGATGGGCTGGGTTTTCATCTGCGGCCCTAGTTCACACTTCAGTGCTGAGGAGGAGGTTTGCAGATGAGTGCCAGAGCCTTCCAGGGTGTTCTTTAGGCAGGACCTCCATCTAGCGGTCTGCACTGGGAACACCACAGCCTTTATTAAACACACACACACACACAATTTCCTTTCACAAACTATGAAAACAGAAAAGGTAGACTTCCCCCTTGTTGCCTGTCAGGATTCCCCCAGAACTCACTGACCCCTGTGCCTCCATGGCCACAAACTTCAGATTTCTTAACCTCTAGATTTTGCCATAACTTCTCCACTCATAGAGATCTCAGATCCAGTTTATCACATTGCACACAGGGAAAAACTGATTTCTAGTGATCTAAAGGATAAACTAACAAAACTGTGTGTGTGTGTGTGTGTGTGTGTGTGTGTGTGTGTGTGTGTGTGTGTGTACGCACATGTGTGATAGGCTGCAGTGTTCTTAGAAAGAACCTAATTGTGGAATTAAATGGGCAATGGCAATTGCTACATTGGGAACATGGATTACATATTAGTAAGAACAGGAGAATAAATGAATGAGAAGGAATTAATGGACAATTAGATAAAAGCAGATGTACAAATTCTCAAGGACGGACAGTATGATGCCTCACAGGACTGAGAAACAGAGTACATCCAAATAGAGACAAATGCCAACCAGAGCATTCATAGTCGATGGCCCCAAATAAGTGACCTTGGGTTGCCAGAGCTCCCCTGCTCCTACCGACATGTGACTTTCATCAAGTCGGTCTCAGCCTGAGCTTCTGACATTCTTTATTAGTGTGTTTGAAAGCCTCTTGGGCCACATACCCCTTTGCAGTTCTGATGAGTGCTATGGACCATCTTCTCCCATTTATATATATATAGTTTTGCACATAATTTTGACGGTTTAATGATATCCCCCAAACTTATCTCTGATCTCTAGGTTCGCTCTTCCTTAAAAAATAGGCCCTTGGCAATTCTTAGCACTGGTGCAATTTTTCACATTCTTGGCTATTTCCATACTCCCACTCCTCAGTGTTTCCTAGGACCCTTTTTGTGTGCTCTCACATTTCATTCAATGCCCCTGACCCAGATCCCTCCAACAGCACTGGGTCCCACTTGTGTTTCCGGTTTTCGTCTGTATCTCTCCTTTGCATCTGCCTGCTTTCTTTCTTTGACATGTCTCCTTTCAGCCATTCAAACATCAAGAGAAAACAGGGTTTTTAAAGGAAATCTTTATGTCACTCAAGAAAGAACCAGAAAATGTGACATGGGAAAGCGAATGATGGTGGGTAGGAAAAGGGTTCTGAGACGCCATGAGAGTAAGAAAGCGGAGGCAGAGAAACACAGAAAGATAAACCAAAGACCTGTTCATTTTAAGATAGCAGCTTCTAGCTACTGTGAGATTCTGGCACATTTTAAAATGCTAGAAACCTTGGCAGCGTAGTTGAGGTAGATGTGTGGCAGAATTTTTTTCCCTACGATGACCCAAACAATATGTCTTGTATGACAGTTATTTCTTAAAATGTGAAAGGTGGGTCCATCTCCCCTACATTAAATCTAAGTGGTCTGTTTCTCAGTGAGAACCAATAGAATGCGATGGAAGTATATCCCAAAGTCAGGTCAGAAAGGGTGAGGGTCCCTCTGCCTTGTTCACTGAAATACCTGCACTGAAGTCCTGAGTCATCATATATGTCAGTCCAGCTATTCTGAGGCCGTGATGATGTGGGGAAGCCAACCTAGTTCACAGGAGGACACCGCATGGAGAAGCCCTGAGACCACACGAAGGACAGAGATACCGGCAGGTCCCCAGCTGCGTTCGATCCCTCCTCTCCCAGCTGCAGTACCAACCGACTGAAACTAAATGAACAACTGCAGAACCAATCAGCAGAGACTTTCCCCAAATTCTTAACCCACAGAAACCAAGAGAGATAATGAGATAATTGTTGTTTCAAACCACTAAATTTTGAAGTAATGTATTGCACAGCAGTGAATGGTTGAAACAGAATGAAAGACTTAACACAATGCAAAAATAATTCAAGAATTATTCAAATGCAACCACTACGACAGAATGATCACGTCTCACACTTTCTATCGAAACACGTGCAGGTCTTCCACAACTTCCCCTCGGTAGAGCTCCCTTTTGGGTATGTCTGTCACACTTCAGCTTCAATAAAACAAACACTTCCTTTGATCCAGGATGATATTATTAATCTGTACCCAACCCCACAATGTCCTTTCTTACCAAATTAAATCTCTCACAATGAACAGAAATAATGTAACAGTGGAAGTATTTGGATCAAAATCTAGTGGCTCTCCCAACACCCACATCTTGATTCCTAATGCCATTCTTCAATAAAAGAAAGCAGGGTTGCCTGACCTGTGGTGGCGCAGTGGATAAAGCGTCAACCTGGAAACACTGAGGTTGCCGGTTCAAAACCCTGGGCTTGCCTGGTCAAGGCGCATATGGGAGTTGATGCTTCCTGCTCCTCCCCCCTTCTCTCTCTCTCTCTCCTCTCTATAATGAATAAATAAAATCTAAAAAAATAAATAAATAAAAAATAAATAAATAAAAGAAAGCAGGGCACCTTCCTGAGATGTCCAATTCCAGAGCTGCAGCAGGGAAAGAACGGAGTCTGGAGAATCTCACCTGCCAGAGGTAAGCAGTGCTCAAAAACAGAAACATGGAGGCATGCCGAAGGTAAACAGTCAACCCAAATACGACCTGGCCGGAGCCAAAAGAATTTGAGCAACAAAATAACATTGTATTAGATTATCACCCAAGGTACAATGTAGGTATTCCTGAATCTCCTTTTATAGATAAGAATTACATAACAATTATAGTTAATAACAATAATTGCTTACCTACGGGGGTGGGCAAAAGGAGGTTTACAGTTGTGAGTGCTACACAAAACAGAATGTATTCTTGTATTATTATTTATAATTATTGTATTATTTATTTGCATTGTAACTATAAACCTACTTTTGTCCATCCCTGTATATTACTTACTCTATGACAGGTGCTATCCTGACCATTCTGTAAAAATTATTTTAATCCTTACAGTTCCTTATAAGGTAGATACTATTGGTATCATCATTTTACAGATGAAAAGCCCAGGGTTTAACATGTGAAAGCACAAACACAAAGAAGAGGATGCTATTTGTACAGCTTCTTGTAGGTATTGGCATTTGTGGGGTACCAGCCACCTCAGTCCCTGTTTGGCCACCCAAAAGCCGAGGGCATTAATGTACCCTTTCAAGAAACAACAAGAGGTTCTAATATAATTTTCTCAATGTCCCACAGCCTAGGACTAAAATCTAGATCTATCTGGCACCAAATTTCTTAAGTTCTCTGTCCCAAAGCCAAATAGTAAATGTCAGATTCAATATAGTCAGAAGTTGTACAAAGTGTCTGAGACTGAAGAAAAATGTAGTCATTACACTGTTAAGTAAAGAGTAAGTCAAGTTTTTGCCCAAGCCAGAGACCAGAACAACCCACTCAGTGGAAAGAGACAGCAAAACCTCTCAAGCAGAACCCAGTTAACCTTAACATTCTGTTCCCAGAATTTTTGCTGATTGAATGTCTAAAAGAAGGAACACACAAGGGAACAAGTTGATTATTTTTCCTTAAACCAAACATTCACAACAACATCCAGGGGTTTTCAAAGGGTCAGAACAAATTCAAGGTTTAGCCTCCGGTCCCTACCACCACACACACATCACTAGAACAAAGAGTAATGGTACCACGGGACCGAAACCAGAGAGTAGAGAAGGGCAGGATATTAGCTACAAAGCACAGGGCTAAGAACTGTGCCAGACACTATCCAACATCACTTTCCTGTTTTCCATAGCAACCTTTGAGAAACATATGATTAATGTCATTTCACATGTGAACCCAAGGTTCAGAGAAATGAAATTGTTTGCCTAAGGTCACTCAACTAATAAGAGATGAAGGTAATATTTGAGTCCAATTGTGAAGACTAAAAGGCCTTGTCTTTCTTTGTAAAACCACAACCAAGGAAAGGTAGGTGAGGGCAGAGGCAGAGTCCTGGGCTGGAGGGGGGCTGGTCCTTAAAGGCAGAAGTCGGAAAGGACCTCATGGCACCATGTCAGAATGCAGGTCCCAAATTCTGTGTTTACAAGTAGGGATTCATCTAAAACTGGAAACGAATGGCACATCTTTCTAAGTAGCAATGGTAACTTAGCAGAAAATAGCTAAATTTTCATCTTTCTAAGTAGCAATGGTAACTTAGCAGAAAATAGCTAAATAAGAATACTAGGAAACCTGTCATAGAAAACTAGATTACAGTGGCCAGCGTTCTGTTTCTGAGGACGCAGAAAGAATTTCGTCGACATACCCTTGACTTCTTTCCTGTCACCTAACATTTACTGAGTGCTAACAATAGGCAGGATACTTTCCTGCTTTTTCTCATGCTACTATTATCTCTGAGTCACAACAAGAAACTGAGAACCAAATTGCTTTCACCTGATGTCAGACAGTTAGGGTAGAGCCAGGCACTCTGAATACCAAAACCCAAGTTCTTACCTGCTAAGAGGAAAGGAGCAAAGTTCAAACACTGAGACTCAAACTATATCATTCTGTCTATTTAAAAAGCTAAGTTTGGGTCCTGGCCAGCTGGCTTAGCAGTAGAGGGTCAACCCAGCATGTGGAAGTCCTGGGTTTGATTCCGATCAAGGCATATAGGAGAGGCAACCATCTGCTTCTCTATCACCCCCTTTCTCTCTCTCTCTTTCTCTCTCTTCCTTTTCCATGGGTATAGTCTGATTGATTCGAGCACATTGGCCCCAGGCACTGAGGATGGCTCTGTGAAGCCTCCAATTCAGGTGCTAAAAATAGCTCAGTTGCAAGTAGCCCCAGATGGGCAGAGCATTGCCATGTAGGGCCCTTGCCAGGTGGATTCTGGTCCAGATGCATGCAGGTGTCTGTCTCTGTATCTCTCCTATGCTCACTCAAAAAGAAAAAAAAAAGGTTGTTTTATTGGCACTATAATATTGACATTTATTCTACTCTACGTAATGAATTTTTATTAGCATTAAGTTTTATTACATAGTTTTAAATTTTAGTATACCTACAGTTATAATATTTGTCTTGTTATTAATACTATATTACATATATTATCTTAGTGCTGGTTTATGGTGATGATTATTATCATTATTACAGTTCTAATTTTTTTATGTTATTATTTTTTTTTGTATTTTTCTGAAGTGAGAAACAGAGAGGCAGAAAGACAGACTCCCGCATGCACCCAACCAGGATCCACCCAGCATGCCCACCAGGGGGTGATGCTCTGCCCATCTGGGCCATTGCCCCTTGCAACCAGAGCCATTCTAGCACCTGAGGCAGAGGCCATGGAGCCATCCTCAGCACCCGGGCCAACTTTGTTCCAATGGAGCCTTGGCTGTAGGAGGGGAAGAGAGATATAGAGAGGAAGGAGTGGGGGAAGGGTGGAGAAGCAGATGGGTGCTTCTCCTGTGTGCCCTGACCAGAAATCAAACCCAGGACATCCACACACCAGGCCAATGCTCTACCACTGAGCCAACTAGCCAGGGCCTCTGTATTTTATTTTTGCTACCATATTTAGTGTTATAGTAATTAGTTTTGTGGTCTTGAGTAGAAATAGATACAAAAATGACAATCATGATATAAAACCAATCTCATGTTTGCATATGTCAATGAAGAATGGGTAAATGTAGCCAATGCTGCAAATTGGTTTACTCAACACTTGCTGGAAAACATTTCTCATGTGCCTTCTTACATTATAACTGTTAAGAAGTGGGGAGAACTATATTTTCCCAGAACTCTTTGCAGCTAAGCTGTTGTATGACCAGCAGTCTATGAAAAGACATATCTCAAACCTTGCAAAGAAGAAGTGTTAATAAATAGAGTAACATCATATAGTGGCCCACTCCATGTGACCAGATCTTCTTTGGCACTTGATTTTGTGTATCTGTGACTAAGGTTTGACATCATAGGTAATAAGTAGTAGACATTCTTGGCAGTGGGATTTCTTCTAGTTGACTTCATATTGAGGTTGGGGGTTTCTCCTTGCTGTGTTCTTCTAGCTGTGTAGCATCAAAACAAGTTCTCTCGTCCTCATTTAAATTGAATAAACTAATTAATGTCCTCAATAGTAATGTATGTAATAAATCCCTTTCTTGGAGTGAATTCTGTTGTTTATAACAAAGAATTTTGACTAATCCACATTCTTCTACTCATTGATTTTTGTAGTGAAAATATATAGAGAGGTTATTGAGTTTGAACTAGTTCCCAACGTGGGAGACCTCTTTAGAGTAACGTTAACATTCAGCCTCCTTTTTATCCCTTCTAGGGTAAGGACTTTCATTTTGCTACTTAAAATCCCTTGCACTTCATGATGCTTTCTTTTTTTTTTTTTAATTTATTGATTTTAGAGAGAGGAGGGGTGAGGAGCAAGGAGCATCAACTCATAGTAGTTGCTTCTTTGTATGTGCCTTGACGGGGCAAGACTGGGGTTTTGAACCAGCAACCCCAGCATTCCAGGTCAATGCTTTACCCACTGCACCACCACAGGTCAGGCTCATGATGCTTTCATTTGGCATTCTCTAAAGTGTCTTCCATAGCAAATATTTTACATACATGCATTTAGGATTGTGTGGATGAATAAATTTGGTAAATCAATGCTAAGCTAAATAAAGTTACAGAGATTTCTTTACTGTAGAATTTCTCAGAACATTTTATATACTAATATTCATAGTTATCTTCAAAAAGTAGGTAAAGTGCAATTATTTTCCAAACTTTAAACCAAACATTTTTTGTGGTAGATCTCCCAGATTTACAGTTATGAGATACTTTGTATAGTACTTGCCTTAAATTAATAGATTATCTGAAATATGAGAATTATAGACTTCAAGATAGACCAGTAAATAGGTTGTTTGAAAATCAAAGATCTTCTGGTCCCTTTAGATAACATCATAGGAAAAGCCACCAACTCCCTAAACTTGAGATTAGTCTTGTTCCCCAATAGTCCCAAGTCAAGATGGCCACTGCTGAGATTACCTGAGTTTCTACCTCTGTTCTGATGGTTTAGGTATCTATTGTTGCATCAGAAATTACCCTGAAACATAATTTTATAAAAATAGCAACAGAGTTTTGATATACCCATCACCCAGGGTCTCCTCAAGTTAACTTCTTATACAACTTTAATATATCATCACAGCTAAGAAATTAACATTAAGAAATTAACATTATTAACTAAGATATATAGATGTTATTAAATTTCGCTAATTGATCTATTAATGATCTTTTTCTATTCCAAGATCCTATCCAGGATCCCACAGTGTATTCAGTTGTTATTTCTCCCTTAGCTTTTCTTAAACTATAATTGTTTATCAGTCTTATGTTTCAAGGACTTAACACTTTTGACAAGTGCTAATCAGTTATTTTGTAGAGTGTCACTCAGTTTGGTTCTTCCTGATGTTTTCTCATAATTGGAATGAGGTTGCAGTCAGACTATTTACATGATGTTTGTCTAAGAGAGGCAGCTGTTTGTCTTTTTAAAACGCGCAGAACAACACTTCATCTACATTATGTAGGTCCAAGCAATGCATGGGGCCGGTCCAGATTCAAGGAGAGGGGCAACTGATTCCACCTCCGGATGTGACGAGCAGACTGACTTATAGGAAGGGAGAAATGGATGGTAGCCATCTTTAAAGACCAACTATCATGCCTGAGTTTTCAAAATTACTTTTAAAATTCACTTAAGACAACCCCAAAACCTGTGAATCGGCCACTATCACAATAAACATTTTTAATTACCTGAAACTTCTTTAAAATAGGACTAATCGTACCAGTTCTGCCTACTTCACAGGGCATGGCAGCCATGGACAATGGCTGCTCGGATCACTCTCGGAGAGGAAACGCTGCTGGAAGGAACATAGATAGCCAACAGTCCCCAGCTGCTGCTTTGGGGCATCTGTGAGAGCATTCATGCCAGGCCACATTCCCCCCTCCCCCGCCCCCGCTGCTCCCAGCAAGGATTGAACATGGCAGTAGACCTGGAGCCAGACCCCTTCTGCTCATCTCAGGACTCCCCTGAAGAGACCTCTGCTCAGGAGCTCCCCCTTCAGCACATAGAGACTTATGCACAGCTGCACTGCGGTCTGAGGCTCTTCCTAGTCTCCTTCTTCCTCTCGTCCTGGCATGGCTGTCAGCCGTGCACTGGACTTGAAAGGTCTCCTTGCCTACTCCCGCTCCCTCTCCCCTTTGTCTTTCACAGGCATTTCCTGCAACCAGTCTCTTGCACTTTTCATTTTATCTAAGCACCTGCTTCCAGGAAGACCTGGCTTGACACACAGGATGCTGTGACAATCAAATGAGATCAAGGATGCAGGAGGAATACATATTAGGTATTATCACTTTAAAAAAATATTCAGGGAAAATTATTTTATACTATTCAATAGCCTTTTGGAACCTATTTCATTGTTTCCCTAATCACTAGTTAACATTGACATTTCATTCAAAGACTATTGATGTTATTGATGATAGTGCTCTCAGTAGAAAAGATAAAAGGGTTGTATTTAACAGGAAACCGTGTAAGAAGTCATCTAAATTGGTACTGAATTGAGATATTTTAATCCAAAAAGGAATTTCATTTTTTAAAGGGATGAGTTTCAGTTATCTGGGATATGCATCCATTTAGAGTGAAAACCTAGGCATCTTTCTGTGTTGAATTCTCCGCTAGGGACAGCAGTTTTTCCTGGGAACTTGGGGAGAGCTGGCTACCCTGGAAGAGCAATCCTTTATGGCCACAACCCCCACTGAGAGCTCCGAAGATGATGAGGATCATTCCTCCTCTTTTTTAGAACAATAACCCAGGGAGCAGGAGTCCTCCACAGCCCACCTCTTCCCTGGATCGGCCAAGCTGGTCTTGCTCTGCCTGATCTATTCTATGCTCAGCAGCAAGGGTTGTCCTTCCTCTGCTTGATATCCTTATTAGCTTATCCCACATTTTTAAGATAAAGTTGAAACACCTTGAGATATTTGATCTGACCACAGGCGATCACGTGCCCACCTCACCCTGAGGCGAGGGCGCGCGCACACGCGCGCGAGCGAGCGCACACACACCCTTTCTACTTCAGCCATATTTCTTCATTCTTGGAAATGCACTTTTTTTCTCACATCATAACACGCCTGCGATTAGGACACATCTGAAAACTGCAGAACAGGCAATAGTTGTTAACTAATTGTTTTGGACTTACATGTACAAACCTGAAAAGCAACAGCTTCAAACTGTCAGAATGGGTGTTAGCTTATAAGAAAATCCCAGAAACAACAGTGGACCACCCTTTTTAACCATAAGTACCTAAGGTGGCAGGAAGGTGGGGCAGAATGGAAGGGAGTAGTGACTCAGAGGCATTTAACAACATTACCCAAGTGGGAATCAAAAGAAGACATAATTTCCCATAGTCACCAACCCAGCTGAAGAGCGCAGCCCGATGACTTTCAATTCGTCCCCGAATCCTTCTGAGAAATGTTGTCACCTGTGCTCTTGATCCTGTCATGGGGAAAAGCTTGAGGTTGATGCCTCTGAATCAAAAATGACTTTCAGAAGGATCAGAGTCTGAAAGTAAAGTTTCAGGAACACTGACAAATTCTTTCATAAATATTCTTATTTTTGCTATATTTGGTGGAGTGTTATATGATAAAATATATGTGCAATTAAGAATAATAAAGGCTTTTTCCAAGAGTATTAAACCCTAAGTGATAAGAAAACCAGATGCCATAGTTTGACTGGCAAGTTCTTTTTCTCCTTAGGGGATATATAAAATAAAGGCATATCTTAAAATGGATGGTGTCTCAGGATAGATGAAATATGGTAGGACCACCTGATTATCTTGCTTTCTCCACTTGCTGGGCTTTCATGTGTTCTGCTCTCTTCTTCTAAAACACCCTTCTCTCTCATTGTCTGGTTAATTCCTACCCATCCTCTGAGTTTGGGCATAATTATCACTTCCAAGAAGCCTTCTTAACCTCCCCAACTCCACCCTTAGACTGAGTTACCCAGCTGTGTACTCCCACAGCACCCCATACTTCAGCTCTCGTTGTAATTATCATCCTTTACTCTAAGTGCTCGTGCAATTTTCAGTCTCCACCACAGGCTGTAACGTCCTTGAACTCACGGGATCCCTCTGTCTTGCTCACATTGTGCCTGGCACAATTGACACGGAATAAATATTCATTCAGCAGTGCCTAAGTTAACAAATAAATGTCTCCATTGCATAGCGTATAATAAACTCATTCAGTGTTGACTGGAGAAGCAATAAGAATTGTTATCTTGAAGATGAGAAAACGGAAATACAGAGAGTAAGAGGCAAATTAGTGATGCAGTCATCCCTCCTCATATCATGGTTCACCTTTTGCAGTCTCAGTGTATTACGGATTTTAAAATTGTGTATATCTAATTTTGTATCGCGGGATTTTGTGCTATATAGGTATTTTTACATATTTGTTATTTTAATTATTTTGCGGTAAAATAAGCAAAATAAGAGTGGGAAAGGTGTATAAGAGTGTGGGAAAGGTTTATAAGAGTGTGGGGAGGGTTTATAAAGCCTTGAAATATATATAAATAATAAAATAAATAAGTTATAATGTCGCTACTTCGTGGATTTTTGCCTATCGTGGGGCGTCTGGAACCTAAGCCCCGCGATAGATGAGGGACCACTGTAAACCCAAAAGTAAATTTCTTAAGGTTCCATGTAACAGTAGTGATATCCAATATTTATTGAGCATTTACCATGTGCCTGGCACTGTTTTGGCCTCTGTAGATGTATTATCTGACTTAATTCTCCCAATAGCTGCATTAGGTGGGTGTTAATTAGCATTGCCATCTTATGAAAAGGGAACTTGGCATGCAAAGAAGTCAAAGTTCCTGAGACAATAGAGCTAATGAGTAGTGCAGCTGAGATACAAACCCAGCTAGATTCCTGAACTTGCATCCTCAACCACAACATTAGAGATGCTGGTAAATTGACTCAGAATATTTAGCAATAGTAAATACTGTCAGTTCCTAGCAGCTCACTTCTTAAGAATGTGTTTTCAAGTTGATCCAAGACAAATAGCTTTATGTCAGTGGATACTGATACCAAAAAAAAAAAAAAAAAAAAAAAAAGGTATTAAGTGGACTATAGTTGAAAAGGCACTCATGAGTTAGGAGCCTTGATTCTACACAGCTCACTCTTGAAGCAGTGATATAATCCTGGGTGAATCACTTTCTCTGGGACTCAGTGTCTTCACTATTTAAAAAATAGGGTATCCCAAACATACTTTCAGCCCTCTGATTTCCCTGTCACTTTTTTTTTTTTTTTATCTCAAAACAATTAACTGGTACACCAAGTAGGAGTGATCAGCAGTGATTCCCAGGCCAAATAATTGAATTCAAGGATGTCACTTAAACTCCAGTGTTGGTTCTACAAAAGTCAAATAATGTTTGGCAAGGTGAAGGGCTCTTGATCCTTCACATGAAAGCATAGGTTTTCAAATTCCAGCCATGGACCTTTTTTCCTTTCCCGCGATCGACAGTGTTTGCCTTCGTGAGAGAGGGAAGCCCAGACTTGTGTTGACAGAGTTTGACTGTTGGGGAAAAGTACATACCTGGAGGGGGAACAGTGTTTAACGAGAAGCACGGCAGCAGTCTCCACCTGACTCACTCCAGGCCGGGCCTCCCTCCTCCGCCGCTGCTCTCTTTGTTCCAACATTAGATCAGAGGCTCGTGTGGAGGCTTGCTGAAGTCAAATGCTATCAAAAACTCCAGCACAGCTCTGCTGGGGCGGAAAACAAGATTCTCGCCAGCTGTGTGTCAAAGCCAAGGCCACGGAGAGGAGCTGGAGACACCTACCAGGGCTCCAGGGAGTAACCAGCCCTCACCCTTCGAGGTCACAGCGCAGCTGAAACTACTGATATTATCCAACCCT
The DNA here is from genome assembly GCF_036850995.1 of Saccopteryx leptura. Taxonomy (NCBI): domain Eukaryota; kingdom Metazoa; phylum Chordata; class Mammalia; order Chiroptera; family Emballonuridae; genus Saccopteryx; species Saccopteryx leptura. Next base: position 34,271,661 of record NC_089503.1, on the reverse strand, counting down.
TTGGGGAATGTTTTTCTAGTAGGCGGTGATACCCACTTCTTCTCTTGGCTTGGGAAGAACTGAAAGGTCATAGTTAGTCATCCGCAAGCTGTGCCTCTCAGGCTGTTCCTCTTCCAGGGCTGACAGCACCATCAGGCTCCGTGCTTGCACCCTGAGCTACAGAAATTGGAGTGAATTGCCCTTTAGTGTGATTACGCTCACCAATAAAAAGGAAAATAATAATGCCCACACTTGAGGATTCAATGAGATAAGTACACCCATCGTGCAGTGTGTTTAAAAGGGGAGCTCTTTTGTCATTCTCTTCATGAAGGGTACCCCGAAGTCAATCATTTTTAAATCCTCTAAAACCAGCCAAATTTGGGGGAGAATCTCATGTACCAAAAGATTTTCTAGAAAATTGTTTTTCTGTGGCTTAGAACAATTCTTCATACACTTAGGACCAGAAAAAAAAAAAGATGTTAAGAGAGAGATGAGAGAGGTAAATTGTATTCCCAATTTAGTATGTATTCATTCAACAAACATTTAAAGAGCACCAAACTTTGACTAGGGTAATATTGCTTCCTTTTTAAAACACTTTTAACTTCCAATACTTTTTTCAACAAGCATTCATTCATTTGATTTTCCACCATATTCTGTGAAAATAGACAAGGATTCTTATTCATCTATTAGAGTTGGGGATAAAAGTCATAAGAAGCAGTCAAATGAGTGCTATGGAATCGGTCCTTGATATTAGACAGACTTAGCTTTGAGGCCTGAGTCTGAGACCAGCTGTTTATCTCCATGACCAAGTTACCTTTTGCCACTAATTTTCCTTATCTGTGAAATGGGAATAACATACCTATCTCACAGAGTTGTTATGGAGATCAAATGAAGTAGTATATATGGTACTTATACACTAATGCACAGCTTAATACACTGTCAGGAGCCATCATGGTCATGATTATAGTTTTAATTATTGTTCGAGGTCATATAGCTGAAATAGCAGAATCATAACCAAAATCCTTATTTGCTGACTTCCAATCCAGTATTTTCTGTCACACCCATAGTTTTCAAACATCTGAAAGCACTGAAATTCCTCTTTCAGAAAAAAATTGTACGCCTTGGCCGGTTGGCTCAGTGGTAGAGTGTCGGCCTGGTTCGATTCCCGGCCAGGGCACACAGGAGAAGCACCCATCTGCTTCTCCACCCCTCCCCCTCTCCTTCCGCTCTGTCTCTCTCTTCCCCTCCCACAGCGAGGCTCCATTGGAGCAAAGATGGCCCAGGCACTGGGGATGGCTCCTTGGCCTCTGCCCCAGGCACTAGAGTGGCTCTGGTCGCAACAGAGCGACGCCCCGGAGGGGCAGAGCATCGCCCGCTGGTGGGCGTGCCGGGTGGATCCCGGTCGGGCGCATGCGGGAGTCTGTCGGACTGTCTCTCCCCGTTTCCAGCTTCAGAAAAATACAAAAAAAAAAAAAAAAAAAAAAAGAAAAAAGAAAACATTGTACATCGTACCTGAGTATGTAGCATACGAGAACCACTCTTGTTAGGGTTGGGGGAGGAGCCTGAAGTGCTGCCTATCCATCCCTACTTCCCACCCCCACTGACAGATGTGTCCCCACATCCCACTTCCACCACTGTAAGGTCTGCTGCTTGCAGCCACCACTTCTGGGGCTCATCAGGAACTTCATCTCAATGCGTGAAGAGGACAGTTGGGCGACAATGCATCTATCTGCCTGTAGAAGAGGGGATGCTTCCACCCCCTTTCTCATGCCATGGAAAATCCTGCCGGCCCTTCCTTGCTCTCTCCCTTACCTTCAAGAGAGAGAAAAAAATGCTAATCTGTTTAATAAAAATTCCAGAGTATTCTTCATATTACATTTTCTTGAGGGTCAGATTATTGTGTGCTGAGGGTCCAAACCCATCTATCTACCCCTCTACCTTCTCCATGTGGCTAGGAGTGCCCCTTCAGGCAGACCAACCATACATATCTCTACATGCATGTACAAGCATGATGGCTTGTGTAATTGAGCTGGTCAGAAGGATTCAGATTCAATCTTTTGAGACTTAGAACCCAATTTAGTCCCCAAACTTTCCCCCCTAGTCTTCAACATTTCCCCAGAACTATACAGTGAGGGCTATTGGGTACTCCGAGGGCTAATTAGATCCCCATTTAGCTGACGCTCATTGACTCTACTTCCACTGGAAAATCAACAAGGAAGAGAAGTGCCGGGGGGAGGAGGTCTAAGCTTTCCCAGGTCCCTGGACACAGAACCATTAAAAACCCCACCTTGATTCCTAACACCTCTGTGGCCTCCTCCCTTAAGCCTGGCCCTTTTCCTCTGCTCTCAGGTCCCTCACACAGCAGTTATCCTTGGGGTACAGGACCCCGCAGATACCCCAGCCTGTGCTCCTCTGTGCCTTGAGCCCTCAGTGCCTTTGCCGGCTTTCTCCTCTCTAATCCCACTACCTTTCAACACACACCACAAATCCCTATTCCACCTGAAGCCTTCCATTATCCCTCTCAGAATAAGTCTCCCCCCACCCCACCCCCACAGCTCACATAGCACTTAATTCTTCATTCAGTCATAGCACTTACTTCATTCGGCATCAGGATCCAAAAGGCTGTTTACAGTAACAGGTCAGTCTTTCCCCCCAGGACTGGAAGCAACTCCAAAGCAGGGAGGCTGGTTTAGTCACTTCTGCTGTCCCTCGGCAGCGACCATTATGCTCTGCAGACCACAGAGTACAACAATATACTGTAGTTTGGGAGCCATTTAATGCCTAATAAATCTGGTCAGAAAAATTATATATATTATACTATATTGTTAACATAATACACATATTGTGGAGGGGGGAGTTAAGAGGGACGAATATACAGTGAAGAAAAATGATTAAATTTAATTTATAAGTAAAAATAAAAGCAAAAAAACCATAATACCTATATTATAATAAGTTATTAATATACATATATAGTGCATCTGTTATCTGTAAAAATATATATGAATATATATATAGTCAGGTTAAACTGTTAAAGAACCCAGTGTTATAAATCCCAGGGACATGGACCATCTTGAAGGCCTTCTGAAGTATGAATGAAAAACACTTCGCCAGAAACAGGAAAAAATTCATCAAAGCAACCATCATCGTTGGCCTGCCTGTGCGTCTACTTGTTTTCCTGTTTTCCCCTCATTTTTTAATTATAAAACAAGCTGCTTCATCTGTTTCCTTTTTCAGCTACCGGAACACGCTGTCAGTGAGCTTTGAGCGTTGGTCCAAACACTGGCGCAGAAAGTGCTGGTCAGCCAGTCTGGGCTTTGGTTTCAAAGACCTGTGGGATTCCAACACCCGAGGCCAGCCGTTAGACTTCATCACAAGTCCCTGCTCCTCCCAGAAGACCTGGTGTGGCCCCTAGGAGGTAGTGGAAAGAGCACAAGGTATGGAGACCGAAGATTCCATGAAGGTTTTGTTTTCATCACTTCCTTCTTACATGACCTTGTGCAAGCTGCTTCACCTCTCGGTTTCCTCATCTGTACACTGGGACTGGTGGGGCTCAAATGAGTTCTTATAAAAAAGCAAGCGTGAAAGTACTTTGTAGCCTCTCTCTCTGGAAAATAAGGTGCTATCATTCTCATATCTTAAACAACTAAAAGGATGAATGTGCCTCTCCCAGAAGAAATGGCCATGGCCCCGTCTGCAGCGAAGGATAAGTAATTACTCCTAAAAGGCAACTGAAAAGAAAGGTCAGATCCTCACTCTTTTGGGGACTCACCATGAACAGAAGTGCTCACTGACTGGAAGAGATGGCCTTTTGTAAGGAGGGGTTGCTCTCCACCTACCTACTCCTCTCCAAGACTCTCTCCCATCATTCATCAGGTTGACTCTAAAGAGAGAAACTCCAAGCAAGAGGAGCCCAGCCTCCAGGTGCCTCTGGAGAGACTGGCATGTTGCTGTTGGCTTGCCTGCCAACAATCTGCTGTCAGGTTCAGTTAAGGAGCCTGGACAATGAGGCTGTGTTACAACCCGACGTCTCTTCGTCTGCTGTACGCATGCCGGTCGGAGAAGCCAGCAGCCGACAGCTGTGTTTACAACTTCCCATCACCCTCATTAATTAATGAATTCTGGGCCTGTTTCTCACCCTGAATAGATGTCTGCAGGGTGGGATGGTGGCAGGTTATCCCTACAGGACAGCTGCACAGCATCTGGGCTCTGAGCCTAATTGGGGTAGTGCGGGGTGTGTTGCAGGGATGGTGAAGGAGTGGCCGACAGAGAGGGGCGAGCTTTACGCACGAGGGCTGGCCATGGGCTTCTCACATGCTACAGACCCTAATCAAGTTCAAAGAGGCTCTCGGCTTGTTTCCATGTATTTGAAAACATGGGCTCCCAAATTACAAATGTTAGCCCGTTTCAGATCAGATGCCATATGAAGTATCCCTAAAGATGTAAATTAAAATTATAGCCACATCCACGGAATTCTTAGTTACTCCTTGAATTGTAGGACACCCCAATAAAAACTGACCAGAAGGGCATAAAAGAAGCAGCTACCACCAGTTCCCATGGTGTTTCCAAGGAAGAATAGGCTTCTGTCTCTTTGTCTAAAAAGCCCTGCTTCAGGGTGTCTATGGCCATACCACCCTGAATGCACCTGATCCCGTCTAAAAAGCCCTGCTTCATAACAGACTCCATCCTCAGAAGGCTCTATAATGGGAAACAGAGGAATTGAACCTGAAAACAGCCTGAGCCTTTATAGTTTTGCTCTCTAAAACCCCAAAAATGTCTATTCGTGTGATTATAATGGCAAATGGATTATATCCACACACCAGTTACAATTGTGTGACTATAGAGTTGAATGAAAAAGACACGATGGAATAGAGTCACTCTCAAAATACTCAGGAAGTTTTAGATTACCATGAGTAGAAGAAAACACTTTTCACAAGAAAATAGATAGTTCCTGTCTTTTAGAATGCAATAGATCTAATAGTTTTTGTGTTTAGCTGATAGGAAAAACAACAACAACAACAGACAAGCAAACAAAAACCTGTAATACCCAATGCCTAATGAGAGCAATTAGAATTCAAAGTTTGCACTCTAATTCCGGCTCCATCACCAGCCAGAGTGTAACCTTTGACTATGCCCCTCCTTGCCTAGTCTGCATTTTTTTTTTTTTTTGGATTTTTCTGAAGTTGGAAACAGGGAGGCAGTCAGACAGGCTCCCGCATGCACCCGACTGGGATCCACCCGGCACGCCCACCAGGGGGCAATGCTCTGCCCATCTGGGGCGTCACTCTGTAGCAACCAGAGCCATTCTAGCACCTGAGGCAGAGGCCATGGAGCCGTCCTCAGTGCCCGGGCCAACCTTGCTCCAATGGAGCCTTGGCTGTGGGAGGGGAAAAGAAAGACAGAGAGGAAGGAGAGGGGGAGGGGTGGAGAAGCAGATGGGCGCTTCTCCTGTGTGCCCTGGCCAGGAATCGAAACCAGGACTCCTGCACGCCAGGCCAATGCTCTACCACTGAGCCAACCGGCCAGGGCCTAGTCTGCACTTTTATCATCAGAAAAATGACAGTCACACCACGTGGCCTGGCTCCTTCACTTTCCAGGGACTCTGATTTTGCCAGAGAATGGATGGGAACCCGATTTGCAAACATGAAGGAGGGGTCTAATGGTGAACATTGTATTCTAGGGTGGAATATTTTTTTAAGTGTTTTTGTTATTGCTGTTGTTGTTTCCCTCCTTAAAAGGAGCCTTTAAAGCTCTTTGTTTCAAAAGATATTTTTTAAAAGAAGTTGTAAAATTATTCCATTTTGTAAGGTTTGGTGGGATGGGGCCAGTATGCACTTAAACATTCCACCCAAAACGTGATTTACAAAGATAGTTAAGAAATATAATTCTTTAAAAATATTAAAAGTAAAAAAAATGTTGGCCTATTAAAGAAAATATGAATAATCATTTGTTGAGACAGAGTATGTAGCAACTGACGATTTAACTCCAGACACCAAATAGAATGTGTCTGGGAAGTAGACTCAGTGCACCCTGTCACTTGAAAGAGCATGAACAAGAATACATGGATATATTTTTCTTAGAATAATTTAGACTTTCAACATTTATGTGAGAAATAACCACTTTTTTGTGGAGTCATGAAGAGTATTTGGGGGTGACTAACTTGTATTGCATCCTAACTGTGATGGTGGTTTGCAAATTTATACATGTGTAAAAGTTTGTAGAACTACATACCAAAAATAAGTCAATTTTACTGAATGGTTATTTAGAAATAGAATTAATGGGGGGGAAATAATCACACTACTGAATCATATTCAGCAGAGCATAGGCCTTGTCCTGAAATGTCACAGCTGTATGTGAAAACAAAATGGACCACAACCCCTTCCGAACTTGACTGGGCACACAAATCACTTCAGGCTCCAGTTACGGTAAAGATGTTCCTTCAGTGGGTCAGGCATGGAGCCTGAGCTTCTGCATTTCTATAAAGCTCCCTAGTGTTGCCCGTGTGTCTGTGCCTGCAGGCAACACTACAGAATGTATAGGCTTTGTAGAATTTAGTTTATTTGGAGCAATTATGACAAATATATGCCATCATGCCAACCACCCCCATCCCTCACCCATAGTAGAGATAACTAATTGTTCAAACACATTTTCCTCCTGAGCCCAGATAAGACCATTAGATAGAGTGCAGTAGAGAGTAGGTGCTAGTCTGTAGGAGTGCTTGTATGAGACGAAACCAACCCGTCACCTTGACTTAAGGTGCTGATATAAGTTCTATCTCTGAACATTACAAAGAAATCCACTTAGAATACCCACTTCCTTTCTCACTCCTTAGTGTCCTGGCTCCAATACTCTGTGTCTTAGACAAATTAGCTAGTTAATTATAGATATAACATCCCTTCCAGCAAGGATAAGCAAACTTGTCTTTCCCAGCAGGTTGCCAATGGCTTGAGGGTAGGGACATGTCATCTACGTCTTTTAGTAATTCCCTTAATTTCTCTCTGAGCCTCAGTTTGGTCATCTACAAAATAAGGATGGTAATACCATCTCATAAGGTCGTTATGAAAATTAGTAAGAAATAAGTGTGAAGCACTTAGAATAGTACCTGATAAAGACTAAGACACAGTAATTGTTATTTGTTACTATTCCCAACAACGCAATGCCATGCTCATGACAAATGTTCAAAAAATACTGCTATTGGGAAGCCAAGATACAGAGTGGAGCAAGTTCTAAATTGAGAGCCAGAAGGTGGAGGTCACAATATCAGCCCTGTCCCTCTACGTCTCTCAACTTTCATGTCTTAGGTATAGTGAAATATTGTATAAATTATTTTTAGGATTTATTTTAGCTCTGAAATTCTGTGTATTGATAACACTACATAACACTCATGAACAATATTGTGGCATTTTTTAATAGATATAGAATCCTGAGTATCCAGTTGAGCACAAAAGAAAAAAATATAATACTTCCAAAATCTAATTTAGGCAAAAACTAAGTTTCTCATTTTCGCCTGAGTTATTTGTTTCATACCACTAGAGGGCGTGCAGTGCTTTGGTTGTAAAATATCCTGGGTTTCAATTCTCTTGCACAGTTGAACTGGAATCAGAGAATCCCTCATCTCATTGACTTCACAGATGAGGTGCAGCCCTAAGACACAAGGTGAGTTGGTGAAGTTAACAAAGAGGAAAGTCTAGTTCCTTTGTCCTTTCCACAAATCTCCAGCAGAAACTAGATTCTGGTTCTTTTAAATATGGCCTAGTTCCTAGACAGGTAGAATCCATTCAATGGGCTCTAGAAGATTTGCTTCTCTCTTGATCTAGGATATGAATGGCACAAAAAGTAGAAGTAGTGTTTTCTAGCCAGTGAGTTTTTACTGAAATCCTAGTGTCCACTGAACAGCAGGGAGAATGGCTACTGCCACGGAAATAAGATATAGTCCCATCCTTTAAAAAGCCCCAAACTAATTAGGGTGACTATAAATAGAATGGGAGAGAAGGGACACAGAGAATGATAAACTTTGAAAGATCTCTGGAAATCAAGTCTTAAGAATATGCTTCTCTTTTGCTACATGTGATCAATTGAAATCTATGTTGAAAACAACTGGGAGGCCTCTTCCTAATTTAGACAGAATACGTGCTGTGATCACTTATTCATGTCTGCCAGGGTTACAGACTGCAGGAAGATATGCATGTCCTACCAACCCTGATTTTCAATTCAGATCCCCCCTTTTTTTTTTTAATTAAGGAAACTAAGGCACAGAGAATGAAAGGGACCTGGTCAAGGTCATTCAACTAAGTGACAAGGGGTAAGTTTTCAAAGCCTAATAACCCTGAGGCAGATCAATCCAGGGGTAGACAGCAGGCAGAGGAGGAGCACCTCTATGCTTTCTCTTCAGAAAGGCCTGAGAGGTTCTCCTGCCTCATCTAGTTATTTATGGCACACTGGGGACCAATTTATTTTGTCTTCTGTAAAGATCTTATGAGAGTTTGGGGTTTTTTTGTCTTCCTTTTTTATTGTTTTCTTATGCAATCATTGCTATCTACAAAGGAATGTTTTTAACCCACAAAAGTAATAAAGTACAAAATATAATGCACACCCATAAGCCACCCTTTAATTTAGGAACTAGAAGCTACTTGTGTGCTCCTCCCTCCTGCCACCTCTCACCTCCCTGCCAGGAGGTATCCACTCTCTTCAACTGTACCCTTTTCCTCATTCCTTTGGTGTCTCTTTTGAGCTTCACGACTTACATATATATTCTTGGACAGGGCACTTTTTGTTTCACTTGAATTTAAGTGCTTTGTAAATGGTATCATACAGTGCACACTCTTCTGCAGTTTGATACTTTATTCAAAACTCTATTTCAAGGAGACTCAAATGGTCTACTACCCATGTTCTTAACACTTTTCCTTCCCATGTTCAATATTTGCCTGCTTTAAATGATATTGGGAAAAGATCTGAGACTTAGAGAAACTAGTCCTCCATAAATAAAAGTACTTCACTGGGAGAGTTCCGACATGTGGTCTCTTCCCCACAAAATCTCCTTCTCCCACTCGGTGTCATAAGCGCTCTCTGTGTGAGCTGTGCCCGATTCCCTTTCTGTCTCTCCAGCTATGTATGTGTGTCCCTCAAGTCTCTGTACCGAATGTCAGAAACCTTTTAATCCCCTGTGGCCATAATCTCCTGTTCTATTTTAGTCTTCAGATTTGATTCAACCTCAAAAGAAGCCTATACTGAGCAAAGTTTATTTTCTAATTTAACTGAAGGGAAATCCTGGTGTCAATCACACAAGATGATACCCTTTTCACTTGTTTTTAAAGAGAACCCCAATTTCTGTTCTAGACCTCAAAGTAAGGCCTGGTCTTTAAAGCCTAATTAATACAATCTTTGGTTTCCTCAAGATCCCCCTATTGAAGATGCTTTCAGAAGTCTGTTAAATGATGAAAACAATAGCTAGTAACTCTGCTGTGACCATAAAGACAATATGCTCTGCCCTGTCCACGCTGCTCTAGTTCTTGCAAAGAATGCCCCCTCAGTTTTCTCCCTTCCTTCATTATGATGCACGTTGCTAAGAGCTCTGTATTCTGTATGAATTGTAGAGTAGAGAAATTCAACTGGATAAGGAGTCCTGACTTTGCACCAGGTCCTTCCTACCCTCTCATGCTGATAACCCAGCTGGTTTAAAAAGTGGTGTAAAACAGCTTTATTCTCTAGAAACTAACAGTAAACTCTTAATATTTGCCCAATGCATGTCCTGAGACCTTTGCAAGTCTTTATTTGGAGACCACCCATGGCATGTCATTTTCCCTGGTAAATGTGTATTTAACTTTGCCATGCAATTCTCATCTTACCTGATTCTGGCTGATGTAATTGGCCGCTCCCTCCTTTCTGAGATATTCTTCCTCTGGTTTCCATTCCCTCCGTTGCCGTTACTGGCTCTCCCTCCTCTACTAGACTGATACATGCGCGAGCCCTCATAGCGCAGAGCTGAGCTCTTCTCCTTCTCCCTTGACCTTTCAACCTCAAGGGTTCCTACTCATTTCCGAGGATTCAAAGGACATCCATATACCAGTGACCGTTGTATTTATATCCTGATTCCAGAGAGAGCTCCTTTGACCTCCTAATCAATACCTGCAACTGTCTATTACATACTTGTACTTCAATATTTGCTCAACATATCTGTAACTGAACTCCTGTTTATCTCCTTCCCGCCTCTTATTGTGGCAGTCTTCTCTATCTCATCAAATGTCACCATTTTCTATCCAGTTGCTCAAACCAGAAAACTTGAAAATTTGAGCCATCCTTAATTCGTCCTTCTCCCTCATTCAATCCACCACCAAATCTTGAAACTCCTATTTCCAAAACACAACTCAAATGCATCCACTTTTTCCTGTCAACACTGCCACCTCCCATGTCTAAGATATCATGGCCTCTTCTGTCCCCTTACGATATAGTTAGTCCACAAATACTAAGTACATGAAGCTGTCAGGATGATCTTTTAAAACTACACATTAGATCATGTCACTAGTGGGCTTCAATCCCTTCAATGACTTCTCCTTGCACTGTAGTGAAGCCCCAGATCCTTCACAGGCTCACAGAGCACGCTCTGATCTGGTCAAGCTGCTGTCCAGCCTCATCGGCTACTCTCCTGGGATTCTCTCTGCCCAGCCACACTGTTCTCTCAGCCGCACTGTCCTTCCTGTTTCTTGAAATGCACCATACATCAATATAGAGACACCTTAATAAACTGGGATGTTCCAGGTCACTGAGGAATAAGCTAAACAAGTTTTGTATTCCCACTGTTTTTGGTTGAAAGTCTTTCCAGGAAGTACAAATCCTCGGTGGTGCTCTGGAAGTCAAAGTCAGCAAAAATGACAGCCATATTCTTAGTAAACTAAAAAGCTGACAGGGCGCAACACCATTTCTTACCAGTCACAACTTTACCAGTTACTGGTCAAAGTGAAGATTTAAAAAAAAAAAAAAAAAAAAAAAAAAGGCATAGAAATGAATTTTTACTGTTTTCACAAAATTCACTTGGATTAACTGCGTTACTTTTTATTGCATTTTTTGAAGAAAACTCTGCTATTTACTTAGCTGTCTAGTATTTGGCCTCTTCCTCTCACCAGTGGAGTATGGACAGAGATTCTCATTAATTAACACAGGTAGTTTATCAGTCCCACTGAGTCAGGGTAGCCTTCACCACTGTGTGTATGTGTATCTGTGTATGCAACTCTGTGTCACGGGGAAGTGACACGGATTTACATTTTCAGATCCTCAGTTTTCTCATATATATTGAAAGGGGATGGGCATTTAGAACAGTGAGCTTTTAAGTTGGTAGGCATTATTAGCAAATGGTAACAGGGGGGTTCATAAATAAAGTTAACGCTCATATTTTACCTCACTTTCTCCCAAAGCAAGATTATCTCTCTTTGATAATAAAGATTGTTAAGATTTTAGGCTCATAAACACTATAGAATTTCATTTTTTGTAAGGACAGCACTGTACTCTCCAACACGACATTCCAGGGTTGGGTAATGGTTAGGAGATCATAGTTGTCCACAGTGGCTATGTTTGGTGCTTTGCAAAATTCCTCTTTCTGGCAATAAATGCTTTTAAAACATATATTGTTATCTCAAAGCCTGGCCTCCGGGTTTTAGATAAGTTGAGACTTTCCATCAGTCTTCTTCCCTGCTCATGGTAAACATTATTTCTCTGAGTATGCCCTGTCTCCCTTTTGGGGATCCAAACAAGTCAGATATTTAAACAAAAGGCTCCTGACACTGCCACGAAGAAGGATGGCTTTGGATGGGGTTTTTCATGTTACACCAGGTTTGAAGGCCAAAGGGTCAGGTTGGGTAACTCCGGTCCTCCATCAATAATCTGGTCAGGACAGGATCATCAATTCTCTTCATTTCAACCAAGACCAATGACCACTCTGTGGGAGGCTGAGCCAATGGCCCTGGATCATCTAACATTCTTTCCCTTACTCAGTTAGCCTCAGATAGAACATCATGGATATACCCAAATCTAGCAGGATTTAAAGAAAGTTGGGACATTTCCAGCTGTGCATAGAAAACACCTTTATAGTATAGGAGATAAAACTGCAGGGGAGAGGTAGGTGTCTTTGGGAAATTTTATTTAAAACTTTTGAGGAGTTGAATATCTAGGGCAGGAGACCAGAAGAGAATCATATGGCCATTCCTTTAAGTTTCATAATTAATTTACACTACAAATTGGTGTAAATGAATTAGCTGAGTTAGTTGTAAAACAACAGAATGTAAAGAATGACCCTTCCTTTTAAGAAGAAGTTATCTCTAAGCCACCTGGTGGTCTTCCTTCATCATGTTTCTTTTCTTCCTTTTGTTTGTATCTTAGAAAAAAATGCTTCTTGGATTTTTAAACAGAATGTGACTCTTCGTTCATGAGATGAACCATATTTGAAAATGCAAAAAAAAATGAAATTAAAAAAATATATATGTATACACACATATGACCCTTCTATTTCTACAAAAGAGAGATTTATGCTAGCAGATTATAGGTCATTGATCAAACACAATGCTAACCATTTCAGGAATTCCTGACTATAATGATTATGTCATTTCTGTTTTATTAATTTTTAAACAAGAGGTCAATAAAACTCCTGGTCAACATGTAGGACATTATAAGACCAATTAGTAAAAATTTTCTATACCAGAAGCATTATGGATAAACCTGGTTCCAGTTATAAAGGGGGGAAATACACCCATATGAAACAAAACAAGTGATGTCTGCAGCTCAGGAAGAATTAGAAACAGATATTTAAGGGAAACCAGTTGTCAACTGTGCAGCAACCCAGGTCCACTGCATACGACTCCAGGATTCACTCTGTACCGGAGAAAATGTTGAAGAGATGTGATATGTCACCAGGAGATTTGTCCTGACACCAGATCACTAGCTCACTGAATCCTGCGTGTGTTGCAGTTTGGTATGTTAAATTAATCTAAAGAAGAACAATAAAGGTCCGTGTTTTAAAGAATATTCTTTCCACCTGAAAAGGATTCCAGAAAAAGAACTTTAAAAACTATCCTCCAGTGCTGGATTTCCCTTCTTTTTCCTTCACATTCATCCTTCTTTCCTTCCTTTGACTTTTTCTTTCTCCATTAATATCCATATTTCTAACCTGTTAGATTTTTAAATACAGCACTTTTGCAGAACTGAACTATAGTGCTAATTTCTCTTCAACCAGAATGCAATGCATAATATTTAACTTCCTGAAACATAAGGTCAGACTATGACTATTGAATTTAACATTTTTTGATGAATTTAAAATGCAAATAGAAAAATGTCTTTTTTTTTTTGTCCCAGAGAGGGATAAAAAAAAAGAAAAGAAAATGCTGATAATGAGGTTATTAATATTCCTCACTGGCCCCCTGTTCTATTCTTAAGGTCCCCTAGGTTTCCACATGAATACCAACACACGAGAAAAAAGCCTCTCTTTCCCCAACTTTTCATTTTAAAACTAAATAATGCAGACAGACACAAACAACCACGTACTCTTTCAACCCTCTCTTCCCAAAGGAAGCAGGAGCAGAAGGATGACAGGGGAGAGAAGGGCTGCGATGAAATGGGACCCGGATGATTTTCCAAACATCGCATCTTCTCATAACCTTTCCTTTCTCCAAAGCCTGTGTCTATCCACAACCAGGAGAACGGCTCGCGCCTTCTGAGAGACATTCACGCGCTCCACACTGAGCCTTCTGTCGTGTGCCCCCTCCACCTTCGGCTCCAGCTCCACCAGCCTCCAGAGTCTCTCCAGCCACGCTCTGCTCACCCGTGTCCAATCCCCTCCCACCACCACCCTACAGTGGCCTTCTTACAGACAATGGCTGCTCTTAGCAGTATTTGTGTTCTTCCCAGCTTGCCGAACATCTCACTCATACTTACTGTCTCTGAGTGTTTATTAAGTTGAGACTCCTGGACAGTATTTAAAGGCTTCCACTTGGTCAGTTTCCTTATACCACTTATTAGTTGGTTAAGAAGCCACCCTATGTAGGCTAAAGCATGGAGGACATGTACGCTCGTGGAGACAATGTAAACAATATACATTTTCCAAAGAGGAATTTAAACATGTGTGAATTTAAACATGTGTGTTAAGCCAGTAGCCACGGCCACCATCACGGCTGCCTGGCCCATGCAGGTTCGCATTAGATTTGGACAGATGGTAATGAAACAACGGAACCAAGAACTGGTGGGCCATTAGCTTTAATCCTAGTTTACACCTGGCAGGCAAGTAAAAACACACACTGGGCTCCAAAACCCACTCATTCAGTGCTCACAAAGCTACTGACTTATCCGAGTTTCCTAGAATCAAAGGTTTCTAGCTCACTAGCCTTTTCACCTCTGTTCCCCATCTCCTTCCTTTTCCCTGCACAAACTCTGCACAAACTGGCTTCTCCTTCAGCACTCCGCCATCTTGGCTGCTTCTCCTCTCCTCCACCTGGCCTTTCTCTGCTCTCCTCCCTGCTCTCTGCCCTCCTCCTAGAACACAATCACTCTTCCCCTGGAACAACATGATCTCTCTTCTTTTTAAAACCTTGTGGTGTGAAAATCCTCCCCCAACACATATTAATATAATCATGCCCATCCCAAGCTAAAAAGGCAACTAATATCATTACCTGGGAGATGGGCTTCCACATGGGCAGCTCCATCTTTAACAAAGTAAGCATAATATATTTTATCTGCCCAACAATGTGTTTTTGGTTTGTTTGTTTGTTTGTTTTTGTATTTTTCTGAAGCTAGAAATGGGGAGAGACAGTCAGACAGACTTCCGCATGCGCCCAACCGGGATCCACCCGGCACGCCCACCAGGGGGCAATGCTCTGCCCACCAGGGGGCAATGCTCTGCCCCTCCAGGGCGTCACTCTGCCACGACCAGACCACTCTAGCGCCTGGGGCAGAGGCCAAGGAGCCATCCCCAGCGCCCGGGCCATCTTTGCTCCAATGGAGCCTTGGCTGCGGGAGGGGAAGAGAGAGACAGAGAGGAAGGAGGGGGGGTGGAGAAGCAAATGGGCGCTTCTCCTATGTGCCCTGGCCGGGAATCAAACCCGGGTCCCCCGCACACCAGGCCGACGCTCTACTGCTGAGCCAACTGGCCAGGGCCTCCAACAATGTGTTTTTAGAAGCAGAGTTGTCGTTCCTGCTCTGTGACCTCCACTTTAGAAAATTTATAATGGCAATGTTTATAATATCACAATTTTATACAAAGAAAGAAAATCAAAAATTCCCAACAATGAGAGATTCATTAACTTAATTATGACTTATGCTTACAATGGAATGGAATGGAATCTAGCCTGCAACCCACCCTCACTAGATGTGGAACAATAAAAATATCTGCAGCTTTGAAAAGATGGCAATGTTATGTTAATACATTTAAAAAGGCAGTTTGTGTATTCAATTTGAATGTTTTAACAAAGGTGTATTTTTTTTTTATATAGAAAATGTCTAAACAGAACACAGAATGATTTTTCCTGAGGTGACTAAAGAGATTTTGAAATAAAAACAATAAGATATTATGAAGTCGGGTAAACACTGCACTTCAGTAAGAACATGTCAAATTGCTGTTGACAAGCTTCCATCTGAACGAAGCAATCCGGAAAAAGGGCCATTAGCTTAATGACTCACAGCTTGCAAGCCACCAAAAGCCTTCGCCACATCAGTGGGACAACTGATACACGCTAGAAGACTCCCCACCATGAAAAGCTGAACCACCCCCATTGCATAAGCAATAATGATCCTTACATCAGCGAATGCGTGTTTTAAAGAACCAAAATTTTATTGCTTTTCTTTTTTAAAGAACTCCTCCTCTTATTACACCCGTCTCACCACCCACATGCTCAGCTCAATCATTTCATCAACATGAGAATGAAACTTGTTTTCCTACAGACTCCCCTCCGTCCTGTTTGAACAGAGCGAGCTTGAAACCCACTTATCAACCAGAAAAATCTCAACAAGAACATCTTTAAAAACACACAGAGAAAGATAAACAGAAAACTGAATTACACTTCTCTCGGACATTTCAATCCCCAGTGGGCTTTCAAATTCCATTTTCGGTCATTATTAGGTAGCTTCATTGATGCCCTACTAACCAGGCACCCGGATGGCAGGAAACAGAGCTCTCAGTCTGTGAAAATGAAGATGTTATCACTGAGAAAGTGAAGGGCCTGAGAGGCAGCTGGTTGCTTTTACAGAGACTGACGGATCTGGAAGGAGACTCAGCCTGGCTTCTGAATATAAACAGGAATTAGTAAGGTAGAAGCAGAACAAATAAGCACAGTGACTGAGAGAACTTTCCCAGAGAGCAGGCCCCTGGGAGAGGACCAGACACCCAAACCCTCCCTGGGTCTCTGCCAGACTCAGAGCTTGGAGAAGGAGGATCGGCTTTGGAGTTGACAAGCCCGATTAGAATACTGGTTCAGCCATCTCATAAGGGTATGTATGTGCTGGACAAATTACAGAACTCCCAAGCCTCGGCTTTGCTGCCAGGAAAATGGGTCCCACACCACCTTCCTAACAGGGTCTCTGGGAATAATTAGAGCTCACGTGGGAACTCCTAATAGCTAGTACATTATGAATACTAAACAAATGTTGATATCATTATTCGAGGAAGGGAAAAGATTTCCAAATATTCTTTTAACTTCGGCTCAGCCAACATCTCACAACGACAGTAGAGGACAGCAGCTGAACTCACTCTCCCCCGGCCAGCTAGAGGTCAGTGTAACTCCAGTCTCTCTGAGGAAGAAAGAAAACCTACAGCTCATTTTTAGAAACTCCGTCTGCCTTTTTAACCTCTCACTTTTTTGTGTCTTTTTCTAAAATTCTCAGGATAGATTCACTATCAGGGTTAAGTGTCTCCATGTCATCAGAAAATGTCATCAATCCCCACTCATTGCTGTAGCCTGGGAGATTTTGAGGCACAGATTAAAAAAAAGGGGGGCAAGGATGAAAAGAGAACAAGAATTACCAGTTGAAACTGGCATTCTTCACGGATGGGATGGTGCATTTGAGTTACTGGAGTTTAATCATAAACTCATCGTTTGGAAATGCAAAGCGCACTGACGTTCAGGGGCCTCACAGTTTTCAGCTGGCCTGTGCCCTGCCCAGTGGATCTCACTTGCTTGAATGAGGCAAGAAGGCAGACCAGGATTGGGCTGTTTGCAGCAGGGTAGAGGGGGCTCCCTGAATCATCTCCCATCACCTTGCATACCAATACAATCTCTTTGTCTCTCTGTCTCTGTCTCTCTGTATCTACCCCCCGCCCCCCCCCCCCCCACACACACACAGAGTTCCCCATGAGAATGATAAAAGCAATGGCTAAAGCAAAATGACAAACAGTCTTCCTGGAGCAAAAGGTTCACTGGCCTGGAAGAAATCTCAGACATTATGTCCCCTATCTGTCTGATAAGATTTCAATCTAAAATCCTTCCCAGATGAGTGGAGATCAGATGGCCAGTCTAAAAGATCACCATAAAGTTGATCCTCCCATATTCACTCATTCATTCATTCACTCATTCATCCCAACAGTAGACATTTATTAAATGTTAATCATAACAACAATAAAGCCTACATTTATTAAGCCCCTACAATGCACCAAACATCGTGATGAACAAACAGACAATGGGCACAGAGCTAAAGACCTTTCACAGGAGGAAGATATTAACTAAATAGCTAGAAATAAAAAAAATATATAATCACAGGCCCTGGCAGGTTGGCTCAGCGGTAGAGCATCGGCCTGGCGTGCGGGGGACCTGGGTTCGATTCCCGGCCAGGGCACATAGGAGAAGCGCCCATTTGCTTCTCCACCCTTCCCCCTCTCCTTCCTCTCTGTCTCTCTCTTCCCCTCCCGCAGCCAAGGCTCCATTGGAGCAAAGATGGCCCGGGCGCTGGGGATGGCTCCTTGGCCTCTGACCCAGGCACTAGAGTGGCTCTGGTCGCGGCAGAGCGATGCCCCGGAGGGGCAGAGCATCGCCCCCTGGTGGGCAGAGCATTGCCCCTGGTGGGCGTGCCGGGTGGATCCCGGTCGGGCGCATGCGGGAGTCTGTCTGACTGTCTCTCCCCGTTTCCAGCTTCAGAAAAGAAAATATATATGTATATATATAATCACAGCCTATAGCAAGTTTTGTGAAGAAGAGGCTTAGGAAGTTGTAAGAATGTTTTATGTAGAGACCTAACTTCACCTGTAGAAAACCTTGGTTTGTTCAGGGAACTAAATGAAGGCCATGTACTCAAAGCAAGTAGAGTGGGAGTCTAGAGAGACAGGCAGGGACTGGACCATACTGATCTCATTAAGCATGGGAGGAACTTCCTGAACAGTGGAAAGGCACTGAAAGACACCCAAGGAATCAAATCTTAAAATAAGGTAGGCAGCAGAAAGCTAGTTTCCATCCACTTCATCAGAGCTTGGGCCCCTGGAGTCCAGGACTGTAGACTCAGACTCCTTTAAAACTAAACTGTCACAGAGAGGTAACATTTAATATGCACCCCCATATCCACCACACTTTCTCAGAGGCTATTTATGACCGCCAACCATTTGAATCTGACACATTTATTGAGTTTCTCCCCACCCCCACTCCATGTCTGAGTCTGACCCTGTGTTGGCAGCTGAGGAGAGAACGTAGTCAAAATAAGACACACATAAATAACTCAAAAACGGGTAAAATATTACCAGTGCTCTAAAAGAGGTACTAAAAATGCAGCCAAGAAGTAAAGCGGAGTTCAGCTGAAGGATACAGGACCTGTGCCACTTAGTATTGGCCATGTAACCTTGGAAGGGTCACCGTGTGACTCTAAGTTATTTGGATGCCCTGAGAGTTCTGTGTACTGAAAAGACTATTATATTTGGACTTATAAGTTAATGGTCAACTTATTAAATTATACATTTTAAAGTATATTTTCTCCTTGAGTTTTACATTCTGCTCACAAATCTGATTTTTCTATTTATATATAAGCGGAACAAATTTTAACCATCACTTCTTTTCAGTCACTTTAAAAGGGCCTTTAACCAATGTTTGGTTACATTTGCAAACTTAAGGCCCTGAATTCCTCCAATTTGCTTAAACTGCATTTATAAACTTAATTTTCATTTTAAGTACCTCAACAAATGTTCCCAAATAACCTATTAAATTATGTTTATAAGTATGATTGACATGAAATTTCCACTTCAAGTTGTATCTCATGAATTTATCAATTATATATTTTAAATTACAATTACAAGAATATTATTTTAAAAGGCCAAATTTTCTTAAACATAGTAAGTACCAAATGTGGTCTAACTCTTCCTTAACACAAAGATATTTATACTGTTGTTTTGATTATTTTAAAATTGTGTGTATATAAACTAAAAGTTCCAAAGATGAAATTTGTTTATGAAGGACAATCATCATTCCTGTTAACTGGAATTACCTTGTCCAGAGCCTTTGGTTGAACATGTGATTTGGAAATTCAGGCTTCCTGTGAGGTGCTTTTTACAAAAACTAAAAATGAAACCATTAAATCATCCCAAGAACTACAAGGAGTTGCCATCTCAGCGTTCTTAGGATGACCAGTGATCAGAGATTTTGGTAACATTGATGTCACATACTGAACTCTATTTTTCTGGTTATGTCAATGATTCTGTGACTTCAAAGGGGGCAGGGTCACATCCTGGAACTCCAGTTATACATAATCCTAATTCTGCCTCACAAATGTCTGCAACTCCAGCTCAGTCTAATCTCTTATTAGATTATGCATTTTCTTTGGCACTGAAGATCTCTGTAAGTCTCTTCCATCTAAGGTTATAGACTTCTTAATGTAATAAAATTCAAAACTATGTGAATGTCTTTTCTGTTGAATTTAACACAATCTGGTTCTTTGGCTACTGAATGTTAGATATCTCACGTGATTTGTGGTCACAATTTATGAAGCAATCTACAAACAACCTCCCCTAACTGGACCTCTATCTTTAGTGTCATAGAGTTTTTGAAAATTAAATGAGAAAATTCACATAAAAGTCACTTTGTGAACTGAAATGCATGGAACAAATGCTAGTTAGTGTCCGTCAGGGAGTGAAACACAGAACAGATAGATGATGATGATAGATAGATAGATAGATAGATAGATAGATAGATAGATAATAGATAGATAGATAGATAGATAGATAGATAGATAGATAGATAGATAGATAGATGATAGATAGATGATAGATAGATAGAGGTGAGAGACAGATGAGAGAGAGAGAATGAGAGAGAAAATTAAGGGTACCATGGGAACATGGGGGAAGAGTGATTACTTCCAGCTGGACATTCAAGGGGAGCTTCAGAGAAAATTCAGAGTGTAGATGGCCCTTGACAGATGCGCAGGATTTTAACTGCCGGGCAGTGATGATGGGAAAGGCTGCAAACATCTCTCTGAAAAGCTTCAGGGGAGGCATTCAGCATAAAGCTGGCACTGAGTTTCAGAAATGAGTCAGGACTCCTCTGGGCAGGAGGTATGCTGCCTTTCACCACCTTTCTGATCCTCCTAAACTTCTTATTTCCTACATGTTAATACAGTTCTAATTTCAGGTCTTTATCACCTAGGTCTTCTCATAACCATGCAGAAAATGCTCTTAAGAGGACAATGAGGGAAGCCCAGTGCTCTCTCCGAAGTAGGCAAATATGTCCAACTTGTTAGCTCTGTCCCACCTGAGGATTTCGTGTGAGTGATAAACCAGTAAAACTCACATGCAAGAAGAACTAGCATTTGTGAGAGCGAATCATCCAAGAAACTAGCTACTATCATATATAATAATACTTATATCATACATTTAAACGTATGCTTCAAACTCCTATCCACGCCAATTTCTTGGGTCTCATAGCAAATATTTTAAAAAGGTCAAAACAGTTTTAAAAAATTATGATATAACCTGGACATGTTTTCTTTGAACATATGTACCCTGATTTATTTATGTCACCCCAGTAAAATAATTTAAAAAAAATTTAAATTAAATTAAAAAACTGAAAGAAAAAAAATTATGATATGTATATATTTAACAAAGTTATACTTGTAACACTCAAAACTACATTGTGATAATATAATTGTGCTACTCAAAGGTTAATTGCAGGATTTACATACTGTATATTCATAATATAGTTCAGGCATGTGTCTCAGTAATGGGACATCCGTAAGTTTATAGATATATACTGAAGATCTCCTTTTGGTCCGATCTGTACTTTTCTACCTAATGTAACAAACCCAACTTTGAGAGCTTTTGGGCTCCCTGGCTTCCAAGGACTCCCTAACTCTGACAGGCCCTGAGCAAGACTTTCACAGACCAGAAATTTAATATGTGGCAATATAGGTAGCATTCATTCATTTACATTGCAAATATTGCTTACATATCTAATGGAGTTTAAATGTCCATATTTACAAAGAAAGCAACCAACAGCTGCTAGGAGCCCTGTGTAACCTGGTGAGTCAGGAGCAAACTAGCAGGCTTCCCCTTAAGGCATTCAGGCAGGGAGCAACCGTCACATTGTAGGATCCCATAAATCCCTCAACAGAGAAGATACTTCTCCAGGACCATCCAAGGTCTTCAGAGAACAGCATTTCCAGTTGCTCATGGTATTAGATGCTTAGCAGCCAGGGGTCCCGGTACAAGGGCAGAGAGTCACCTATTCTGAATTTAGCTAGACTTTCCATGACATGCCTTGTTTCCAACACCACCACCTCTTGTTCCTTCTTCTTTTACTTTTCTTCGCTTCCTCCTCTTTGCCCATGTTCTGGAAGAAAAATGAGCCCCCACCTCTGCTGAGGGGTTTGGACTATAGTTTCCTCGCTCTCGGAACTTCAGTCTGTCTTCCGCCTTCCAGAAATGTGTTCTCTCTCACCAGGAACCCACACTCCCACATACTCCGTGACTGTTGCCTTCTCACCACTCGGGCCTTAGTTCAGATGTTATCTCTTCAGGAAGGAAGGCCTCCCTACCTGAAGCAGCTCCTCACCCCTGCCCCGCTGCCCCCGTCGGCCTGTCTTCCAACCTTCAGGCAGCATTGATCACCATCTATAATTGTTTTGCTCATGTTTTTGTGGGTGTCTGTGTCTCCTCCTCGGAATTCAAGTTCCAGGAGAGCTCAAATCTTGTCGGTCAAAGCCCTGTTTTGTGTCATCGGAGTTTAGACAACTGACATGCAATAAATATTAGTAAAATGAATAAAAGCACTCATTTCAGCAGATGTATTAAGTGCCAGGAATTGTGCCTATAAAGGAGAAAATTTTATCTGTTTGTGAAAAATGTCTTCCTGTCCCTCTACCACTTCCTGCCTCCTCTTGCCACACTGTCTCTTAATCCCCATAAACAGACACACACAAGCTGGCTCTGCCTGGGTGCCTTGTGGCCCGAAGAAAAGAAACTCAAAGATAGGATGACCCCGTCCCCATGGCCAGTTGCAACCAGAGCTGGCTCTGGCCTGGCCGTGGGCCTGATAACGGAGGCCGAATGTTTCCTGGGCCCGGCCTAGTAAATATTCAGCTGCAATAAAAGCCACGGTCCAGTGAGCAATTAGAGAAAGGGGCCCAGGTGTCCCTAGAGGAGCTGGTTCCTATTTTCAAGAACACACAAAGGCTGGCTGGGCCGCAGCCCACCTCCGCGGCCTTGACTTGATCACAGCAAACAGGACTGACCCAGAGCTCTCCTCCAGACACTTGCAGCTGGCTGGAAAATGAGCGTGATAGTAAACACATGTTGCCTCGCCTGTGACCTGACAAATCAGATTACCTGCCTCCGACACACGCGGGGGCTTCGCTGGGAGGCAACCTGGAAACAGGGCCCTCGGAAGGGACCACTGGGTCGTTGTTGTTGTTGTATGTTGGGGGTCTGCAGTGACTCAGAAAGCCTTGCCATTGTGTGGAACGAAGCATCTTTTATTTATTTGATTGTCCCCCTGGTTCCAGAGGAGCTCACATCAGCCTTGTTCTTGTCATGGAGCCCAAACCTTCTCATTCAAAGGCTGTATTTACAAACGGAGCTGGATGGCCATAAAACTGATGACCTTGCTGCTTCTGGAATCTCATAAAAAGTTTCCAAGCTGCTCCTCCCTGGAGTAAATAAGGGTGTTGCAGTTGCTGGTCCCCTGGCAGGGCTCCAGCTGGAGCTATTACATTCCTCCCTCCTCGGCTTTCCTCCGAGCGCCAACTCAGAGTGCTTAACTCTGCAGGTGCTGCTGGGTTGGAGCCTTCAAGCTGAAACGTGGGAGCCATGCAGAAAAAGGGGGAAGGAAGAAAAGATGCAACCTTGACTGGGATGCGCCAGGCACCGTGCAAAGGATTTATCATTAATGTTCTCATTCAATCTCTGTAACTTATTCATAGGCTAGCCCTCACTGGAAGTTTAAACTCCTGAGCCCACAAATTAAAAATGCTTGTGGCAGACATCGCCCACTTAACTGGGGTCACATAGATACTGTTGATTAAAATGTATAAGTTCCAGTGGCCTGTGCAGCAGAAATAGCCAAGTGATACAGATTAGACCAATGAGGGTCAATGGGCGTGTAGGGATGGGGCTTCAGGGAATCTTTTGTTTTACTGATAAAAAAGAGTCAAACTTAGCTAGCATGTGTCTTTTGCCTGTTTCCATTCTTCCTACATTTGAGTGAGGATGTGAGCCTAGAAGAGCAGCATCAATCTCATGACCAGAAGGATGAAGGATGGTGAAACAGAATAAAGAGCCTGGGACATGGATGGCAGCATGGAGATGCTCCATCGGAGCCCACATGCCTGTGCTCAGGCCTCTTAGTAGTGTGAAGAAATCGTCCCCGTCCTTGTGGTGGTGGACAGAATGGAGGGTATCCCTCATGACCCTCATCTATGGGTGGGCACATCTTTGGTGGGACCTATTATGACTTGCTTCTAATCAACAGAATATGGCGGAGTGATGAGATGTCAGTCCCATGATAACATTACGTTATACAGGCTTTGTCTTGTTAGCAGACTTGCTCTAGAGACTCTCCCTACTGCCTTACTAAAGTAAGCAGCCATGTTGGAAAAGCCCACATGGGAAGGAAATATAAGTATCCACTAGGAACTGTGAGAATCCTCTACAAACTGAGGGAAGCTTCTAGAAATGACAAGTGGCCTTCAGAAGATGGCGGTGGCCTCAGTTCTGCAGCTGCAAGGAAATCTATTCTACCAACAACCTGAACAAACTTAAAAGTGAATTCTTCCCCAGCCAAGCCTCCAGATGAGCATGCAGCCCAGCTTCATTGCAGCCTTGTGAGACCCTGAGCAGAGGACCCGACTGAACCAGGGCATGCCTAGACTCTTGACCCACAGAAACTGAGATAATAAATGCATGTCGTTTTAAACCACTAAGTTGGGGCAGTTTGTTTTGCATCAATGAGTCACCAATACCCTCATTTTACACTGTTCTGGTCATCTTTCCGTTTATGTAACCAAACTAATACACAGTTGGTGAATACACAGATAAGGATCCCCCCACTGAAAAGTGTTGAGGGGCGGAAGTTGACTTGTGGAGAAGGTGGAAGATTAGTTGTTGGAAGACGAAGAGAGGCCCTGGCCAGTTGTCTCAGTAGCAGAGCTCAGCCTGTGTGTGGAAGTCCCAGGTTCAATTCCTGTTCAGGGCACACAGGAGAAGCGGCCATCTGTTTCTCTACCCCTTATTTATATGATCATTGGTTAATTCTTTCATGTGCCCTGACCGGGGATGGAGCCCACAACCTTGGTGTATCAGGATGATGCTTTAACCAGCTGAGTTACCTGGCCAGGGCCAAATAGAACTGAATATTTTCATTCAAAAAGCTTTAAGCTGCTGACCATTTAGCTATTATCCAAAATATTATAGGTGACTAAGGACTTGGAAATAGAAAATTTGTTAATTTACACTTTGGGGTAAGTCTTTGAACAAAGGGTAGGACACCAGACTCTGTGTTTCTCTTTTTGGTTCTATGGGAGATAGTTTTCTAACATGAGAATAATAATACCAATTGGCATCGCATCCCTTCAGCACTTACTGTGCACAACGCACTACGCCTGTCCCTTCACCTGCGTTTCTCTTCCATGCTCAGAGCTGACCTATAAGCTCAGATTAATGACTACTCCCTTGTGACAGATGCGAAAACTATGATTCAGAGAGATTAAGAGGTGGATCAGTAAGCAGCAAGGTTCAACGAAGGCAGTCCGGCCTCATACCCGAGGTATGTAAACATTATCCTATTCATCCCACAGCAAGAGATGGAAAACAGAGAAAACAGTCATAAGAAGAGGAAGGGGCCCTGGCCGGTTGGCTCAGCGGTAGAGCATCAGCCTGGCGTGCAGGGGACCTGGGTTCAATTCCCGGCCAGGGCACATAGGAGAAGCGCCCATTTGCTTCTCCACCCCCACCCCCTCCTTCCTCTCTGTCTCTCTCTTCCCCTCCCGCAGCCAAGGCTCCATTGGAGCAAAGATGGCCCGGGCACTGGGGATGGCTCCTTGGCCTCTGCCCCAGGCGCTAGAGTGGCTCTGGTCGCAGCAGAGCGACACCCCGGAGGGGCAGAGCATCGCCCCCTGGTGGGCAGAGCATCGCCCCTGGTGGGCGTGCTGGGTGGATCCCGGTCGGGCGCATGCGGGAGTCTGTCTGACTGTCTCTCCCCGTTTCCAGCTTCAGAAAAAAAAAAGAAAAAAAAAGAAGAGGAAGGGAACCCTTTTCCATACCCCAAACACCTGGGCACAAGCACAAAGACGTCTTTGCCATAGAGGGTGGGGCAAAAGTAGGTTTACAGTTGTAAGTACATGAAACACTGAGTTTATTTTTGTACTATTATTTATTAATTATTGTGTCATTTTCCATACAAACAGCTGTAAGCCATCTTTTGCCCCCACCTGGTATTTCCTAACAAGATCGAGGTCAGCCCACACATACAAATGCGTCTCCTGCATTTTGTTTTTTCAAGGAACATGCCATACACAGTTTCTTGGGTTCTTCAAAGCTCCGGGTAAGCCCGGTGCTTTCTATTCCATTACCTGGAGGTACCATAATATAGGAAGGCGTCTTCCTAATACAGACAATTTGAGATGCTCTCCATTTAGGACTATTATAAATAAAGCTGCAATTAACATCTTTGTGCCTGAAGGTTTTTCCCATATTTTGAATTTAAGGTAGAGTCCTCCAAGTGGTAAGACTGAACCAGAGAGGGTAAGTACAATTAATGTTACTGATACTCGTGCCTAGCTGACTCTAGCTCAAAGGTGACAAGGTAAGACTTAAAGACAAGAGAAAGGCGACAAAAGAAAGCTTCTTCAAAAGTGACATGGGGGTCTATGTACCGTAAGAAGGCCAGATTTCCTATAGTTATCTGGAATGTAGTGCTTCTTCCAGAAGCTATAAAATTCTAGCCTGATATTTGGCAAAATTCCCTGGTGTTTGTGTTTTATAAACTGTCTCACGGCCATGGTCTCAGCCATTTCTACATGTTCCTAAATAAACAGCAGGCCTCACATGCTTTCTGGTACAGACAGACCTCTGCTACGTTCCAATTGGTACCCACCAGATCAACCATATTTTCCATATGCTTAAAAGAACTAAAGGTCTCTAACCCCAGAGGCACAAAAAATATGGCTTGTTTTTGAGGTAAAATAAGTGAAACTTTTAAACATTTCAGTGTCGTGGCTAAATGACCCAGGAAAATCAGTTTCTCCTCCCATCTGCTACAGATACATTTTGAATTGGGGTGATGGAGCCAGATATCGGCAAGGAGAAACTTAGGCACTTAATAATGGAAAGGGCTAACCTTGGCTGGACATGACTATGTGTCAGGCACTGGGCTCAGTGCTTTGCATACATTGTTTTCTGTCAGCTCAGCACAAGCCCATCAGGTAGATAGATTTGTTATTCCCATTTTGCAGTTGGGAAAATGGAGGGATGGAGAGGTAATGACTTTCCAAGATCACAGGTATTCAGCCCAGTGGTTGAAGTCAGAAGAGATCTTAGAGACCAGGGAGGTCTCACACTTTGCTCTGTGGCTCCAAAAACCACTGTGGAGGCAAGGACACCTAGGATGGGAAAGCTCGAGAGAAAGGCCCCCACACACCCCGTCTCCTAAATACTAGGACGTGGCTGGAGTTCATGAACTATGCACCAGTGGAAATCAGGACCCACACAGTGACTTCTGCTTATGTGTGGTTTTTTTTGTTGTTGTTGTTGTTTTTAATGTTTATTTATTTATTTATTTTTTATAGAGACAGAGAGTGAGTCAGAGAGAGGGATAGACAGGGACAGACAGACAGGAACGGAGAGAGATGAGAAGCATCAATCATTAGTTTTTCATTGCGTGTTGCAACACTTTAGTTGTTCATTGATTGCTTTTTCATATGTGCCTTGACCGTGGGCCTTCAGCAGACCGAGTTACCCCTTGCTGGAGCCAGCGACCTTGGGTTCAAGCTGGTGAGCTTTTCCTCAAATTAGATGAGCCTGCACTCAAGCAGGCGACCTCGGGGTCTCGAACTCAGGTCCTCTGTATCCCAGTCTGACGCTCTATCCACTGTGCCACCGCCTGGTCAGGCTATGTGTGGTTTTATTCTCGTCTTCCTTTTGTAAGTCTCCAATCAGATTTTGAGTTCTAAAAGGTAGATGCAATGTCCTCGCTTCCATTCTGACTGGAAACTCGGGAGCTCTTCGTTTCTACAATACTGGTTACATTTTCTTTTCCTCCTCCTCCACCTTGGGTTAGGCAGAATAATGGTGGCCCAAAAATGTTAATGTTCTAATCCCCAGAACCTGTGAGTATGTTGCCTTACATGACAAAAGGGACTTTACAGATGTGATTGACTCCAGGACCGTGAGACGGGGAGGTTACCCAGGTTTATCCAAGTGGACCCACTGTAATCACACGGGTCCTCAAAGTGAAGAAGCCTTCCAGGCGACGGTCGGTGGGAGCTGTGCTTATGGAAGAATGGTCAGAGAGATTCAACATTGCTAGCTTTGGAGATGGAGAAAGGGCCAAAGAACGTCATGTCTTGAAGCTGGAAAAGGCAGGGAAGCAGTGTTCCCCTCGAGCCTCCAGGAAGGAGTGCAGCCCTGCAGCCCCTCAGCTTCCGCCCAGAGACCCCTCTGACTTCTAACCACAGCAGGACGGGATAACAGATCCATGTTACTCTAAGCCACTAACTCGGTGGTCATGTCTGATGGCAGCGACGGAAACCTAGAGCTATCCCCTCCCCTATTTTGTTCTTGTGATCAGACTTCAGTGTGAGATTTCATTTGGAAAATAAAACAAAGGGGGCTACTTCTGAAAAAGTTAAAAACAAATAAATTCTTCTCTCTCTGTTTTTGTTTGTTTCTAATATATGAGAAAAGTCTTGGTGTCCAGAGAGAGGACAGGCTTTGTCCACTGTCACATAGTGGCGGGGCGACTGGCCCACCGGTCATTGCACTCACAGCAGCCCCAGTGAGCACTCAGAGACCTGCTCCTCTGAACCAGAGCGGCAGCTGTGGGCTCCGCCACCTGAGCCAGCACTAAAAACCAGGTGAACTTCTGCCACTCAGCCGCTCAATACATAACCCCCAGCATCCAGGAGTCCCCAAACTTTTTACACAGGGGACCAGTTCACTGTCCCTCAGACCATTGGAGGGCCACCACATACAGTGCTCCTCTCACTGACCACCAATGAAAGAGGTGCCCCTTCTGGAAGTGTGGTGGGGGGCCGGATAAATGGCCTCAGGGGGCCGCATGTGGCCCGCGGGCCGTAGTTTGGGGAAGCCTGGATTAGACACTGTGCCAAGCATTTGGCAAAAAAGGGATGAATGCAACCCAGTCCCACCTCTGGGAAAGCCAGCAGAAATACTGGAGAGTGACTAGAACTGTGTCATGTGGAGAGTGAAGGCTAACCGGCCAAGTCCTGAGGGCCACAAAAGGCTGTCCAGGAGAAAGGACATCTAAGCGGAGGCCTGAGGAAGAGTGAAAGTCGGCCGGAAGGGTAAGAAGACTGTTCTGTGCAGGATCACAGTGCAAAGGTGTGGAGAGAAGGAATGGGCAGCTTCCACAAGTTGAGAATGGATGAAATGAAGAATTCACAGAGAAGGGGGTGGCGGAAAGTGAGACAGGGCAAGTAAGCCTGGGTCGGTATGAAGGGCCTGTGAGCTAAATTAAAAACTCACCTGAATTTACCTTCCATCAATGCCCATTACCTGATGACGATGGGAAGCCATGCAAGGTCTCTGATGCGGACAGAGAGATTGCAAACACAGGGCAAGGTCAGAGCAGGGACACTAAATTTCTGTTGACTGAATTCAGTGTGGTGACTTGTATAATTGAGGTGCATGCAAAGTGCAATGGGAGAGAGAAAGGACTGGCTAGTTCTCCCTGGAGCAGGTGAAGACCTGCCGCTCAAATGATTATACAACAAAGGACATGTTAAGTTAACTTATTTTTCTCTGAAATCTTCTGTTAGCACACAAGGATAGTCTCTGTAATCCATCACATTCCCATAAACATTTCCGCCTTGAAAAATTTGAAAATTCACACCTCTATTTCTTTTAATTAATGATATGTCTTCATAGTATAACATTTAACTAGCTTTCTTAAGGGTATATGGCCATCCACCTACCCCCAGTTCTTCCTTGACACCAAAGCAAGGTGCCCAGCCCTGAGAGGGTGGAATTGTGATTGGTCTAAGTCGGTCATGGCTATTCCATTAACATTTGCCAGACAGTCAGTTTCTCAAACTCTTTTGCAGTAAAGGATGCACATGTGACCCAGTTTTGATTAATACTATTCTGGTAGATTAGATATAAGTCAGCTGAGAGGACTTCTGGAATATTTTGTTCCTTGATTAATAAAATGGCATAGTAATTTTAGGAAAAGGAACTTGTGCTATTCTACACATTTATCCTTTTGCCATCTTTCCACCTATGAATACTGTTGTGATGTCCTGAGGTGTGGCAGCCATCTCATAGACATGAGGCAAAAAGCAGAAGAATCAATGACCTACGTACATATGGAGGATGAAAAAGCGCAAGAATAGAAAAGTGCCTGGCATGTTACTAACACCATTGAGCTTCTGTTCTCACTTTAGAATACTTACCTCCAGCCTCCTGGTATGTGATATAATAAAACATCTTTATGGCTCAGGCCATTATCAATCAGGTTTTTGTTTCTTGTCGCCAAATATATTCTAAATTATATTGCTGTTTCCAGAAAGAGGACTACTGGGACTACCTTTCGTCTTACTGGAATTATGCACCTCTAAAACCATAAACAAAGTGGTAGTCTATGGCCCACTAGCCCGATGAAAATCCAAGATAATGTTTCCCCAATCCTGGAAACAGAAAATTTTCTTCCTCCAACCCTCCCTTCCCGGCGATGACTCTTCCTTGGCTGGGAGGAGATGTTTGCTCTTCTGATTTCATGCCTCCAAATTCACCCATTGCTTCATCGCTCTCTGCATTTGGCCAGGTCTTTGGTCATGTTGGTCCCTGTGGAGGGCCTGGCTAGTTAGGAAAGTTGAACTTGTCAAAAAAATCAGAGTCAGATTCTCCTTGGCAATGGCAAAGGTAAGCTGTCACCAGCCCTGTCAACAGTCACAGCAGAAAGAGAGCTATTTATTCATCTCAGACCTTTATGAGTCACAGTCTAAACATTCTATGAACCCTCCTCTGGCAAGTCATACCCTGTCCCGGTCTCTGGAGAGAGTGCTTCCCACCCAGTGCCACTTCAACATAACAGACTCTTGGCTTGTGGCTGTCTAATCTTTGGGCTGCACAAGTGGTCATGTTATTAATGACTCTGAGTCATCATTTAGGGCATTCCATCTGGAGTGTGTGTGTGTGTGTGTGTGTGTGTGTGTGTGTGTGCGCGCGCGTACATGCACATATGTAAAAAGTAAACGTAAGATGGAGGTCTACTGTGTCCCAGACAATATATGAGACTTCCCATGGCCTCTGCCTTACTATATACACTTCAAAATATAACCTGTTCTTTTCATGACAAGGGTTCGAGTATATCCACCTCTTGGTGGCCACTCTTTGTAACATCTTCTTGTTGGTCAGTGTCAATTAAAACTCAAAGAATTTAATCATTCCTAGGTGGGTCTGCCGAACACCGAGCGTGAGGAACATGGGGAAAAAAGAGCTCTGAGCTTTTATAATTTTAGACAGATCTTTAATTAGAATTTTCATCTTTGTTTTTGTCTTCTCCTCCATCCCACCTTACATAATGACTGTGACTATCCTCTTTGGAGTAAGAAAATGCTCAAACCTTGATGACACAATTTATGGAAAGCTTCCCACCTTAGCAACTTCTCACAAGTGTGGACAGTTGTCAATTCTTTCAAGAAGTCATCCCTGATCGCATTAAGTGGTGTCCCACGTATGAGTCGCTGTAACACCTGGTACTTCCTTGAAGAAAGTGCTTATCATATTGGCAACTCCCAATTTTCATGTCAGTTGCCCCATGGGGTTGCAAGAACTATGAAAGCAGGGTTTGTATCATGTTACCAGCATCTAAACATTCCTTGACTCATATCAGGCACCTTAAGTAATATATATATTGAGTGAATAAGGTATAGGGAAGGACCACCTTCTACAACTGGGCAGATACCAAACCCGGCCCTAAGGCCCCTCAACCTGGAAGAAATAATAGGGGAGAGGGTTGACCAGAAGGATGTTTCTGATGTTCCTTTCATCAACACCTTGAGGACATAGACCAAGTATTACACTTTTCTGTCCAACAAAAGGAAGCCTAATCTTCCCTGCCTCTAAGTGGCCAGTCAGCATTGCCAAGGTGTTCTGTTTGAGTAAAATGTAGCAAGCACTCTGGGACTGACAGGCTTCCTTTAGAACCCTGGGGTTAGACGCTATAGAACAGGGGTCCCCAAACTACGGCCCGCGGGCCACATGCAGCCCCCTGAGGCCATTTATACAGCCCCCGCCGCACTTCCGGAAGGGGCACCTCTTTCACTGGTGGTCAGTGAGAGGAGCACATTGACCATCTCATTAGCCAAAAGCAGCCCATAGTTCCCATTGAAATACTGGTCAGTTTGTTGATTTAAATTTACTTGTTCTTTATTTTAAATATTGTATATTTGTTTCCATTTTGTTTTGTTTTTTACTTTAAAATAAGATATGTGCAGTGTGCATAGGGATTTGTTCATAGTTTTTTTAATAGTTCTGCCCTCCAACAGTTTGAGGGACAGTGAACTGGCCCCCTGTGTAAAAAGTTTAGGGACCCCTGCTATAGAATATAAGTAGATAGGCATCAATAGCAAAGACCTGTCAATGGGCAGGGACATTATTCAATGGAAGAAGAAAGCTCAGAGCTCACAGTTGGGTCCTGAAATTCCATTAATTATCAGAATGATGGGCCAGATTTGTGAGGAACCCACTATAGTGCTACTACTTTGGTCCTCCAGCCTGACCTCAAGAATCTTGTCCCCACCTTGAAATCTTAACACTGATGAGGAAAGCCCTCCTTGGAAGCAGGTCAGAGTTTGCGGAGGGAGAGAAGGCACACCAGGTCTTTGTTAAGAAGCCCTAGATGGGAAAAATGGCAACAGCCAAGAAATTTTCTGGTTATCAATCAGACCACACGAGACTTTCAGGACCCTGCCGGGGAAAGGAAGAAATGTGGACAGAGGAAGCTCAGGAGTACAGGAAAAAATGCTGAGAGAGAAAACCAAGGAGTCAGCACTAGTCCAGCCTCCTGTTTTCAGTTCGAACAACAGTTAGTTACATGATATCCCTGCACACGATGGAGAAAATTGGTCCTAATATTACAGGCTTGCTATAGAGATTAAAGAAGATGGCTTGTCCACAGCACCTGATCCATAGTAAGTGTTCAAGACATGCAGATATTGTTACCAGCTAAGTAGCGGCTGAGGATCAAAGGCAGTTTCCCTCTCTGTTACAATGTAATTCCCGTTCCCTGATGTTTGTCC
Source organism: Saccopteryx leptura (assembly GCF_036850995.1). Classification (NCBI taxonomy): domain Eukaryota; kingdom Metazoa; phylum Chordata; class Mammalia; order Chiroptera; family Emballonuridae; genus Saccopteryx; species Saccopteryx leptura. The sequence continues at coordinate 34,238,775 of NC_089503.1, read as the reverse complement.
CAGGCTGGTGTATTCAGTGAATTCCAGGTTTTACCTGGCTGTCTACCAATGCTAAACAGACGGTCACCCAAACCGCCATCTCCACCCGCTGCCTTTAGCTAACGCCTGGTGCTCTCACTTACCATGTCTCCTCTGTCCAAAAAATTCAGGTCCTATATAGATAGCTGCCTGGACTTATCTAGAACCACCCTCACTTGAATCTTGATCTTCTCCAGATTCAATGCTGCTTTTAGGTTTTTATATTATCTCCCTCCCTCCCGACCTTCCTGACTCTCTGAAGAATGGCGCCAAGCAGTCATTATGGACTTTTGTGTGGGTTTATCTGTGACTCTCCTGGCTTTCTACTTCTTTGCTAGGAAGCCCTTTTTATTTTATTTTATTTTATTTTATTTTTATTTTATTTTTTTTTGTCTGAAGCTGGAAACAGGGAGAGACAGTCAGACAGACTCCCGCATGCGCCCGACCGGGATCCACCCGGCACGCCCACCAGGGGCGACGCTCTGCCCACCAGGGGGCGATGCTCTGCCCATCCTGGGCGTCGCCATATTGCGACCAGAGCCACTCTAGCGCCTGAGGCAGAGGCCACAGAGCCATCCCCAGCGCCCGGGCCATCTTTGCTCCAATGGAGCCTTGGCTGCGAGAGGGGAACAGAGAGACAGAGAGGAAAGCGCGGCAGAGGGGTGGAGAAGCAAATGGGCGCTTCTCCTGTGTGCCCTGGCTGGGAATCGAACCCGGGTCCTCCACACGCTAGGCCGACGCTCTACCGCTGAGCCAACCGGCCAGGGCTAGGAAGCCCTTTTTAGATGCTCAAGTCCCCCAGCCAAGGCCATAGCCAATCAGCCAGCTGGCTTCCTGGTTGAACAACCAAAGTGCTGGGTTCAGACACCTGGCACAGAGGTAGTGCCCAGGAAAAGTTTATGGAATCCAGTGGTCTCGTGTTTCATGTCCATTTCCAGCCCAACACTGGAATGGTGCTGAGACCTTATCCACAACAATGCTAAAACATAAGAAACTGTCATCTGCCTCGGACCAAAGGAGAAAGAAATTGCTCTTTGATAGATAAATGCGAGTGTGGCAGTGCCCTGAAAACTATCAATTACGCAGATCTGAAAAACACTTTCAACATAAAATGCAGTCTCTCTGAAGAATCCAGAGGAAAGACAGATCCCAAACAAGGGTCAGGGGGTGAAACCGGACACTAAAGAAATTCATCTTCTAGGGACCATGATCTAAAGTAGAGGGAGGAAACATGCTGAGGACCCACCTTGTGCCATCCTTTTTCTCATGTCATTTATACAATGCCCTGTAACCTGGACGGGGCCACGTCTAGGGGAACTATGAAACTCAGATCAGATCAGTAATTTCCCCTAATGGTCAGACATCAAGTGGCCAAGCCTGGATTCTCGTCCAGGGTTTCAGCACTCTCCTTCCCCAGTACTAACCATAAGAATGTAAACCTCCTCACCTTTTATTTTTCTTTTCATTTTTTTTTTTTTTTTTTTTTTTGTATTTTTCTGAAGCTGGAAACGGGGAGAGACAGTCAGACAGACTCCCACATGCGCCCGACCAGGATCCACCCGGCACGCCCACCAGGGGCGACGCTCTGCCCACCAGGGGGCGATGCTCTGCCCCTCCGGGGCGTCGCTCTGCCGCGACCAGAGCCACTCTAGTGCCTGGGGCAGAGGCCAAGGAGCCATCCCCAGTGCCCGGGCCATCCTTGCTCCAATGGAGCCTTGGCTGCAGGAGGGGAAGAGAGAGACAGAGAGGAAGGAGGGGGTGGGGTGGAGAAGCAAATGGGCGCTTCTCCTATGTGCCCTGGCCGGGAATCAAACCTGGGTCCCCCGCACGCCAGGCCGACGCTCTACCGCTGAGCCAACTGGCCAGGGCCCTCCTCACCTTTTAGAGGGAGCAGTTACCACAGAGACACACTGTCTCTCTGGGCAGCCACCCCACCATCTCCTTCCCACTGTGTACTCTCTGTTGAGATCCTGGCAAGCCAGTGGGCAATGGGGCCTTTATGCTTCTCAAAGCCCTTCCCATGCCATGCACCCCCTACCTACAGAGACAGGATAGTATAGCATAGCCATTAAACTGATTCTTGCTCAGAGCCAGGCAGCCTGAGTTCAAACCCTGGGTCCACCACTTGCCAGCTGTATGACTCTGAGCAAGGTGTTGAGCTTTTCTGTGCTCCAGTGACCTCATCTGTAAAATGGGGTGATAATAACAATCTATCTCCTAGGTTACTGTGTAGATCAAAGGAGTCTATACAAGTGCCGACACAGCGTTAAAACTCAAGCTTTAGTAACTGTTATTACAAGTCCATTTTACAACACTTTGATGAGGGTTTTTGTTTTGTTTTTCAGTTATTGATCAAATAAAGGAACTGAGGCAGAGAACAGTTACTGTCATGCCCACAGGTCCCACAGCTCATCAAAGGCAAGGCTAGGCTTAGAAAGCAAGGTCTCGGATGCCTCAGCCAGGGCTCTCTCTCCTCCTGCTCACTGAACCAAGAGGCAGAAGAAGCAATTAAGCTGTTGATGCAAGGCGTAATCTCCTCTCCCCTCTCCCACAGCCTGCCCTGTCACATGAACCACAGTGAAGTCACCACAAACATCCATGTATTTATAAACCTACAACATTAACCTCTTCACTTAAAAGCCTCTTGGAAACTTGCTGGTTAAAAGCATTTCAGAGTCTGTCAGAGAAACAAGCTCCCACTGACATCTTGTCTCCATATGCCTTTGAAACTTGTTCCGAGCCCCCTAATCCCTCACCGAGGGATGTTCTCTGCACTCCATTCTTCTAAGGTTTCCACAGTTGGGCGTGGGCATGCTCCGAAAGCTCTCCCTTTTGAAAAATTCCCTTGCTTTGAGTCATGGCAAAATCTGAGGAAACGAAGGCTGCCAAAGGTTTCAACATTTACATAAGCTCTTAATCAGCCCTCAGGTTCATTACAGAGTGACCTATCGATTACCCTGTTGTCCAGGCAAAGGAATGGGACCTTGCATTCTGCTGTTTTGACTTAGAGAACATAGAGGGAGTTTGGAAAACTGAGCTCTGTGGATGGTGCTTGGGCCCTGGGAACAGGTTCCAGCTCCTCCCTTTCTGAGAGCTCGCTCTGGCACCAAACCCAGGTGCAGCTCCTGCCACTCGAAAGCTAGCAATCAGGAGACCAGGACTGGTGGAGGAAAAGGAGGTTTGCTCAAGAGCTGGACGCTTGAGAAGATGGCGGATTCTCCTCACAAAGACTGTCCTGACCATCTTAATAAACTGGACACAATCAGGGGCTTTTGTAAGTGAGAGAAAGAAAGAAAGAAAGAAAGAAAGAAAGAAAGAAAGAAAGAAAGAAAGAAAGAAAGAAAGGAAGGAAGGAAGGAAGGAAGGAAGGAAGGAAGGAAGGAAGGAAGGAAGGAAGGAAGAAAGAAAGAAAGAAAGAAAGAAAGAAAGAAAGAAAGAAAGAAAGAAGAGAGGGAGGGAGGGAGGGAGGGAGGGAGGAAGAAAGAAAGAAAGAAAGAAAGAAAGAAAGAAAGAAAGAAAGAAAGAAAGAAAGAAAGAAAGAAAGAAAGAAAGAAAGAAAGAAAGAAAGAAATCAAAAGGAGGAGGTTGAGAGTTTGAGGGGACTGCTTGCAAGCCAGCACAGTCTGTTCTGATACCTGGTTGAAGGTCAGCAGATCACCTGGAGGTGGAAAGTCTGAAGGTCTGCTTCTTTTGTAGTTCCTAGAATTCTAAAGCAAACAGGCTATTTATCCAGGAAAGGGTCATCATTTACAGAAGTAATGTCAGAAGAATGGTGGGGTGGGCTACACTCTTATACTGCATTCTTGTTTATTCATTCATTTAGTAAATATTTATTGGTCTGCTTACTATGGAGACCATACTAAGTACTGGAGATATAAGTGAAGCAGATATGACCTCTGGCATCCTGAATCTAGATAGGTCAACAGACACTAATCAAAATAAATGGTGCTATGCGTATGTGTGGCAGGGCAACGTAAATTTGACCTGTCTGAAGTCAGAGACGTTTTCCTCTGGTAAATAATGTTTCACCTGTGATCTGAGGTTTTGGAGTAGAACTTCCGAGACAGAACATCTACAAACAGAACGTCTTTATTCTAGACCAGTGGAAAGCCACGGAGAAATCGTAGCCAGTATCCAAGGGCATCACCATCCTGGTTATTATACTATTCTCCCTTAAGTTGGGGTTATTTCCCTTTCATCTTATACCAGCTGTTTCTAGCACAATGTTTTCTAAACTATTTACTTCACATATATTATCTTGTTGAATCCTCACCCAAACCTTATAAGAAATGTACTATCATTATGCCCATTTTACAGGTGAGAAGAGTGAGGCTCAAAGAGAGAAAATAATTTCCCAATGTCACACAGAGGAGATGAGATTAAAATCAGATCTCACTTATTGTTGCTGGATGGATAACTGGGTGTATAGTCTGGTTCCAGAATTTACTTTTTCCTTTTGGCTTTTTTCCCCTTTTTTTCTCTCTCTCTGTTTACAAAGCCTGAAGAAAGATGTCAAAGTACAAAGATCAAGGAGGAGGCAGTCGGTTTACAGGGAGGGTAAAGGAAAGTGAGAATCCAGGAGCTTTCGCCTGCTCCGACCTGAAACGATACCCATATCAGGAGCGCTAGGACCGCGGACTGCAGGTGTGGGAGCAGCAGCAGCCTTGGCCTCCCGCACTTCCCTCTGCCTGCTCCTCCTGGAGCTCGGGGCCCACAGGAGTGGCCCCGGGCTCTGCCCAGAGCACAGGAATTCCCAAAAGGAGGCGGAAGCTGGTGTGACCTGTGATTGTTCCTGCGCTGCAGGGACAGTGGCTGTTCTGGGCACTTCAGGAAGTACTTGCTCCAAGAGGCCCTTCCAGCTATTGTTGTTCGGGCCAACCCTGCTGGGCTGGCACCGGGACAGGCTGCTCCTTCCAGGCCAAGGGTGTGTCCAGGGAACTGGGGGTGGAGGGGTGAAAGGCAGGAATAAACCTGAGGTACTCAGACGAGGAAGGGGTCTTGGGCCCAAGCTTCTCTTTCATTTAGGGCATTCGTGCCAGGAGCTGCTAGCCTGTCGGTTCAGTTCTGTCTCCTCCAGCCATGCACGGCATTGATTCAGAACGAGCCGGATGCTGCCAGTGACATCAGGGCTGGGCCAGCAAGAACCACGCGGGGCCCTGAAAGGAGCCTGGGTACAGGCCTGGCTGCTGGCTCTGCCTGTCCCTGCGCCCTAGGATGCTCCTGAATCTCCTCCTCGCCTTCCCCTTCCTCTTCCATAGAGAGGAAGAGCAACCAGTTCGAGGGGTTCTAGGATGAGCTGAGCTGAGATTGATGTCCTGTCAGGTACACAATGGCACTGGGAAGAAGCTCGTTTCCTTCCTTGCCCTGAGCAGCTGGACGAGGGTGGGCGGTGTGGGGACGTGGTTGGGCAGCACATGTCACGTTTCTCCACATTCCTTCCTCTCACAGGCTGCTGGCCTGGGCGTTACACCCACTGCGGCCCGAATTATCCCAACAGCTGCCCAGCTTCTCTGCGTGGCCTTGCCTGTGACTCCTGTTTGAACCAAGAAAAGCCTCTGCTCTGCTCCAGTCACAGAAAAATAACAAGAATGATGCAATAGGTGTCTCTCGCAGTCACCAGCCACAGAGTCCTGGCTTCCTCATCTCTGCCCCAAACCCATGCCAAGGTTGCAAATTAATGTCTCCCTGTTCCCATAAATTTTGGGTGACTTCCTTGCCACTGATCCACCTGGCAACAGCTCTGCCACCCATGTATCTTGTGATCAAGGCCACCAATCTGGTCCCTGAGGCACAAAATTGGCCAGAGGCAGGGAGACAGTTTCCCAGTACCTAGACCCTGCAACCTAACTTTCCTAACTTTTCATAATAATGATGATGATGATGATGATAACAGTGATATTTATTGAGTATGTGCCCAGCCCTGTTCTAAACCCTTATATTAACTCATTTAATGTTCACCAACATGTTTGGAGGTAGGTACTGTTTATATCCCCGTTTTACAGAAAAAGAAACTGAGTCTCAGGCAGTGAGGCTGGCATCATAGCGGCATAAGACATTCCTCCTTTCTCTCTCCCTTACTGAGTAACACTTCCATCCTTGGACAAAGGTGCCTCAGTGGGAGCTGAGACCCAGCACCATAAGCTAAGGGACCCAGGAGGACTCTTGCTCACCTATGCGTCCAAAAATCAGCAGAAAGACCTCAATAAGGGCTGTGGAAACTAAGTCTCAGAGAGTTTAGGTGATGGCCCACGGCCACCTAATTCATGAGTTGCAGGTAAAATTTAAACTCATTCCTGCAGCTGCCACGTCTTGTATTATTTGTGTTCCCACCATGCCACTGACTCCCAAACAAATAAAACTGGCAGCCTGGACCCTTCAGAGTGATTCTGTACAATAGAATTTCCCCCAGCGAACTCAACGTTTACAACCCCAAACTAAGTTTGAGGAGCAAAGCGACAGCCTGAGTGTTCTACAAAGGGAGAGAAGGCAGGAAGCGTGGCCTGTCCTCTCCCTACCACGAGCCAGGAGCGTGATCCTGGACCTTCACTGTGACTTCAGGCAGACCCCTCCCCACACTGGCAATCCAGGATCCCAGGAAACAGCTACTATTTGTGGTGCATTTCCACGATGCCAGTCACTGGTCTGAGTATTTTATATAATCTCAAAATAATCACAGCTATTTGCCGGGCTCTGCTACAAGTACTTTCCCCTGTAGTATTTCATTTAATCTGCAGAACAACCCTAAGAGACAGATGAGGCTATCCCTTCCCCATTCCAGGACACTGAGACTCAGAGCAGTGATGCAAATTAACCCAGAGTCACCCAGCCAATAAGCAATGTTGGTGGAATTCAAACTCAACTTGCCTGACACTCAAACCGTAACTTTCATGACTAGACTACTTACAGCACCTCCTCTGCCTCAAGCAGGGGCAGATGCCAGAAACAGGCACTGTTGCTTTGCCACTTATCCCACTTGCCTGTCCATCTACAGTTGTTGGGGTTTTTTTTTATCCTTCCAATCATCAATCACAGTGTGACTTAAACAGGTCAGGGAGAGAGGGTCTCCCGGCCGCCCGTGCAAGGCCACAGCAGCCCATAGCCCATAGAGTCCTTCCCGTGGACTTTATTATTGACATTTGGGAAAGCCTTATCTTTGAAAATAAACTGATCATGTTGGGGGAAGGGTCCCCTTTATTTATTTAGACTCAGTCCCAAGGCTAAATTGGTGACCTGGCAGCTCCAAGTATTTTCTCTGAGCTGAAAAGCCAACTCCAAGGGCTCAGCTGAACAGGTTGGGAAATTTGAGAACCGCACAAACATCGGGGAGAATTCTGCGAGTGGAGCAGTTGATGGTGTTGAAAGGGCTGTATGGCCCAGAGTGCCTCTCCCTCGGGTAACTTACAAGCTACCCCCTCTTTCTTATCCCTCCTTCCTGCACAAATTAAGTAAACCAAGGAACTCTAAGAAGCAGGCCTGAGGAAGTGGGCTTCTCCAGGGGAATACTGGTCCAGGAGTCATTTGTCTTGGGGAAGAGGGTCATTCCGAAGTCACTGACCTGCACACCAGGGCAGATCTCGCGGGCCTGGGCACAAACCCTGCTAATCCTCTGGGCTGTACTGCCCGAGCTGACTGCGGAGAGGGGCAGCGATGGAATGCCTCCCGGTCAGAGGAAAAGTATCCAGCATGACTCAGTCAGGGAGAGCACTTCTTGGAGGAACCTTCCAGAAGCCAGCAGAATTTGAACCGAAGAAGCTTCCACAAAGAATGCGTTTCTGCGAGGTCACTCGTGACCACCACGTTCACCACGTTACTCTAACTGTGCTTCACTCCCTAAAAACCACCTCTAACATTCATTTGGAGCTTATCAACTGAAATTTCAAACAAACAAGCTGACATTTCTGGGACAAAACCACTTCCACAGTGTGGACATGGCAGAAATTCCATTCCTTACCCGTAGGAGGACGGCGCTTGACTGCATACTGCATGATTTGAGCTGGACTTGTCACCAAGTGTTTGTTCAACTGTTCTGTGACCTATCTAGACATCACTTGGTGCACGTTTATTGGCCTTCAGTCACACTCATGTAGTTTTATTCCTAGGCCCCAGAGAGACAGCTGGCTTTCAAGACACAGGGGTTTCATTTCAAATCCCAGCTCAGCAATCTTCACAATCCAAAACAAGCCCCCTACACTTCTTGGACCTTGTTTTTCCAATCTACAAAATGGGGCTAGTATTACCTATTTTGAAAAATCATTATAAGGCTCAAAAGAGATAATGTCTGTAGTACAGAGTAGGTACTTAACCTCTGGTTGTTGACACCAAATCAACACCAACAAAAGTCCTCAATTTGGGGTGCAGTGAAGATGGAAAATTTATTCCGTACAAAACAGCTCAATTGTGATACAACACAGCTGTACAACAGCTCTGGGACCAGGCATCCTCTCTGCTCTATGGAGACATCTTTTGTATTTCAACTCAGCCAGGGAGGCAAAGTCTTCAATTCTTCAGTGGAAGGAGAAAGTTTGTTCTAAGAGCCAGGGGAAGAAGACCCCATCCCTGATCCCTGACTGGTCTATCTTCATGCAAATGAGGGCTCTGAGTCCTCACAGTTTGATTGGCCCAAAAGGCACTGTTCTGATTGGTCAGAATAAGGCCACTCTAATTGGTCAGAGCTGCATAGCTCTGATTGGATAGAGAAATCCTCAGTCTTATTAGTTGAAATAGGATTCCAGGAACCCCTATATAAGCTGGCTCAGCTAGCAGAAACAGTACAGGCAAACAGTTCAGCAAAGAGGTATGCAATCCAGTGCCAGCTTTTCTATAAAGTGCTGTTTGCATGAGAGTCTCCTGTGCAGAAATGGTTTCTAAGCTCTGTTTTTGTTTGTTTGTTTTTGTTTTATTTTTGTTTTTGTATTAATTTTAGCCAGTTAGCCACCAGGAGCCCTTCTTAGTAGGTGTCTTCTTTCTCAGGGCTCACATACACTATAAATGTAATTCCTTCCCCCTTACTTCTCACATCAGGCAAAGGAAATACTATTGATAAAAAAGAAAAGGAAGGGAAGGGGAGGGAAGGGGGGGATTTCAACTTTATTTTCTAATCTCACCACCTGTGCCCTAAAGCACCACACTCTGGTCCCTGTGCTAAGAAAATGTTTGAAGCCTTCTCCTCCCTAGGGTCTGTCAGGGTGGCCTCAAATGTAAGCAAGGAAAAGGCTGGGGATCCACGTTGTCAAGTTCCCACAATACTTTCAGCCACAAGCCCATGTTGCTGCTCAGGATCTGATGTCACCATGAACCAGAGCTCTGCAGGGATTCCCCAAACCCCAGATGCCAGAGAAATATTCACCGACATCCTTCTTTGGATAACCATTTCACATCCTCTCATTCAAGAAAGGTATTAACACCAGAAAGAAAGACATGTTTTTGCAAAAGTGATAAACAGCCTCAGTTTAAATCTTGGCTCTGTCGCTTACTATGGGACCTTGGCCAACTAACCTAATCACACCACACAGAACCATGTCATCCATAGCAATGTTTTTCAATGCTGGTCCACCAGCAATTTCGTGCTGGTCCACAAAAGAGTTAACCACCTGATGTTGTTAAATGAAGATTATAGACCACTGATCCATAGGATGAAAACACTACAGGGCATATCTTACAGGACTACCATGAGGACTCATTAAAATCATTAAAACAAATATTTAGCGCCCTGGCTGGTTGGCTCAGTGGTAGAGCGTCGGCCTGGCGTGCAGAAGTCCCGGGTTCGATTCCCGGCCAGGGCACACAGGAGAAGCGCCCATCTGCTTCTCCACCCCTCCCCCTCTCCTTCCTCTCTCTTCCCCTCCTGCAGCTAAGGCTCCATTGGAGCAAGGATGGCTCGGGCACTGGGGATGGCTCCTTGGCCTCTGCCCCAGGCGCTAGACGTGGCTCTGGTCGCAACAGAGCGACGCCCCAGAGGGGCAGAGCATCGCCCCCTGGTGGGCAGAGCGTCGCTCCCTGGTCGGCGTGCCGGGTGGATCCCGGTCGGGCGCATGCGGGAGTCTGTCTGACTGTTTCTCCCCATTTCCAGCTTCAGAAAAATACAAATATATATATATATATATATATATATATATATATATATATATATATATATATATATATATTTAGCATAGTACCCAGACATAATAAATGCACAGTATTCAACTGTGTTTTTATAACCGGGTCGGTAAATATTTCTGGACCATTCATATTCCTAAAATTTCAACTTTTGCAACTCTTGCCCCCTAAAAAGGTAGAACAAGAATAATACAATTCAGAAAGAAATTTTTCTGAGTTTTTTTTCAAAAAAACGTAAAGTACGTGGATTGGTCAGGTCCTGCTCTAGGCACTGCACATAAATTCTCATTCAACCCTCATGATACCTTCTGAAGCATGATCCTTTTTGAAGCTGGAGAGTAAGTAGAGGAATGGTTAGGAACAAACTGTAGGAGGGTGCTCTGACTTGGCCATTTAACTCTGTGACCTGGGGCCAGTGGCTTAAACTATCTGGGCCAATTTCTTTGTCTAGTACAATGATAATAATGATACTTACAATGTAGTCATAAGGACTACATGAGTTAACAAGCATAAAGCAGTAAGGAGTGTTATGCACATAGTAAACAGCCAATGTATAATGGCTAACTAACACCTTTTACAGAGCCTGAACCAGAGCTTTGAGGAGGTTAGTTAATTTACCCAACTTCACTTGCCGCTGCTGGTTAAGTGGCAAAAGCAGAATTTAAATCCAAGTCAAACTAACTCCAAAGCCAATCACACACTCGATAAGAAAATGTTCAGGACCTATTCTAGTGAGAACAGATGGGGCCAAAGAAAGTGGACCTGCGCTGTAGGAAGAGTGATGGTGCTGCTGGCAGAAGTGAGAAAGACAGAAAAAGGGAACTGGTTTGGGAACAAAGATGCTCAGTTACATTGTGGCATCAGAAGTTAGCTCTGCAAATAAAACAAGGTTTTAGGCCATATTGCCACCTGTGAGTACAGCTGGCATTCAAACCAGTGTGAAAACCCCCCGTGGGAGCGTTCCAGACACTGTTTAAATTCTGATGCGGGGTGGGAAGGGGCGGGGCTGGGAGCCCTGGCGGCTGCGTGTTTCTGCTGAGCAGGTTTCCCTGCGCACAGACCCTCCCTGGGGCGCAGCCCTCAAGGAGGCAGCGCCCCAAAGCGCTAAAGCAAACACGCTTGTAGCCTTTCTGCCAGACCCCATGCCTTCAGTTCACAGAACGTGAAATCCGGCCCACGGAAACAAAGCAAACGTGAGGAAAGGCGACAGGCTGGGCGGCCAGGGCGGGGCCGGGCATTCAAAGGCTTCATGTGACTATCATCAGTGGTGGGATTAGCGGTGATTAATTTTTCTTCTGAGTGTTTGCTTGAGCATGGGGCACCTATTGCTTTGGTGATTAGAGAAACTGTTGAAACAAAACAGATAAAAAACTGCGTGTGGTCACCTCTGGACTGTGGGATTACGGCTGATTGTGTTGCTGCTGCTTTGTGTGTTTTCTGTTTTCTTACATTTTCTGCTTTGAACGAGTAAAGCCTTCAGATCTAAAAGAAGAAGGAAAAAAAAGTTCTTAAAAGTCAAACAACAATTTCAGGTGAGGGTGAGCTCTACCCACTTAGACTTCCCTGATTCCTGTCACAACATGTTGAAGATGAAATTAGGTAATGACCTCCGTCAGTGAAAAGAAAGTAAGAGAAAAGCCCCCACTAGGGGGTGGCCAATCTCCACGGGTATATGGGGCACAGGTAAATCATTCTGTTACCAAACTCAAGGGGTTCACCACTTGGGGTGTTCTGTTCAAAAATAAGATGTGGTTGTCACTAGGTAGTTCTATTTACTTGCAGCAAGTAAAAGAGACAGGTTATTTATATCCAAACCACTGCCTCCCAGAAGGAAGGCTTAGCCATTGCTTATACACACTCTTTGGTCAATTACATGTTGATTTCTTCTTTGTGGTTGTCTACTCTCATCAGGTTGCTGTTCTTTATCATGCTTATCCCCTTTACAGCTGGTCTGCAAAATACCCTGCTGCATGTTAACATTTAGCAAGAAATAGCATTTAGTAAGAACGGCCTAGACCTTGAGACCCTTGTCCTAACAATTCCACCAGCACTACCAATTTTAGAGGCGGATGTATTTTGTTATTGTTGCTGTTAGACTAGCTTGATTATTTCTTTACCAAATTAAAGGGGAAAAAATGTATTCCTACCCAACCAAAATTTCTGGTATGTCAATTAGCTCCATTCTTCAAACCAGGAAAGAAATGTTTAAGTTCCTTAGAGACAACTTTGAGGGCTGTTGATATGAATGCAAACATATGAGTTCCTGGGGATATAATTTCTGCCAGGAAAGAATAGACTGGGCCAAAGTCAATGGTCTCGTTTTTGTTTGCATGTTTCTTCTCGGGGGGTGGGGGGAGAAAAACAAAAGAGGAGATGAGAGGAAGGAAAGGAAAGAAAGAAGAAATAAAGAAGAGAAAGCAAGAGGGAGAGAGGAGGGAAGAAGGGAGGGAGAAGGGAGGGAGGAAGGAAGATAGAAGGAAAGAAGGAAGGAAGAAAAGGAAAGAAGGAAAAAGGAGTGGGGGAAGAAGAGAGGAACAGAATGATCTATGAAAAGTAAGGAGAGTAGTGTTGACAATTAGAATGCAATGGTAATAATATTAGAAGAAAAAAGGATAAAAAAATAATCTTTCCAACTCCCCTCAATTTCCAGATGAAAAAAAAAACTAAGCCCAGAGAAGTGAAATTATTTGCCCATATTAAATAGTTGTATGATGATGGAAGCAAGATTGGAAGCCAAACTTCTCAAATCCGGACCTGGCCCACTCTCACTCGGCCTTCAGGTGCAGAGAAGTATGTGTGACCTACCCTGTTTATTACAAAGGCCTTGACATTTAAAGGATTGAACATGTGGATGATGTATTGGAAGTATTCCTTCAAAGATAGTTCTCTCCAAAGAGGTAGATCAAAGAAGACTGGTGGAAAGAGGGATCTGTCGTAGCTTATCTGACTCAAACTGGCTGAAGTAGGAAAGGGAATTTTGTGGAAAATGCCACCATGATGTGTCTGCCTTCGGAAGAGGCTTGTTGCCGTTGGCTCAATTAAGTCACCAAAGGTCCAGTTTCTCCCCAGCTCCTTGATCTCTGCCTTTGGCAGTGGGACTCGCTCTCTCTGTCACCCTAAGTCAGAAATCCTCAGGACAGATCCTTTTCCTGGACCTCAATTCCCTGATGGGGTTGGTCATTGAATGAACTCTAAGTGCCCTCCCACCTTGAACAGTGTTTCTCAAAAGATGGATCACAACCATCTTCATTAGAATGGTCACAGAGAATGTTGGTTAAACCATGCTGTTCCTACATCCAAGCCCATCCCCCACTACGTTGTCATCTGGGAGGAGCACAGGAATTTGTGGTTCCAACCAGCTCACCCAGGATGGCCTCGTGCTCCCTGAAGTTTGATAAATATTTTCCCCCCTACAAGAGAGCTTAGAACAAAGAACAACCCAGGGACAGTGAGCTTAACACTACCTGACTGTTAAGAATGATTTTTGCATTTTTAAAGGGTCATCTAAAAAAAAATACACAAAGAAGAATATGAAACAGAGACCTTACATGGCTCACAAAGGCGAAAATATTTACTACCTGGCTTATTACAGGAAAAGTTTGCCAATCCCTGGCCTGGAATTATGAGGTCATTGGATGGTGAAAAGAAAGGCAGGGGGTGGATTTAAACAGTTTATAGGGCTGATGAGGCCAAGAATTTCTGGGAGCAGGAGTTTTCAATGTTCCATCAGCTCCATGGAGAATCAAGCAAATAAAAAATAAAATGTGCTCAAGTTCTGGAATTTTGTTTAAAAAAAAAAATCTTTTCCAGGAAACATCCTGCAGTCTCTGGATGGGCCACCTGATGTCTAATGTTGACAGAAGGGCCAGCAGGGGCAAAGGTTCAGGAGAGACAAGTCAGCAGGCCAGCCCTGAGCCAAAAGCCACCAGGCAGCTCTCGTTTGTACCATGGGGAACATTTTGGGAGCAGCTGGTCTGGGCTCTTTTCTAAGCCTTCCCTCCAGCCACTGGGCAAACATGAATCAGCTAAGGACTAGGCTCTCAGAAAGCCATCCTGGGTTAAGAGGTAATTTCCCAGGACTTGGCCAAGAAGAGATCCCAGTCCTTTGAAGACACCAGGCAAGAGAGGCTCTCTGTTAGGAGCAACAGTGGGCAAGCCCATGGCTTTGAGAGTCAGGCAGACCTAAGACACCTCTGCCCTTGAACTTACCTCCTGAGACTTCAGATCTGCACTCTCTAAGCCCCAGGTGGCTATTTATAGTTCATTAAAATGAAATAAAATTCACAATTCAGTTCCTCTGTCACGGTAGTCACAGTAGTGGTTGCTAATCAGTTCAGTACATGTGGGTAATAGCTGTCATATCAGACTGGACAGAGCAGAACACCGCCACCCTCATAGAAAGTTGTGTTGCTATACTCAATCTCTGACAATCATTTCAGATCCATCCTCTGGCTGTCTTTCCACCACCTTGTGGCCTCATTATTCTAGGCTCCATTGCCTTAGAAACAAATGTTTATCAAACTTCAAACCAAGCTTCAATTTGCTCATTTGTAAAATGGGCATGTGTCTGGGCTGATGGGAGAATTAGAAGAGACAGAACAGGTAGAGTGGTTAACACAATACCCAGCACATAGGAAGTGCTTAATAAATGGCTCATACTGCTAATTTTATTACCTCGTGTTAATTAGTATTGCCGATACTCTCCCCTCTTCCCTTAGGCCAGGGCTTCCCAAACTTGAGCAGTCACAAGACTCACCTGGAGGGCTTTGTTAAACCCCCTAATTGCTGGCAGGGCCCTACATCTTGAGTGCCCAGTTCAGTAGGCCATGGAGCAAGTTCGTTTGCATTTCTAACACATTTCCAGCTCTTGTTCGTGTGGCAGTTCTCAGAACCATACTTGGAGAACTGCTCTTCTAAACAGCTCTTCCTAAGCCATTGCTGTCTCTTTGGAGGAAAGGTGCTTTTTTTGTGTGTGACTGTTGTCCTTTCTTAAATGCACCATGCTACGCTATCCACCTGCCCTCCACCCCAGAGAGTCCCTTTCTCTGCCGGTTTTCCAGCCCTAAATCGGACTCTGATAACGCTGGCCGACCGCTTCCTTCCAACCTCCCACCCCCCGGGTTGTCACTCATTTCTCTGTGCTGCCTTCTACGTTTTGTTTATTGTTTGTTTGCTCTCGCATAGCAGTTATT